>NW_012102521.1:848450-883129 GCF_000951045.1 Mandrillus leucophaeus | reverse complement strand
CCCTCTGTGGGCCCTCCCACTCCCCTGGCGGAGGCCTGCTGTGCCCAGGAGCAGCCCTAGATCCTGCAGAGGTTCCGGGAGAGCACTCATGAAACCCAGGCCCCTCCCAAACTCTGCCCCCACCCCCATCCTTTGTTGTAGGTTTTCACTCCCTGCCCGCGGGTGGGAGATGAGGACTCAGAGGGGTGCGGGTGGCAGGAGTGGGGAGGGCCTCCTGTTGCCCACCCCCTGTGAGCCCACCGCTTGGTTTTGGCTGAGAGAGGGGCCAGAGAGGGGAAGAAGAGGGGCTCCAGGGAGAAGGGAGGGAGCCAGGGCTATGCCGAGTGGGGCTGTAAAATCTGGAGGAGGGGTGAGAATCCCAGCGCCTGTGGGTAGGAGCGCCCTAGGGCTGCTGCAGCACAGTTCCACCAACCGGACTTAAACCCACTTGTCCCACCACCCGCTGCCTCTGTCGCACAGGGCGTCTTCTCTCTGCTTCTCTGTCCTCCCTCTTTTTACAGGGACACCAGTCACTGGATTCAGGGCCCACTCAAACTCAGGGAGATCTTATCCTGAAATCCAGAGCTTAATTACACCTGCAAAGATGCTGTTTCCAAATAAAGTCACAATCACGGGTACCAGGGGTGGGACTTGGGCATAACTTTTGGGGGACACCATTCAACCCACAACACTAAGCTTCTGGGTGGGGGTCAGTAGCAAGCTGGCTGTCAGCCTGGGAGGACCCAGGTACTGTGGGGCCATGGACCCAAATTGTGTGACTGGAGCCCTGCTCAAGGTGGGGTCAGGCCAGGCGCAGGGTGGTGTCCTGTCCATCTGCAGCCGTCCTCCTCCCCTCAGCCCCCTCCAGGGCTGGTGTCCCAAGAAGAGGCTTGAGATATCATCTGCACCCATGTTGCCAACCCTGAGAGTTACCCAGTCTGGGCTGTGTGTGCAGGGCAGGCAGGTGGAAGTCTCTCTGAATGAGACATGGCGTGAAGAGGGAGTGAGACAGCCAGCGAGTAAGGTCAGCTTCCCAAGGCTTGAGGTCCTTTAGTCTTGGAAGCTGAGGGTGAAGTGTGCAGGCCAGGTGGGGCCACAGTTGGTTCATTGCTCATGCACGTCTTCCCTGCCTCCTGGGTGTCCATCAGGGTGCCTGTGGTCCAACTGAGGCTGAGAGGTGGTGGCTGTCTAGATAGGACCCAGCTATGTGGTCGGAGTGATGTGAGATTTCATAGGGGGTTCCACCAGAGGCGGGGGATGGGGAGAGGGGAGAAAAGAGCCCCAGAGCTTGCAAGACAGGAGTCCTGGTCGCACAGGGCGTGGTCTGTTTTGTACACACTGGGCAGCAGACCCAGGGACGCCATAACAGCAGCTCTGCCTCTCGCTGTCTCACGGAAGGTGTCTCTCTGTCAGCCCTGGCAAACTGCCGGCACCATCTCCTTCCAAAGGCAGAAGACAGGTTCCTGGGGAGTCTTCAGGCCTTCCCAGCACTCTTTGTGGCATTCTGTCCTCCCATGGGGTGGAGCCGACTGGGATGCAGGCCGACTGTGCGGCCTCTGCCGCAGCCCTGCTGACCGGCCCGTATGGGATTTAGGAAGCCTTAGATGACCTGGTGTGCTCAGGGCCTGTGGGGGTTAGGGTGAGGGTTAGGGTTGTTGAGGGGGTCTACATTGTGGAGGCTCACCATGGCCTTGACCCCACTGGAGGTCAGGCCCGGGTGACTCCTGCTCTCAGGGAGGGGGCCTGTGGTGGAGCATTTCAGGTTCAGCCCCTTTGCTTCAGTTCAGGGGTTCACCAATCTTCCCACCACTGACCTCTGCCCAGCCTGCTCTTTTCCAGGGACATGTGGTGCCCGTGTCCTTCTTGGCCATCAGGAATTAGTGGCTCAGGTCATGTGGTCATGTGGCCACCTGTCCCCCACCTCATGCACCGCGCAGTCCATTGGCAGATGGGTTGTGCGATGACATCTGTCCAAAGTGTCAGCCCTCCATTGAGTTCTGGTTGTAGGCGTAGGTTAACGCTCTCAACAGCCATCTCAGGCCACAGGTTCCCACCCTAGGGGACCCACGGCTGGGTGAAACCAAGGCAGGCATGCACCTTATTCATCTCTGTGTCCTTAGGGCTAAGCACAGGGGATGGTGCGTAGGAGTCACCAGATAAAGTTTGTTGAATGACTGACAGAAAGATGCCTGGGTCCTGAGGCCTGCTGCCTTGTGGTCACTCACCTGGCCCTGATACCTGTGCAGACTCAGTTGTCTGGCCAACAGGTCCACCCTTCAGACTTGCCATGTCAGGAAGTTCTGGACCCCTGGGAAGATTGGGTCTGCAGGGCCCAGTGATAGGGCGGCCAATTCCAACTCAATTGTTGCTCCAGCTACATAGACTAGGCGAGCAAGTCCAGGTCGGTAAAGGGGACTCAGGACCAGCCAAGGGGCTGAGACAGGCCTTTATAGGGAGCTCTGTGGTGGAAACAGGCTCTCAGGGCCATCAACGGCCACTGGACATCCAGCCCATGGAGGAGCCTGCTGACCCCATCAGACTCTGGCCGCTAGAGAGCTGGGCCTGGTTAGGACGGCACACGCTCTCATCCTCTAAAGTGGACTCCACCCTCAGAGGCCACCCAGCTGCCCTCCCGCCAGTGCGAGCGCAGGGCCTGTTTGAGGTCTGTTTGAGGGTCACACGGCAGGTCCAGAGCTTGTGGAGCAGAGGCCATGTCTCAGGTGCCAGCTTCCTCTTCCTACGGGGGTGTCTTTCGTGCAGAGTCCAGGCCCTGAGAGCTCGTGCCCAGAAGTGTGAAGATTAGAGTCGGGGAGGGGGTAGCTTTTGCAGAGCGGTGTCATCTTGATGCTGCCTTATTGGCTGCTGATTGAATGAATGAATGAATGAATGGCGCCTGTGCTTCAGGGGGACTTGCCGTTTCAGGGCAGAAGGGTTTGCTGAGGCAGCCATGGGCCTGGGGCGGCTGTGCTGAGAGGGAGCATTGAGGATGTGGGCTGGCAGCAGTCTGTGGTTGGCAGGCCGGAGGGGCACTGTGTTAAACTCATCTGCCTGCCCGGCTGAGCCTTCACATTACTGGGCTTTCCAGGACAGTGGTCACCATGGAGATGGCACATCCTGGCAGCGCACCCTGAGCGGCAGTGAAGAGAGGGTTAACCCTGTGTGTGCCGGGCTCCTGTTCCTGACCACTGTCCTGGCCTGGCCTTGGTGAGGGAGAGGCTGGGTGGCCCTGTGACCTCTGGGGAGCTGGATCTGGGGAGGCTCTGGACACATCCAATGCTTTAACAACCTGGAGAGCCTGGGCAGGATCCCTGGAAACCGAGCAGAAAGGAATGAGAGGAGCAGACCGAGGCTGTCAGCCGGCAGCGGCCCCAGCCTGGGGTCCCTTCCCTATCTCGTGGGGAACTCCTCGATCTGGTCATGGGAGAAGACTCCAAAATCGGGCCCATTTCATAGGGATGTGGCTGGATGTCTGAAGTCTCCAGATAACTGGCTTTTCTGTCTGTTGGAGGTTGTGTTGTGGCCCATGCTCAGCGGTGGAAGGGGACAGTGGGTCACCTGGGCCCAGAGCCTCTGCCGTATCTCAGGTGCGCTGGGCCAGGTATTTGCAGGCACTGGGGTCTTTCAGGGAGACCTTGCCCTTAGGGAGCCGGGCCACTCAGGGAAGCTTAAGCCGTGCACGTGCCTGTCTAGAATTCGGTATACTATAGATGTGGAGGGTGCTGCCCCAGCCTCCCGAGGGGGATTGGGATGTGGCACTGGGTAACAGGCCTTAGCCCGACCTCACTGTCTGCACTGTGGTCAGCCTGGCCCTCCAGGGAGGTCTCTGGGATGGCCTGTCAGGGAAGTCTAGCAATGCCAGGTGCTGGAGGGTGCCGCTGCCAGACCAGGTCCCTGGGAGGACCGCAGGAGGGCTGTCCGGCGGGTGGAGGGGTGGATGTGCCCTGCGGAAGCCTGTCTAGGGACTGTCCTCTGCCCCCACTCCAGCACCATCCAGCGGGCCGGGTTTGATGCCAAGCAGATTCCTTGCCTCTGGCTGTGAAGCTAACCCTGGCCATGCCTCGCCACCACCTCCTCCTTGGCTGCGGTAGAGCAGCTGGTCCAAGGCTGCAGAGGTGGAGTGGGCTTACTGTGCCCCGCTCTGTGACTATAGTGGAGGTGGTGCTGTCCCCATCCCTGGCTAATGGGACCTGGACGGGTGGGTCACCTGGAGGGCAGCAGTGACTTTCAGTGGAGGGACCTGGTAGCAAGTTCCCACCTTGCTTTCCCACCCTTCCACCCCATTGCCCAAACCCAGCCAGAAGCCAGAGGGCACGGGGTCATTGCCATGGTCCGTACCTTTCAGCCTCCAGACAGAGAATGGAGGAGATGCACTGCGAAGAGCAGGCGGGAGACACTGGTACACGGTGATTCAGGCTTGGACTGGGCTAATGGAGCCAGTCCCACGTATGACAGCTCTGAGACTCACAGCACACTGGGCCAGAGAGGGACCGAGAATGACCCCGCACCCATCCTGGCAAACTTTTGCCACTGCTCTTTCTGTCGTCAGAGAGCTTTGGATGTGGCGCTGCGGTGGGGGTTGCGGCTTGTCTACTGGCATACGGTACCCACCCTCCAGCCATCTTTGACCGTGAGGCCTGGGCAGAGGCTCGATCACCCCCCACGCGTAGGTGTATGAGTCCTGCTGGTCCTGCCCTCTTTGGTGTGGTTGTTGGGATCACAGCTCATGGCTTTAAGAGTGTCCCTGTGTCCTCTCCCCTTGTCTGGGACTCCTTGGGGTGGCTCAAGCCCTCCCGTTCCTGGGGGGTGGTTCTGCTGTCAGCCCAGTGGTCACCAGAACAGTGTGGCTGGGGCTGGAGCCAGTGGACGGGTTCCTTGGAGGCACCAGATGTTACAAAGTAGCCTGGTGCCACCTGCTCTGAGTTGGGTGCTGTGGCCTGGGCTTATCCTCAGCATGTTGGCTGGGGCACCTCCCGGGGCCAGGACTTCGTCTTTTGTATCACTCTGCCCTCTGTGCCCAGCACAGGGCAAGCGGGTACTCAGAAAGTGCCTGCTGAATGAATGAACAGGCAGCGCGCTGGCCTCCACGTTGCCTCATCAGCAGCTGCCGAGTTCGGATGATGGTGGCGTTGATGTTTTCTTGGCTGAGATTCCAGGGAGACCTTGTTTATTCAGTGATCACTGTGAAGCCGTTTCGTGGGTCACCTACCTTAGATCCAGCGTGCTGACAGCACACAGGCAGACATCCAGCCTGCTTGTAGGTGAGAGGCGGGAGCAGCCCCTTCTCAGCCGTGCTGCTCATGCTGATGTCTGCCTGGGAGGAAGTCCCCCTTGGGGCTCCCACTGGAGGGACAGTCCCTATCCGTACCCCACGAGCCTCGGTGTGCATTCCAGGCTGAGCCCATGCCAGGCCCATTGGAAGGACTTTGAATCTTGTTGGAGCAATTCAGAGATGGTGGACGTTTGCATGCCAGGCAGGAGGGCCGGGTGGGGTGGGTATCCCGACCACGTGCCCGGTATCCTCAGAAGAGGAAACATGAGCCTCCTCTGAAAGCCATGGCCGTGTGCGCCCTGGCAGAGGCCTCAGAGCCCTGGGGCAGTGTGGCCCAGCCCTAAGTGAGCTCCTTCCTCATGACCCCGCCTCCTGTGCTCCCCACGCTCTGGCCCTGGTCAGATGGGCCCAATCATAGTCCGGCCTTTTAAGTTTAAACGGATAAACCAGAGTCAGCCCATCAAACAAGTCCTACCAGGGGTCCAGGCCACGCACTGATGACCTGCGGGTGAATGGATGCTCTCAGCACCACAGGCTGGGGGCTTGTAAACAACAGGCATTTACTGCTCATACTTCTGGAGCCTGGAGATCTGGGATCCAGGCTGGGATCCAGGTTCGATGCCTGCTGAGGGCCCATTCCTCTTGCTGTGTCCTTATCTGCTGGGAGCTCGGTGGGGTTTCTTCTGGGAGGGCGCTCATTTCATTCATGAGGCTTCACCCTCATGACCTCCTCTCCTCCCAAAGACCCCACTTTCTAACCCCTCAGCGGACTGTAACACAAGGATTTGGGGGGACACAAGCACCTGGGCCAGAGCTGCTGGTGACTGTGTGTGGGCGGCTTTGGAAGGGTGTCATTCATTTCCACCCTGGGTGCAACCTCTTTTATGAAATGATGGGGACCAGGGTTCCAGGTCCTCGGTCTTTGGGAAGATGTGACCTGCAGCCCAGGGCGGGCACGTGGAGCTGCCCAAGGGACTGCAGGAACGGGGAGCAACCCCTCGAGGCCCCACAGGGCCCAACCCAGGAATCCTGAGGGTCTGGAGGTGCTGCTGGTGGGGGTCGCCCGGGAGGTGGCCTCCTGTTTCTGGCTGCAGCCTTGGGGTGGAGGTCTCCTGGGTGGTGGTGTCCAGTGAGCCTGCCCCTCTTGTCTCTGGCTGCAGCTCCTTCTTCTCCGCCTTCCTGAACCTCCTGGTCAGCGCCTTCGTGGTCTTCCTGGTCTTCATTGCCAGCACCATCGTGAGTGTGGGCTTCACCATGTGGTGCGACACCATCACCGAGAAGGGCACCGTAGCCCACAGGTGCGCCTGCCCCACCTGCCTCGGCCTCAGCCTCGGCCCGCCTCCCCTGAAAATCCCTTGACACCCTGCCCTGCTCTGGGTGATCTTCCCTCGTGAAGCCCATCCTGAGTCTGCGGTCCCTGGTCCCACTGTGCCCCTGCCTGTGTATACCTGGCCAGGCCCTCTCCTGAGACCTGCCCCGCAACATTGAAACCTTCCCGCTCTGGGAGCAGGGAGCATCACACGTCACACACGAGCGATCATCCCTAGGGCTGAATGTGGCTGGGGGTGACTCCAGGTGATCAGAGACTCCGGCTGCCCTGTCCTTGCCACCAGGGCTTGCGTGACAGATCCCATGCAGCATAGCCCCAGGTCCTGGGAAGCTCGATGTGACCACACAGCTGGAGACGCTTGGGCTTCTGTCCTGTGCTGGCTGAATGCGAGAGCCCAGGGAGAGCATTAGGCTCAGGGCTTTGGTCCCCAGGGTGTGGGATTTGGAAGATGGTGGAGGGGACAGGGATGGTGAAGAACAGGAGCAGAGAAAGCTTCTGGTAGGGTGAGGGTCAGCTCCCAGGCTGGTTGGGGATGAAGGCCTTTGAGCCATGGTGGTCCCCCTGGGATCTTAGCAGGGGCATCATTTGACTTGTGGGGGGCCCCAGAGTGGAGCACGGTGACTGCCTGCCCCCAACAGTGGGATGCCCAGCCCTGAGGGGCACCATCCAGTGCCCCAGGCCAAAATCCTGGAAGACAGGAACCCTCCAGAGTTTCCACGTTCTTCCTTTAAGCAAACCCAGACCTGAAACCACAGCATCTGCAATAGATGGCAGCAGAGCCGAGGGGCTCCCTGCCTGTCTGTTCCGTGCCTCCACTCTGGGGTACCTGGGGCACAAACCAGAGGAAAGCGTGAGCACCTGGGCGTGTGGCCCTGCAGGGCCTCCTGTGCTGAGCTGTGCCCTGTGCCCCATCCTGCACTGTCCCAGCTCCGCCTGCTGGCTCTGGCCACCTGTTTCCCGAGAGCGTGGGCAACCCCTGGTATACAGGCAAAGTTTCCTTGGCCTCACGGACACCGTTTCCAGCCCTTCAGCCCCTCCAGGGGGTGTGGGGGCTGCTGGGCTCCCTGTCTCTGGCACCCTGCTTCTGTCAATGTGTCCTGGCTTTATGTTTTATGTTGGGGGTGCAGGACACCGGGAGCCCAGGCCTGGCTCACTCCCGGGCCCTCTGATGCCCACTGCCTCCACAGATGCCTCCGTGATGGGGGCAGAGCCTCTGGGCAGCGTTGGTGGGGACGCCACCTCCATCTCTGTATGGCTGAGGCAGGCCTGCATCTCCTGCCTCTGAGACCCTGTGACCCTCAGAGTGTGGAGCACAGGGGCAGAGGGTCCGGGAGAGCAGAGGCTGAGCCGGTGTCTTCCAGCCGTCCAGAGCCAGGATGGGGAGGGGCCTGGCCTCTGAGACCCTGTGACCCTCAGAGTGTGGAGCACAGGGGTAGAGGGTCCGGGAGAGCAGAGGCTGAGCCGGTGTCTTCCAGCCGTCCAGGGCCAGGATAGGGAGGGGCCTGGAGGTTTCCTTTCCCGAAGGCTGTACTGCTCCATGGAGGAGGCCTTGAGGCCGATCGCCCGTGGTGTCCTCGGAGACTCCCTGCTGCCCCCCAACCATTGTAGGGCAAAGTTCGTGCCTCTCTGGCCAGCAGCTCAGCCATGTCCTGCACTGGCTGTCCTGGTGGTCACCTTCCACTCTACGTCCTCCTGTTTTAGCTGTGAAGAGCTTCAGGACATCGACTTGGAGCTGGGTGTGGACAACTCTGCCTTCTACGATCAGTTTGCAATTGCCCAGGTAGGGGCTCTGGGCAGGAGGGGAGGCTTGCAATGCTGGGAATGCTGGGAGGGGGGCATTTACGGCTGGACACTCGCTGAGCTCTCCCCCTATCCAGAGGAGGAGGCAGGCTCCTGTGCAGATAAGGTGGTTGGCAACGGGACCAGGCAGTGGGAGCACTCTGGAAGACTTCCTGCAGGTGGGGGAGGGCTGGGCTTTTGTAGGTGGGTTTGGGGAGGAGATGGCCACAGTGAGTTAGAATCAGGACGTGGCAAGGCCCTGGAGTCTGGAGTGAGAAGTGTTGGAGGAGGTGGTGTCAGAAACGAAACCAGGCATCAGATCCTGGGGGTCCAGTGCAGGGACGAGGGCCTTGGACTTTGGTGCCAGCGCGAGGTGAGCCTGTTCAGGTCAGTGCTGGAGGCTTAGGGACGTCCCCTAGCCAGGGGGACGCTGACACGGAGTCCAAGGATGTCCCCTAGCCAGCGGGACGCTGACACGGAGTCCAAGGACATCCCCTAGCCAGGGGGACGCTGACACGGAGTCCAAGGATGTCCCCTAGCCAGGGGGACGCTGACACGGAGTCCAAGGATGTCCCCTAGCCAGCGGGACGCTGACACGGAGTCCAAGGACATCCCCTAGCCAGGGGGACGCTGACACGGAGTCCAAGGATGTCCCCTAGCCAGGGGGACGCTGACATGGAGTCCAAGGAAGGATGCAGGGGATCCCACTTGGGAATTCAGAAGATTTGCCACCCTACCCTTGCATAAGCTGCGTCCCCCACCCCCTAGGAGACTTGGTGGGGGACCATGGTGGACCCCAATCTGAGGGACCCTATTTGCTGAAATGCAGACCTGTGGGGACACATCAGTGGTCTGTGAGGGCCGGAGGGGGAACCCTGGAATTGGGTTTGCTCCTTGAAGTCTGCAGGTGTGCCCCAGATGGAGGTGACGCAGAGGAGGGGTGCCGGGTGGGGTTGGCTGAGACCAGACACCTGGCTCCTGCCAGCACTGATCAGGGCCCGCCGGCTTCAGATCCACTTCCGGACCCCAGACTGGCCTCTGAAGGCTCTTGCTGGCTGTGGCTGGCTGAGGACGCTTCTCCTGGCCAGAACCCTCCAAGGGGCTGGCCATAGGTGGGCCTGAGTGTTCTTTGCCGTGATGAACTGGATCTGTCAAAGACACTTCCATGCAAATTTAGTGAGTGGAAGAGGCCCCAGGCCTAATTTGTGCCAATTGGATTAAGGTGTGAGTGCAGTCTGATGACAAATACGCTCAAATGAGAATCAGCTTAATGTGGCTCAGGCCTGGTTCTGATTAAATTGTTTCTCCTTCAACTGTTTGGAAACAGCGGCTAAAGGTCAATTTATTCTGGTGGTTGAAGGAGCCTCCGCTGTTTACCCGCCCTCCTTAGAGCCCACAGGCCCGAGCTGCTGCAGGAGAACGCGCTGGCCGCTGGCCACTGCCCCTCCCCAGGGCCTCTGGCTGGCCTGGAGTCGGGGTGGGTCTGAGTGCCCAGGGCTTGTGCTCCAGAGTGGGTTCCGGGAGGGGCGCAGGTGCTAGAGAACGATGCTGGCTGCAGGAAAGACTCAGAAGACTGATCGTGGGCAGGGTCTTCAGGATCCGGCCCTGCCCCATGTCCTCAGCCTCCTCCTTCCTCTGAGTCCCCTCCTTTCCCTGCAGAGCAGAGCCTGGGAGCTGGTGGGAGGGGGGTGCGCTGACAGCGGACCCCCAACGGCCTCTGACCCTGCCCCTGCCCTCTGTGCAGTTTGGCCTCTGGGCCTCATGGCTGGCCTGGCTGGCCATCACCACGCTGGCCTTCCTGAAGGTGTACCACAACTACCGTCAGGAGGACCTGCTGGACAGCCTGATCCACGAGAAGGAGCTGCTGCTGGCCCGGCCGTCCCCACGCACCTCCTTCCAAGAGGAGAAGAGCGCCGTCATTTAGGCACCGCGCGGGCAGGGGAGCTGGCCCCTGACCTCCCGGCTGCGCTTGGGGGCACGGGCCTGCCTGGGGAAGCAGCTGGGGGGCTCTGCCTGGGCCCTGGCCACATGCAGCCCTGCGTGTGTCCCCTCGAGCGTAGTGAGGTGAGCGCCCCAGTGCCCACTCGTGAGCCTAGCAGTGGACTGGGTGGGTGCTGGCTTCCTGATGAGGATGGTGCAGAGAGACTATGGGTGTGGGGCGGGGGGTGGGGGGCACCTCCAGGCCTCACACAGGGCCCCATGGCTGTCCCAGTAGGACCTGACTGGCCAGCCTGGGTGGAGGGCATCCAGCTGGTCTCCCCCAACCCTGGCCGGATGCTGTCTCCATGCCAGCTGGCCCAGGGGTGGCCAGACGTCACTCAGCCCTGAACGAATTCTGCATGAATTCTGCCATCCAGGCAGAGGCTACGTGTGGGGAGGAGCTCACGGCACCTTCCAGCCTCTGACCCCAGGTTGGCCCCTCCCCGGCTGAGTCCCCCTCCTGGGTGGGTGCCATAGGCCTGGGAGACCCCGTGGCCGGGCTCAGGGAGGCTTCTGAGGCCTGTGAGTTCGCCTCACTGTGTGTGGGTCCTGTCTGTGCTTGGCTGAGGGGCACGGAGGTGGTAATCTGGGCTCCACAGAGTCAGGGGCATCATCTGGTTGGGGATTTGGGGGGCACACTTACCACACAGAGGATTGGGCCAGGAGCCATGGCAGGGGTCTGTGTGTGGGTGTGTATGGGGGATGTGATTCTGTGAGTGCCTTTGTGCATGGGAGGGTGTGATTGTGTATGTGAGTGCATGAGAGGATGTGACTGTGAGTGTGCATGTGCGTGTGTGACTGCATGTGTGGGTGTGACAGTGTAGGTGTGACTGTACATGGGAAGGTGTGACTGAGTGTGCATGGGAGGGTGTGACTGTTGTGCATGTGTGGGTGTGACTTGTGCATGTGAGGGTGTGACTGAGTATGTGACGGTGTGACTGAGTTTGCATGTTAGGGTGTGACTGAGTGTATGTGAGGGTGTGACTGTTGTGCATGTGAGGGTGTGACTGTGAGTGTATGTGAGGGTGTGACTGAGTTTGCATGTTAGGGTGTGACTGAGTGTATGTGAGGGTGTGACTGCATGTGAGGGTGTGACTGAGTGTATGTGAGAGTGTGACTGCATGTGAGGGTGTGACTGTTGTGGATGTGAGGGTGTGACTGCATGTGAGGGTGTGACTGTGAGTGTGCATGTGGGAGTGTGACTGTTGTGTGTATGTCAGGGTGTGACTTGTGCATGTGAGGGTGTGTGTGAGTATATGTGAGGGTGTGACTGTATGTGAGGGTGTGACTGTGAGTGTATGTGAGGGTGTGACTACATGCGAGGGTGTGACTGCATGTGAGGGTGTGACTGAGTGTATGTGAGGGTGTGACTACATGCGAGGGTGTGACTGCATGTGAGGGTGTGACTGCATGTGAGGGTGTGACTGTGAGTGCATGTGAGGGTGTGACTGTGAGTGTATGTCAGGGTGTGACTGCATGTGAGGGTGTGACTGTGAGTATATGTGAGGGTGTGACTGCATGTGAGGGTGTGACTGCATGTGAGGGTGTGACTGTGAGTGTATGTGAGGGTGTGACTACATGCGAGGGTGTGACTGCATGTGAGGGTGTGACTGAGTGTATGTGAGGGTGTGACTACATGTGAGGGTGTGACTGCATGTGAGGGTGTGACTGTGAGTGTATGTGAGGGTGTGACTACATGCGAGGGTGTGACTGCATGTGAGAGGGTGTGACTGTCGTGCATGTGAAGGCTTGATTGTGAGTGTGCATGGGAGGCTGTGAGTGAGTGCATGTGAGGGTGTGACTGTACCTGTGGCATGAGTGTGCATGTAGGGCGTGTGGGGAGGAATGTGGGTGAGTGCCTGGGTGCCTGGGCAGGTGTGTCTGCACAGTGTGTGTGGCATGTGCATGAGGAACCGCATGTGAATGTGCGTGTGTTGCATGTGAGCGTGTGCATGCCCGTGCGTGTGCATATGTGTGTGAGCATTGTGTGCGTGATGGGAGCCGTGGGTGCTGTGTGGACAGCCCCTCTGCCCCTCCCATGGGCTCCCACATCCAGCATCCACCTGAGAGAGGAGGGAGCGCCTTCCCATTCTGCAGAGTCTGTGTGCTGAGGCCCCACAGAGGCAAGTGGAGGAGCTGGGATGTGAACCTGGGATCCCAGGGTAGGGGGCTGCTTGGCTGTGGACCCTACTGCTCAGGAGAACCCAGGGTCCACCTCTACAGGACTCATTCCAGGGGCGGGGGCCTCCTCACCTGGGGCTCGATGAGCGGCTGTCTGTTTCTTGGCTTGAGTGCTGCCGAGTGCTCCCTGCTGCTGCGCCCACCCTCCCAGGGAGACGCGAGCCCCTAGCTCCCTGTGTTGGTGACCCACCCCGTCCACCATCAGCAGCTGGCTGGTGTCTCTGGGTGGCTGGGCACCAGCCTCCTGGAGGCCACATGCCTGGGTCCACATGGAGGGTCCCGGTGGGGGCATCACCCTGGGTCCCGCGAGTGAGGCTGGCAGGTGACCAGTCACACTGTGGTGAAGGCAGGTTCCCATTGGGGGCGTCAAGGCCGGGGGATCGAGGCTCTGGAAGCTCAAGGGGGCTGTGGCCTTGGGGCCCAGCTGAGTTTCCAGCTGGCAGCCAGGTCCTTGAGGGAAGGGGTTTGGACAGAATCCGAGGCCCCCTAAGCTGATGGGCTTCCCTGTCTCCCCGGCCAGCCCTGACCCACTGAACAGGGGACTCTTTCCAGCCCGGAGAGCTCCTTGTCTGTGTCCCCAGCAGAAGGTGGGGTGGCTCCTGCCTCACCCTCTGCCCAGCCCTGATCCAGGCCAGAGCCATCTAGGGCCCCAGAAGGAGGGGCAGGAGGCAGGGGTGGTTCTGGAACCTGAGGGTTGGCTCCGGTTGGGTCTGTCCTCGGGGCTGCACTGCTGGATCCCAGGAGCTGGAACAGCCCCACAGCCAGGGTGACAGAAATCCTTGGCTGCATGCAGACACAGACCCACCCCGGACTGGGCTGTCCCCGGAGCCCAGACACATCACCCTGGGAAGGGGCAGCTGGGCCTGAATTGTGCTGGGCAGGGGCTGGGCGCCCTGGTTGTGGGTTCTCCAGGGTCCCTTAGAGGGCTGGGCCTCTCCCCAGGAAGGAAGGTGGGAAGTACAGGCATGACCCGGGGTTCCTGAGGCGGGTCCGCCAAGTTGCTTCTGAGATGCCTTTGCTTCTCTCCTGGCTGTCTGATAATGGATATCTCTGTTCTAATTCCACTCTGGCTAAACTGAAAGTGAAGACCCTTAAGCTTACTATGTGTCTACCCCTCAGAGTCAGAATAAAAACAAAAGCGCCTGAGTCTCCAGCAGGCATGAGGAGTGTGTGGGGTTCTCTCTGCCCTCTCCGCGGTCGGCCGGCCTGGCTCGTGGTTTTAACTGTCTGGAATGTGTGGGTCACACGCAGTGCCCTCGGGCTTTGGGCCTTTCATGTCGGAAGCTTTTAGGAATTGGAAGATGGCCTTCCCAAGGTTCTGCCGTCCTCTCTGTACATTTTCTACTGGCTTCGAGTCTCACTGCTTCCTGTGCTGCTTCCCCAGGTGGGAGGATCAATTTTGAAGGATTTCTTGGGGGTGTGGTGCCCATCTTTGAACAATATTTGTTGAGTACCTGAGATCGTAGCGTAGGACCCCGCAAAGCCAGGCATGTCCTTGTGTTGCCTTTGCAGTGGACAGGCAGCCGCAGCTGGGGGAGATCGGCCTGGGCGGCGTCCCCCATCAGAACCAGGGCTGGAGGGGTGGCCCAAACACACAGAGAGGGGGCTGAGCCTGGGTCTATGACTGCCCTGAGACCCAACCTCTGGTAGCCGCTGCTTCTGCATCCAGAATATGGGGCAGGAACCTGCCCATCCTCCTCCCTGGGTGGGGTGGGATGGGCTGGGCCTGGGTGGGGTGGGATGGGCTGGGCCTGGGTAGGTGGGGCTGTGGTGACTGTGGGGAGAGCATGATGCTGGAGGGTTCCCGGGGGAGCCCCCACCATGGTCCCTTCTGGGCCAGTTCTGGAAACAGCCCTTTTTGTTGCCTCCAACCACAACTCTGGGCTCCCTGGATTCCAAAGCCGGAAGCGACCCTGGAGACCACTGCGCCTGTTCCCTGGCACCTGGAGTTGTGGGGACACACCCTGACTGCAGGGTGAAGGGAGCCAGCCGGGCATCCCTCAAGACCTGGGGGCTTGGTTAACCCCCTGCCTGAGTGGACACATCCACTCCCAGGCCTGCAGGAGACAGGGAGGTTCCAGGGGCCCAGGACATCCACTCTGGTCACTGAGGCCGATTCCTTAGCAAATCGGTTCTGGTTTCTCTTGTTTCTATAAAAACGCCAAGACGGAAGGAAGCCACGGTGTGTTTTAATAGAGCAGTGTCTCCCAGTTAAGTGGCGGGACAGAGAGGAACCACCAGACAGGTCATCAGCCGTGCCCTTCCCTCTCAGGCGAGCCTCGAGGACCCTGGTCTGATTGTCCCTGTGTCTCTCCTGGGCAGTTCTGCCTGGTCCCTAACCGTGGGCCTCCCTGCTTTGTTCAGCCCTCCCCCCATGTAGGGTCTGGAGGGGCCCCTAGTGTTTGTCACCCACAGGGCTCCCTTCAGCTCTGCAATCTGGTGACAAAGCCACAACCACAGACGGTCTCCGGGACCTACAGGCCCCAGCTGGTGGGTGGCACTGGCTGGTCCTGGGCTCGGCTGGGTGCCCCCGGCCTGCAGAGCTGTGCACAGATGGCTGTTCTGAAGGCCGGGGGTGTCTGGGCCCCTTGCTGTCCCCTCAGCTTCTATACCTGAAGCTGCCCCCGATGAGGGGTCCTCCCCTGGGGCCTCTCCAGACTCATGGGACTGAGTAGGGGGTCAGACCTGGGCTCAGAGGATGGCACCTCACATCAGAGGGACCCACCTTGACAACTAAACCCTTCCTGTGGGGTTTCAAGGTCTGGGTTCTCCACAGGCCCTAATTGCAAAAGGCTGGGTTTGCCTCCTCTGAGCAGCCCCTCGAACACAGGCAGCGTGCCCCCCTCCTCAAGCGGGTGCACACGGCAATGGCCGGGCCGGGCCCTAGCAGCAGCAGGAGCTCCTGCTGGGACAAGGGAGGGGCCTTTGGGTGAGTCTAGGGAGCCCCAACTGTTAGCAGTCGAATCCTCTTTCTAATAAAATCTCACGTGGACCCAACACAGGAGACAGGAGGGCTGTGCTGACTAGTGTGGCAGGGCCGCCCGCTGTGCCCTCCATGTCCAGTCTCACGCCATGGGGTCCCACTTTTCCCAGTCGGTCCCCAGGCAACAGCCCTTCTTGGCCCTCGTGATTCACCAAGCAGCAGGACCAGGGCTCAGGCTGTCTCAAAGCCCCCGGAGTGCTTGAGCTGTCCGGGAAGCCCCACCCGTCCTGCCCATCAGAGCCGCAGGAGGCCGTGCCAGCAGGTGAGGGCCGCGTGCTGCAGGTGCAGGACAAGGCTGAGGAGCCGGGCCCGCAGGTCCTCCAGTGCCGTTGCCACGGGCTTGGCTCGGCCGCAGTACAGGCCCAGGGCCAGCACGAGAAGGACGCACACGCACAGCCGCAGGAGCAGGGAGCCGCTGTGTGGCCTGGGCCTGCCGGGCACTGCGGCCAGAAGGCAGGCAGGGTCAGCGCCAGCCAGCCCCACCCTTCCCTGGAGGACTGGGGCTGGTGGGGAAGGGATGGGGAGATTCCGCCCTATCCCTGCCCATGGCCCCTCCCTAGCCTCGTGGGTCCTCCTTGCAACAAGAGCCCCCCAATGGGGACTCCTCAGAGGCCCTGGCCCTGTGACACCTCCCTTGGGGAGGGAGTGAGGGTGGGTGCACCGAAGGAGGGGGCAGTGGGGTACAGGCATGTGGGCTCGGAACTCACCCCTGACAGTGGCCGTGGTGTTCCTGTCAGCAATGTCTGGGAAGGAGAACGGAGAGTCGGCTGGGAGGTACTTGCCTCAGTCCATCGGGTGTCCCTGCCCTCTCGCCTCAACCTGCACCCCCGAAGGACCCCTGATACTATTCATGGGTTAGAGATCCAGGCCCAGCCAGGTCCTGACGCTTCCTCAAGAGGACAGTCATTCGAGAAGCCGCCGTCATGTTTTCCTCCAGTTGCCGTTTGACGGACCAGGACTGTGTGTCCAGGTGACCCCACGGGCCCAGGGGTTCTGCCACTGAAGACAGGCGGCCATGGCCCCCCATGTCCTGGGCCCTGCCAGAGCTGGGTGGGTGTGGCCGGAGTCCCCGCCTCCCTCTGCCCAACCCCATCCTCTCCAGCCGCTTGCTGCGGGTGCCCTCTTACAGTGGACGGTCACTGCTGGGGGTTCTTGGAACCGCACACGCCTCGAGGTCCTCTGGGGCTCGGCCCCTGGGCGGTGATGCTCCCGCCGGCTCCTTTTCAGGATGGAGGAGGGGCACTTCTTGTCCTCCTGGGACAGGGGCGAAAAGCAGACCGGTGAGTCCCCGGCAGGAGGCCGACGGGTACCCAGGTCTGAGCCGTGTGGGGCCCAGCAGCACCGTCCTGGAACCTGTACCCTGTCCTGGCTGGTGTGTGATGCTGGGCCTGTCACTTCCTGTGGGGTGAGGGGCAGCTTCTGGACAGGCACTGCCGGGCAGCCAGACTCAGCCTCAGGGGCCCAGGCAAGACAGGAGCCCCTCCTGCCCCTGTCTCTTCACGCAAGGCCCCACTGAGCCTCTCTTCCTCTGCCTGCTGTCACGGATTCAGGCTCGGATTCAGGGTCCCCGGGACGTGCATAGGGGGAGGGGGCTGCATTGGCAGAGGGGCTCTGGCTAAGAGGCCAGAGTTTGCAAGCTCCATGGGGCAGGGGCCGGGCCAGGGCTGTGAGGAGGGCTGGTTGGTGGCCTCGGCCTCCTTTTCCCTGGGGCCGAGCCTCACATGCTGCAGACAGGGGCAGCTCCTGCCCGTTCGCCTACCTGGGCCCTTCTGTGCAGGTCTGCTCACGTGTACGGGCCCAGCCTGAGTTTGGAAGATGGAGCAGGAGTTTCAGGCTGCTGTGAACCTCAGCGTCCTTGTCTGTGACATGGTGACAACTGGGACTGAGGCGCCCTGGGAGCTGGGCCAGCTCTGAGGTTGTTCCTGGCTGGGGCATTGCTCGATGCACACAGTCAGCTGCTTGGCATCTGGCGAGGCTGCCCCTCGAGGGCGTGAGGTCTGTCCATGCTGAGTCTGGCCCAGCTCCTGCTGTGTCTGTGGCCTGTCCCAGCCTGGCAGTGCCTCAGAGGCTGGATGGAGCCTCGGGGTCTGAGGTCTGGGCCCCTAACCCTAACACTGACCCTTGGTGACAGTCTTGACCTGTCCTCCTCTCTCCACCCTCTTCTTTCCTCCAACACCCTCCTCCCCGGGCTGCCTCTTCCACAGCCCTCCATGACTCCCACTTCCTCTGCCAAGCGGTGTGCCCCACCTGGGGGCCTCCAACCCCGTCTGCCAGACCAAACCCTTTAAGGCACCCATTGCCCCCGATGGCTCCCACCAGCCCTCAGTGATCCCCCTGCCCTCCTCCCATCACCCCTTGATTCCTGGGGCAGAGGATGGCCTTTCCTCCTTTGTCTGCTCCCTGCCCCCTCCAGCCCCCAGTGGAAGGCCAGCTTGCAGAACCTGCGTCCCAGTGGCCCGCCTTACCCTCTCTGCCCTGCACGCCCGTGGGCCCCACGCGGCCTCCTCATTCTTTCTGGTCTGATGTCGTGTCTCTGGCCGGGAGTCAGGGCTCAAGGCTGCAGTCCTCATTTACTGGAACATGGTCCTAAGATAAGCAAAGACGTTATTTATTATTTACTGCACAAGTGGCACTCAGAGGAATGAAAGTAAGAGCAGAAAATTCCTCCCCAGAAGCCAGGCTGGCTGCCCGCGCCTGCGGCCGGCCACGCTGACGAGTAGACAGCCCTTTCCCTCAGTGGTGTCCCCAGCGCAGATAAATCCTGCTGCCTGCTGGTTCAGAAATGCCATTGCACGCAATTTCCTTTGCTGCCACAGTCTTCGTAATTGTCATCTTTAATGGCTGCATAATATTCCACTGGGCCGCATAGTATTCCACGGGGCCGAGGTCCCATCATTGAAAGTCGCCCTCTATGATCGGGTATTCAGGAAGTTTGCATTTTAGTATTGTCATTTGCAGTGATTGGAGGCCATGGACAAGGCTGTAGGAAACATCTTCGCTTTGTCTCCTTTTGGTAGTGGGAGGTCCTGGGGCTGGGGACTGGGAATTGTCAGGGCTCTGAGGCTGGGCCCACAGAAAGGCTTCCCAGATGGTCATGCCACCTTTTTGGGCTGGTGCTGGTGGGATGCCCCTGGGCTCCTGGGGGCCCACCCCTCAGCACGGCTCATACTCTCTCTCTGTGTCTCTCTCTGCCCTCCCCCCGATTATGTGTCTCTATCTCTCTGTCTCCATCTCTCTGTTCCCCTGCCTCTCTCTGATTCTGTCTCTCTCTCTCTACTTCTATCTCTGTCTCACTGCGCCCTCCTCTGTTGAGCTGGTTGCTTCCTGGCTGTGAATGGCGCCTCCTTGCCTCCGCCCCTGTGTCTATGGCGGTGAAGGCTTTGCTGTCATTCTTGCTCACCGGTGGAGCCCCCGAGTGTGGATTTTCTCTCACAGCCTTGGCGGGGTTCTTGACTTTTGGGCACTCCTCCTCCCTACAGAGGGGTGCAGAGCCTACCGGGCATCCATACAGGTGAGCTGGCACCGAGTGTCTGTCTTTCAAGGGCTCTGGGAGTGATGAGCCTGCCTCTCTCGCTGTAGGTGGGGAAACTGAGGCCAGAGGGGGCTGGGGCTTCCCTGGGAGCTGATACCAGGCCAGGTCCTCCCAGCCCTGCTCCCAGCTGGATAGAGGGCAGTGTGGGGGCCTCCTGCTGCCCTTCACCCCACCCCAGGTTCGCCTCTGCTCTGGGGTCCTTGGAGGGCACTGCGGCCCCTGCCCCTCACAGCGCAGGTGTTTGCATTTCCTGAGGTGCTTCCCTGGCTCCCGTTGGTCCTCCAAGGACCCTGCCCCCAAGGGCTGAGAAGGGGGAGGGCGAGAGTGAGGGGCCTACGTGGTCCTCAAGGACAACTCCTCCCAGGGTCCCCCAAAGGGGTGGGTGCCTCAGAGGTGCAGGGCAGGCCTGTGGGAGGAGCTGGTTTGGGTGGAGACCCAGTGACTCCAGCAGCTGGGTGCCGTCCTCTACAGAAGATAACAGGGTGGCCACGACCGCATCCCCGAGCAGGCATAAATACTGCAGACAAGCAGAGTGCCCTGTTAATGATGTCTGGGAGGATGCTGTCTGGATGGGTTCAATTATTTCAAAAGACAGCAATTTTCTGCTATCGCAGGATCAGGTTTTTATTGCAAATAGGGTTGTGGCAGGAGCCGGCCGTCCAGCGGGGTGGCAGGGAGGGGTGGCTTATCTTCAGGACCTGCTCTCAGAGAGTGGCCATGGGAGAGGTTGTGCTCGCAGGCCCAGTCGAGCTGGGGCTCCGTCTCCTGGGGCCAGGTCACCTGGAATGTGGGCTCTGCATGATCCCCAGGGTTAGGGAAGCCGCAGAGTGCCAGGCCTGTCCTGGTGTTTTGGGGATGCTGCCTGGCATGCCCCAAGGGCAACCTTGACCGCCTGTCCATAGCAGGGCTGGGGCTGGAAGGGCTCTCTGGATGCCCTTGACTCAGTTTCCACCCTGGGTGGGACAGAAACTCTGCTAAAGCCCAGGGGTGGGGTTGGGGGTGGAGCAGAGCCCCCAGTGACCTCTTGGACCCAGAGCCTGGGCTCTCCACTGCCCGGCGGAAGGAGGCTTGTGTATCCGGGGCCATCTCCTGGGACTGCACAGCCTGGGGCTGGCTGGTGTGCCCGGGGCCACAACCCCCTCGCCAGACGGCCCTGCAGCAGCCTTCCAGGGGGCCCAGCCAGATTCACCCCTCATGAGGAAACAGGCCTGGAGAGGCTTGGGCCAACGGAGTCACACCGGGATGCAGGGCTGGACGAAGTCTCCCCCAGCTTCTGCCAGCAGCTCTCGCTATTCAGCCCTCCCTGGCCTGAAGTCTGTCCAAGGGATGGTGGGACAACAATGTGTGTGTGCACATGTGTGAGTATGTCCCTGAGTGTGCAAGTGTATTTGCATGCAATGGAGTGCATATGCATGTGTGAATGTGCACGTGTGAGTGTGCAAGTGTGAGAGTGAGCACGTGTGTCAGAGGGTGTGAGTGTGCACGTGTGGGGTATCTGTGTGTGTGTGTGCGCATATGTGTACTTGTATTTGTGTGCATGCATATGAATGTGCATGTGTGTGTGAGTGCATGTGTGGGTGTCCATGTATGTGCCCATGTGCATGTGTGTGAACATATCTGCACATGCGTGGGTGAATGTGTGTGTGTTTGTGTAGAGTGTGAGTATGTGAATGTGCATGCGTGGGCAATGTGTTTGTGAGGGTGCCTGGCTGTGGCATTAACCGTCTGTCACTGAGCAGCATAACTTGGAGAGGATGAGACTTTGCCTTCTGGGGAACAGAGCTCTGCTGAGTGTGGACAATCAGGACTTCCTATGGGACAGCACCTCCCCCTCTTCGGGTGCGGGCTCCGGAGCACCTTGTGTGACCACGTGTGACCTTAGGCAAGTCTCCTAATCTGCCTGGGCCCTGGTCTGCTCAGCTGTGAAATGGGGGTGAGGAGAGCAGCAGCCTCTGCGGGCTTGCGTGAGGGTGGGAGTCAGTGCACAGACTTGAGTCCGCACCATGCCTGTGCTCTGTGCCATCAGCCACTGTTGGCATCACTCGGGGAGGGGATGTGCCCAGGAACAGAGCTCAGGTAGCTCTGGCCGTGTCTGGACAGTCAGGACTTCCTATGGGATGACACCTCCCCTCCGGGATCCCTGGGGCCCTCTCCAGAGATGCGCCTTCCCCTGGGCCACGCTCTGCTCCCAGGCAGCCTCCCTGAGCCCTGTCGTCCCCTCCCTAACTGGGCTTCATGCTTCCCCTTCTGGAAGGGAGGCCTGGCTCAAGTCCGGGGCTCTGTCCTTCTTTGGCTCTGTGACCTTGGGTAAGTGGTGTGACCTCCCTGGGCCTCATTTTCCCCACCGGAAGCAGGGGAGGAGCGGCTCTGGCACGCTCGGCAGGTGGGGGCGGGGAGGCCTGGGGCCTCTGGCAGGGACAGTGTGTAACTGGAGGCCTCGTGACAGATGGGAGATAAAGGGCGGAAAATAGCTTCAGAGCCTGGACCTGCAAGTGTCCTGCTAGGCCCGCGGCTGGGGAGGGTGTGTCCACCCGAGGGGACTCTACCCCCACTCTGGGCACAGGACCCCCATGGTGCCTCCCTTGGTGCTGGGGGGCTGGGGGGTTCCTACCAGCTCCTCTACTGAGAGAGGGCACCAAGCTTCCTGGGGGAGGGGAAACTGAGGCCCAGAAAGGGAGAACAGCCTGCCAGATTTCAGAGCTTGGGTTGGGACAGAGGCTGGAGTCAGGGCCCGGAGCTCCCAGTTGTGGCCGTGACCCACCCGTGCTGCTGGTGGGAGGTGGGGCCGTGAGGGCCGAGGCTCAGGACCTTGGTCTGGGCTGTGACCCTCCAGCAGTCTTTGGGGGTCTAGCCCAGTACCCCAAAGACCCCACCTCATCTTGAAGCTGTTGAGAGACATGAGGGCACTGACGGAGCCCAGCGGCCCTGGCAGTGCTGAGTCCCCCCCGCCTCGAGATCAGCCTGCAGTGGGGCATGGGGGCCGGCCAGTGGTTCTCGCCTGGTTCAGTGGCTTGGAAAACACCAGGCTCTGGGGCCCAGCCACTGCTGCTCCCTCCCGCTCCTGTCCCGTCCTCCAGGACGCCGCCCACCGGCTTCCCGCCTCCTCCCAGGCTGCTGCCTCTGCCTGCCCCACGCCGCCCGCCCTTTCACCCACAGCCTACCTCCTGATGTTTCTCTGTCCTCCCTGAGGGTTCCTCGGGGTGGGCAGGGTCCCCCATGCAGCAGCTGGCTCGTGAGAAATCCCGACACCACCCACCCCACACGGGGAGGGCCCTTCCTCGGCTCTGAGCATGCGGCCCCACACTCCCGGCTCACCCCTCACCTGGCACTGCGCCCATTCACACGGCAGCCTCACAGCCTTCCGGGGCAGAGGGTCCTGGGACCTGAGCGAGCGCAGGCCGAGGCTGGGCTTCCTGCCTCCCTGTAAGTGCAGGCTCCCTGCAAGTGCAGCCTCCCCCAGGGCAACTCACCTGGGGGCTAGAGACAGGTGGCCAGGCTCCTGGGAAGCCAGAGACCTTCCTGGGAGAAGCTGGAGACTCGCAACCCCCAACCCCACCACTTACACACACACATACATACACACACACGCTGTCTCTCTCTCTTTCTCTCTCTCTGCCCCTGCCCACCTGGGCTCCTGCTGGTGCTGTACCTCTGGGGTGGCTCACCCGCCTGACCGCCTGAGATCCACTGGCGGTCAGAGCCTCGCTGTCGCAGGGTGTGAACCAGAGCTGTTGCAGCTCACAACCAGCTGAGAAGTTTCCATTACGGTGACATAGAGCAGTGGCCTCAGCGGCCCTGGGGGCCCTTGCTGCTCTTGGGATAGCCCGGTCCATGGGGAGGCCGTCAACCAAGGGCTTGGTGGCCCCAGGTGGCGCTGGGCCTCCTCAGTCTCCCGGCACCTTGGTAGTTTGGCCACAGGCCTAACCCAGTGGCCCTGGGGCTGCAGATGCAGGCTGTGCCTTCTCCTAGTGGAAGAGGACTGGGACCGTGGACACCGCCTTGCTGGCCTTTCCTCTGCAGGGCGGAGGCAGAGCACGGCCAGGCGGGGCAGCTGGGCTCCTGGGAAAAGCTGTGGCTCCCAGCCCAATGCTCACCACTGGAACCATGCTGTCAGCTCCCCAGACAACATGGGTTCTCGACTTAAGTAAGAGGGAGAACTTGTGGGGAGGCCCCTGGCTGGGCTGACGGCCAGCTAGGCTTGCTCAGGTGCCTGCAGGCCCTACCAGGTAGGAACAGGAGCAGGAGCTGCCTGGTGGCCCCCTGAGGCCCCTCTCCGTGCCTGGATGGGCCCTCACATCGGAGGTGCACTTAGGGCTGGGGGTGGCAGCACCACCGGGTGACGGCTGCTCACCTGCTGGGTGCAGGGGCCACCCTAGGCCTCGAGAGCCCTGGACAGACAAAGCAGGGACCTCCCAGGCCCTCCCCCCCATATGTGGAATGGGGGTTGTTTGCCAACTGTCCAGGGCACTGCAAAAGCTCAGTAGGTGCCCAAGAAATGGCATCCAGTGCTAGGTGAGAGTCCTATGGCCACACAGGGCAGGACAGGGATTCCTTCTGACTCGGCTCAGAAAAGAGCCAGTTCTCAGGGATTCCCAAATGCTGAGAACTAGGCTCCAGTTACTGGAGTAACGAACCCATTCCTGCTGGGCTGGGCCTGCGTAGACTTGCCCTGGGAGGAAGCCCCCCACGAAGGCCCTTCTCGGAAGGCTGGCTGGGTTCGTGCCTGACACGGCTCCCTGCATTCCCCTAAGAGTGCAGCCCCTTCTCCCCCTGCCCAGGCTGTTTCGCTCAACATCAGGTACCCTTTGGAGGCTTCTGTGTGGCTGGAGACCCACAGCCCTGCTGCTACGTTTGAATTGGCCACGTTCACTGCTTCCCCCAGGGGCGGCCTGGCCTCAGTGGGGACACGGGGCTGGCCTGGGACTGTCTCCATTTTCGGGAAACCTTCAGTCCCAGGAGAAGAGGGGAGGGTGGCCACCCTGGAGCTTGTCCAGGTCACTCAGGGTCATCGGTGTGTGCTCTTGCCCAGTCTCTGCCCGCACCTGCTGCCCAACTGGGGCAGATTCCCCACCTGCGCCTGCCCTTGGCAATCTCTGCTCTGGCAGCTTCACACCCAAGCGGGAAGTGAGCCCCCTCTCCCTGGGGCTGGAACTCACCTGGCTCCCTCCTGGCTCCCTGAGGGACAGAAACAGGCTCTTCAGGCTCTCCCTGTGGGGCACAGTCCAGTGAGGTCCTGGACCCTCTTGGCTGGCAGCACCCCTCCCAGGCTCTTGAGAGCTGAGCCTCAGGCAGAACTGTAGGGCACACAGGTGAACGGGCCAGGCCTGCCCAGGCCTCCTTCCCGAGGGCTCTGGTCTGGAGGCGCCACCGCCCGCCGGCAGGGCCGGGTCTGTTGTGGCCTTCGTTCCGTCTCCAGCTCTCTCTGCTGGATTGCAAAGCCGGGCCAGCTGGCAGCAGCCGGGCTATAATTACCTCTCCCCTTTGGCAGAAATAGCAGTGACCCCGAGGACAGGCCGCTGGCCCCGGAGCAGAAGGGGGTGGCTGTTTCCCAGGCCCCCGGTAGACAACAGACCAGGATTGCAGATGAGACCAGAGTTTGATGCTCTTCCCGCCCCTCCCGGCCCAAATGTGCCCCTCTCCCAGGCCAGTTCCGGAGCTGCGCAGCTCTTGGAAAAACCGATGGATTGGAATTCAGGGCGGAGTGGGAGAGGGAGGGCACTGTGGGGCTGTGGGAGGTGAGGTGATCACAGAGTCCAGCCTCCAGTAAGACCCTGACCTGGCATGGGGCCTCCACAGTAGAGAGGGTGCCCGCCCCGCCCTGCCCTGGCCCCTGTGCCCCTGTGAGTCCTGACCTGGGGTTGCCAGAGGGAGAGGCAAAGAATGGGTCCCAAGCTGCTGTTTTGGGGCACACTGGCCGAGCCTCGATATTGCCCGGGCAGGAGGGGGCAATGTCTAGGTCAGTGAGGGATGGCAGGGGCGAGGGATCACCCTTTCTCAGGGTCTGTCCCGGGTGGGTGTCCAACCGCCCTGCCTGGCAGCTGCTGAGTCTGCCCCTTATTTGTAGGTGAAAGTGCAGCTCAGAGAGTTGAGGCACCCTGTCCAAAGTCACACAGCCCGGAGGTGGCAACCCGGCTCAGGCTTGGCGGCCCGTCCTTGCCAGCCCCCCGTCTGCTGGTGCACGTAAAGGCAGGCCTGAAAGAGGCTGGTGAGGGCACCACCACATGTGGGCAGACCCCTGCCTGGTTTGCAGGACTTTGACCTATTTGAGGGGCCTGCTGGAGGAGGTGTGGAGAGACCCATGCTGCTCTCTTAGGAGTGGGGGTGCATCTCCCTTGGGTCAAGCTACAGGACCCCCGGGAGCCCAGGGTGTGCCAGGCTGGGGGACAGTGTGCACAGAGGCTGCCTGGGCACAGTGGCCTGGAACCCACCATCTGAGCATGCACAATGCGGCCATCGGGGCGGGGTTCAGGGGACTGGCACTCCCTTTGCCGCTGTCTTCAGTACAGGGCGGGGAGAGCAAACTTTTCTTGTAGAGGGGAATATGGCATACGGTGCGCTCTGTGTTTACACAAACGGGGCGGGCCGGATTGGCAGGAGGGCCGTGGGCACTGACCCTTGTTCCAGGGACAGCACTGAGGAAGGCTGGATGGTCCTGCTGGCAGCCTGGCTTCCTGGGAAGAGAGAGGTCCTGGAGCCAGACAAGACCCCTCTCCCGCCTGTGCCCGACCTGGGAACCTCTCCTTGGCTTCCCAGGGCTGGAGCTGCTCCTCCTGGATTTAAGAGGTCAGGCTGCACCGCCTGAAGTTGGGGGCCTCCAGGACAGCTCCTTCCTGACCCTCTCGTTGACAGAAGGGAGGGAACGGCCAGCCCACAGACCTCGGGTGCTGCCCCCTCTCTGTGCTCCCTGGAAAGGCGATGCGGGCCGCCCCTGTGGACACCGGCTCCGTGTAATTTATTAGCGAGCTGATGGCTCGGCTTGGGGCTCAGGTCCCAGCAGGGTCGTATTTCTGGCCTTATCTGATAGGGCTCAGCTGCACCCTCCTCGCCTCCGTCCACTGCACCTCACTCCAGCCTGGGCTCTGCAAGGCGAGATAAGGCCGACCCAGGGGAGTGCTGAGCTGCCGGGTCCACAGGGGGTCCCCGGTGCCTGTGCCAGGCAGTGCCAGGGAGGAGCTCGGCTGTGTCAGTCCTGCCCGCAGCCAGCAGGTGGGCCCATGTGCCCACAGGCAGTGGTGCCAAGGACATGGTGCCCAGGTTTGGGCCCGGCTCTGTCACTGTTCAGCCAGGTGATCCCCACCACACCTTCATCTCTCCCCGTGAGCTGGGAATGATGGGATGCCCCACCTTCCCCAGGTCTTTGTGGTGCGCCCACCCTCAGCAGTGCCCCGGGGACACAGCAGCGGAGGCCAGCTGTCATTCAGCGGGAGGGTGGAGCATGTCCGGTGACCGGGCACTCCTGAGTGCTGGGAAAGTCCAGCGAGCTGGCTGGTCTGGGCTGTTTTCCTTGGGGTGGTCCTGGAAGGTGGCTGGGGTGGGGTGGGGTGGCACGTGGGAGTGGAGACTGCAGGGCTGGTGATTGTGGCTACTCCGGTCATGGCCATGTGGTGCTGGCCCAGACTCCCAGCCCTCTCTGGACCATGGTCTGGTTGGAATGTGGAGAGCCCTGGGCCTCAGCATGGCCTCATATGTGGTTCCAGGCAGGGATGGGGTGGGACTGGAGGGTGTGGAGGCTCTAGGCTGACCTAGGCCAGAGAAGAAAGGGCCGGTGGGTCCAGGAGATGGGGATGGGGTCCATAGCTGGTTGAAGCAGAAGGACCCCAGGCATAAGAGAGGCCAGCGTTGGCCCGGGGGTGAGAGTGGGCCATGGCGCTCTTGCTCAGAGGCCTGGAGGCTGGCCCTTCCCCTGTCTGGCATACAGCCTAGGGGGAAATTCGTGCAGGCTATGCTGACTGAAGCACCAGGGCTTGTGCTGGAAATGGGTCCAAAGGTTCTCCAGGCGTCTCCAGGGCTCAGGGCTGCACCCCTGTCAGCTGAGGCCGTCCTGAGCCCAGCTCCCTCTGGCTGCAGGGGGAGAGTCCAGCTGAGGCCGTCCTGAGCCCAGCTCCCTCTGCTGCAGTGGGAACACGTCTTCGCAGTGCTCGTCTCTGCTGTGGGTAGTCAGCTGCTTCATGACCGCTGGAAACCTGCTGACAGGGCTTGGTCGAGGGTCTCTAGCTGGGTGGGGATGGTGGCTGATGGGGTCATGAGAGGCCCCATAAGCTGTGATCATCATGAGGGGGCCCTGGAGAGAAGGCATGGGGGTGGGAGAGGGCAGGCAGGGCTTGGGGTGGCGGGTGAGTCCAGGGCCAGCGGAGGCCACATGAGCAGGTCTTTGCTGCTGGCACACTCAGCCAGTGCTAGGTCAGGATGGACAAGGAGTGAGGTCCCCACAGGATTTGCCACGTGGTGGTCACAGGTAGGCTCGGCCCGGGCACCCTGGGGGTTGATGGGAGTGAAGCCTGAGGGTGGAGTCCAGGAGAGGAGGAGAGGAAATGGGGGAAATGAGGGAGGAGTGTGGGTTTGGGATTAGAGGGGCTGACGCATGCTCTGGATGAGAGCTGGAATCTGGGCTGGGGCTCCTCAGGCACAGGCTGCTCTGTGCAGGGGCTAGTGGGGAGAACCTCCCACCAGGCAGAGCTGCCCACAGGAGGAACAGCCGACAGTGAGGTAGTGAGTTCCCCGTCACTGGAGGCAAGCAAAGAAGGATTTGTGCCTTTGGGGACTCTTCAGGGCCCCACAGACCTCAGGTGGGGAGGGAGGTAGGAGGACGGGAGAGAAGACTCTGGGCGTGTGGGGGTGACCTGTGACGCTCTGGCTCCAGTGTCTGCTCACTGGCCCCTGACATGTGGCTGCCTGGAGATATGCTGCTCTTCCAGCTTGTGGATGCAGCTGGAGTCCTGCCCCAGGTCACAGCCCGGAGTGGGAGGTCCAGGCCCCTACCGGAGAGCCTGTAGCTCGTCATTCTCAGACTGAGGCAGGGCCTTTGGACAGGGCCATGTATGGTCACCCTGTCACCAAGTCAGAGCCCTTATTAAGAATACAGGAAGCATGGACACTCCCCCCAGCCCCGAGTGTGGCGGGGGGCCTGGGTGATGACACACTGGTCTCCGTGAGTGAGAGCCATAGCTGCTGGGGCCCCTGCTGCTCCCATCAGCCGAGATAATGGGGGCCTCTGGGCCCCTCGGAACACTAACCAAAGCGGCCCCTTTCCTTCTCCTCCATTATTCATGACCTCCGAGAGGCTGTGAACGGCGTCGTCTCTCTACAGGAGCCATTGTTACAGTGATAAATTTTATGTACAAAGTCGGTCTTTTCCTGAAAGCCAGCTGGCTGGGGGGCCGCACATACGCCGTAACTGAGCCGGCGCTCCCGGAGCTGCCTGTCACAGCTGTTTCTCCAGCAGCATCTCAGGGGCTGGCTGGAGGGGCCGGGAGATCCTTCCACCACCACCCTGACCTGCTGAGGGTCCTGTGCTTGGAGGGGAGGCCGTGCGGGGGTCTGTCTGGGCTTCAGTGGGGCAATTGCAGACGTGGGTCCCGGGGGCAGCCGGTCAGCCCAGGTTCCCACTGTGGGCACCATCCCTGGTCTCCGGCCGTGAGGACCCACTGCAGGGACCTGGCTGCGGCAGGCCCGGGGCCGAGCATTCCCACACATCACACACAGCCTCATTCTCACGCCAGAAGCGTGCATTCTCTGTGACGCAGGCATGCCACACATCTGTGGACATGTGCCCAGAAATGTGCAGGCCACACCGTCAGTGTGCAAAAGTGCTGCGTGCTGTAAAATAAAAATAAAACCCTAAGCCCCCCAACCCACTGAACAGGCCCCCTCTTGGCCAAAGGGACTCCCGAGAAACCGGAAAAACTGAGTTCCCAGTCATGATGGGACGGGAGGGCAGACACGCCTCGCTCTCCCGGTTCCCTGTGGGAGTTCAGGCAGGGCCGACCAGTACTGACGTTAACCTAGCGATCAGAAGACTGTGACCCCGACACAAATTATAAACAGGACCGAAGGCCGCCAGACCAGGGTCAAGTCACGCACCCCACAAGCCACTGTGACCCAGTGTATCGGTTAAAAGACTTCTTAATCTTAACTTAAAACTTTCCTTTCTGATGACTCCACATTCATAGAAAAAGCTTTACTTCTTTAACTCATTGCAAATGAAAGAATCTGGCCCCACTGATGACCTGTCCCCCCCCTGCTTCAAGACACTCTGCCTTTCTGTGCTAAACCAATGTAGGAGCTCCTTGAATTATGACTGCCTAAAATTCTGTCACAGTAAAGCTCGTAGGAAGCAGAGCTGGGCTCTGGCTGCCTCAGGACCACCCACTCAGGGCTCCCTGGGTATGTGCACTTTTTCCTGGGCCGCGGTCACTCATACTGGCTCAGAATAAAACTCCATATTCTACGGAGTTGGGTCTTTCCGTTACCCGTGCTCTCCAAGCGCTCGATGGGCAGGATGCATGCTTGTGTGCAACGGCTTAGCTCCTCACAGGGCTTAGCTCCCCTTCCCTCCCCGCCGCCCCCTGAGCCCCAGGCCTGGCCTCACTGGCAGATAAGGACAGGGGCTCTGTAGGAGGAAGCTCCTTGCAGGGTCGTGAGGCAGCAGCTTACGGAGTGGGTTTAGAGCCAGGGCACTGGGTGCCGCACTTGGTCATGACTGCCCTGCACATGGCTGCTGGGACGTGGGGCACAAGACACTGGGAAGAGCTTGGCACCAGAGCTGGGGGGAGGGAGGGCCCCGCCCACACCCTGTCCTGGCTCTGCGACCTTGGGCAGTCAGTGCCTGGCTGAGAGCCGCTGCCTCCTGCCCCAGGGGAATGCTCTCCTTGCGGGGCTGTGGCAGGTTCTGAGGGGCTCCCGTGTGCCTCCCTGTGAAAGCGGCAAGGTTAGGCTGGCCGGGCAGGCACACAGTTCTGGTCCACACGGGTGCTTGCCTGGCAGTTTCTGAGCGGCCCAGAGCCTGGGTGCCCAAAGTTCCCTTGGCCCAGGTGTGCCCGTCACTGGTGCCGCCCTCCCTCGTGCCCCCTGGAGCCCTCCGGCCCGCTGGGAAGTGCAGGTTCTCCTGATCTTTCTGCCATGTGAGGAGCAGCTGGCCTGAAAGGGCAGAAGTCAGTGTCCAGGCAGAGAAACTATATGCTGGGCAGGAGACTCCCAATCTTTTGAGAGCTGTGGGTGCAGGCTCTGAGCTGGCAGTGACATCAGGGGACCCAGAACACCACTGTGGGCAGAGTAAGGGCTCCCGGAGACCTGGGGACAAGCCCGCCCTGCAGTGGTCCTGGGACCCTCAGCCTCTCGTGCCCGAGGGAAGGAGCTGCGTGTACTCTGCAGTTGGCAGAGCCCACCCATTGGTTCCTTGACCTAATGATTATGAGCCATTTGGGCAGGAAAAAAACCCAAACAAATAAGTGGAAGCTTCTAAGACCCTGGCCAAGAGGGTCATTCCACACATCCTGAGCATCTGCAGAAATTAGGACCATCCCCGAAGACTCAACAGATACAGGCACGGCCAATCCCACTGTCCCCGCTGTTCCCACTCTCTTCACCCACATGGTCCACAAAACCCAGCAGCACCATGGCCGATGGTGACGGACGAACCCAACCCAACCCAGAGTCAGCCCACATGGAAACTGCGCCGCCAGATGCGGTACCTTGACCGAACCAAGTCGCCACATCCTCTGGCACTGGGTGTGTGCTGTGTGTCCAGGAAGCGTGTCCTTCCCAACCACCTCAGTGTAGAGGGGCCCACCCAGTCACTGTGAGAGACAGCAGTGCTCCAGCCACTGGCACTTTCTTGCTACTCTTGCAATCCAGTGCTCTGGGACACTCCTGGTCTGTAGAAAATGATGCTCATCAGCTTCATTCGTGTTGTCATGCTTAGTACGTCATGTGGCAGGTGGTCCAGACCTCCAGGAACCCATGTAACAGTGATAGCCATGATTCGTGGACAATGGAGGAAAAACTCTAGCCCTGGCCCCCAGGTGGTTGGCTGGGGAAGTCAGTGCAACATGACATGACTGGCTGTGGCACTGGTGACCCCTCAGGGGCCCTGAGGGCAGGGATGAGCTGTGAGCACTGCCTTGGGTGTCACTGTGGCCAAGGGAAGGATGGATGCAGGTTCCTGGGTCATGGCAGCTGGCCTGGATGACCAGGTAGGGGCTGTGGGAAGCATAGGCTCGAGGACCAGGAGGTCTGGGGGGAGGTGTGTGGGTAGGTGTGCAGGGTGAGCACAGAGCATGTGGCTCTCTGGTCTTGTGCCTGCTGGAGAGCATTGAGGGACAGGCTGGCTGGGGGAGGGGCTGCTGCAGGACATCCTGGGCAGCAGCCAAGGCCCTGTCCTGGGACACAGAGGGAAGGGATGGGCGAGCCTTCTCTGTGGGGCAGTGCCTGCCTCATTCTGGGGCACGTGCACCAGCAGCTCTGCGTGAAGGAAGCTGGGCAGGGCCAAGGAGGCTTAGCAGGGTCCACTCAGCCCAGGGCCCTGGGGACTCAGGAGCAGCCCCTCCCTCGTTCCCAGGGCCTGACCTCACTCAGAGCCCGCAGGAGGCCAGCCAGGGTGGCAGGAGGGCTCCCAGAGGTGGGGCAGCCAGGCGGGGACCTGTTGACCATGTCCTTTGGCCGGGAGTGGGGATCTCGGGTCTGGACTCCAGGGTCCCAGTCATGGGCCAACCGAGACTTTCCCTGCCCTTTCTGGAGCCTGGGGGGAGAAGCCCTGTTCCTGAAACTGGCTTTTTCTTGCCATGTCCTGTTTCCATTTCTTACGAACAACAAAACTGATTGGATGTGCCGGAAGTGCCATTGCTTGTGATTCGATGCCAGCTTCCCCGGGGCTCTCGGGGCTTTCTGCAATCCCACGGTGCAGCCAGCCGCAAGACGTTCAGCGGAAGCCACTAAAACAGGCCTGAGAAAAATCCTCTCGGGAGCTGGGCCCCCGTGGCCTCCGGCGGCAGCAGCGACGGGCTCACAATGGGGCCTCCCTACCCAGCATGGGGTGGGCATGAGGGGCCAGGCTGGGGCGCCAGGCAAGGGGCATAGGACAGTGGACACTGCCAAGTCTGCCCAGGCCCCTCCCACCACTGCACTGGGGCTGCTGCAGCTTCTGCTGGGGAGGGGCCTGAAGCCAGGGCCACAGGAGAGGAGTGTGGGGATAGGAAAAAACAAACAAACAAACAAACAAAAAACCAAAAGAGGGAGGGCTGGGGAGGGCTGGGGAGGGAGACCAGGGTCAGACTGAGGAGTGGGAGGTGGAGCTTAGCTCCTGGAGGAGCCACCGACCCCATCCACAGCTTTCTGGTCTCAGATGAGAGCGTGAGGTCTTTGTACAGTCAGAAGCAGGGGGCTCCCCCGGCTCAAGTGTGCCACAGAAGTTCCTGTGAACCGTCGCCTGTCTGTGTTTCGTACGTACGCAGTCACATGTGCACAACCAGGCACACTGAGTCTCACACGCATGCACGCACACACACCTTCTCTCTCTGTCTCACATCCCTGGCGGGGCCCCAGCAAGCTCTAACCCTGAGAGGCTTTGTGTGGACCCAGGCTTCAGCAGAGGTGGGCAGACGTGCCACGTGAGCCCCACTCTCCCAGTTCCCTGGCACTCAAGTTGCACGCAGCCCTGTTGTCTCCTCGCTCATAAGGGGAGGACCACGACATGCACCTCTGGGGCCCCCAGAGGCTGAGTGTGGCCAAGTGCTGCCACCGCCTTGTCACCAGTGCCCAGCACCTGCCCATTTCGCTTTGACAAGGCCCAGCCTGTAGAACTCACTGGGGTAAACGCAGGGAGAACGCACTGTTACAAAGTCATTCTGTGACTCCTCCCGGCCCGCAGGGAGAGGAGAGTCTGCCAATAGCCATTTAGGTCGAGAATTGCCCAAGACCCCTCCAGGAGTGCCCCTCATGCTACAGATATTGAACGAGCTATCTTAGTACGCAAGAGGTTTCTGGGCCGCATGCGTGAGCCCTGCGTAGACACCCCACAGCTGTGCTCATGCCCAGGCAGGTGTGCACACGCACCTGGCCCACCGGTGCCTGTTCCCCTAGCATCTAGGGTGCTGTGAGGTTACTCATGCCCCCCGTTTACCCTCCCACCTCCCTTGCTCTTTTGTCTGGGGGAGAAGAAGTGTGGGTAAGTGCCCAGTGTCAGGTGGGAGCAGCAGGGGCATGTGTGTTGTGTGTGTGTGTCTTGTGTGTGCTGTGTGTGTCATGTGTAAGCTGCAGTGCCTTGCCTAGCACCACACAGGGAAGCCAGGCTCTGGCCTCCAATTTACAAGGCAGTTTGTTGGGACCCCTGAATATTGGCCATGTACAGTTGTCCAGGTTGCACAATAAGGAATTAATTTAGGTTTACTGGAGGAGGGGGTCAGATGCGCCCTGGGGGCCTCTCGATGTGGAGCACCCAAGAGAGATGTCAGAGATCAAAGGGCACAAGCAGGCTCTTGTAGGAGGAACTGTGTCTGACCCTGATCACCATGTCCATCCGTCTGGCCTCACCTGCCCTGGCCCTGTCCCTCACTTGTGCTCCCTGTCCCCCGCAGCTGTCCCCATTCCCACGTATGGTGCTGCTGCTGTGTCCTCGGCATCTCTTCTTCCCACTGAGTTGGAGCAGACCCACTGTGAGCCGGTACACGCGCCCACCCTGGGGGCTGGAAAACCGTGGAGGGCGGCACCCTTGCCAGCAGGGTTTGCACAGTCGCCTGGGCTTCCCCAGGAGCCCACATGGAGGTCATTCCCGAGACCGCCAGCTCCCTGATGGGGATCACGTTTGCCTGTGAGGGATGTGTATGTCCCAGTGGGAGAGCCATCAGGGAGCTGGGGATTAATAACCTGCACCCACTTACGAGGCGGGAGGCCAGGAGCCCTCTGGGGTCCTGAGTGCTTCATGTTTGGGGCGTGCTGACCATGCCAGCCACAAGGACGCTGCCTCGAGACGGTCGGTGACTTCGTCATGGTGTGTGTGGTCTGCGGGTGCACGAGCACACCTACTCCATAGCAGCCCGAGGAGCTGGCGGTGGCTAATTAAGTTCCAGACTTTATATTACACGAAATGGGGGAATCTTCTATAAAATCACCACTAAACGAGAGCCAGGTGCTGTGTGTGCGCAGAGCCGCCTATAAAGGAGTCCCTGCCTGGCGGACGCCCGAGAGGCTGTGGCTGTGGCAGGCAAGCGGAGGGAGTTTATTGCTCACCGTATGATAAAATAATGGAGCCATTAAGAGAAAATACTTTTCAGAGCATTAAAATTAGAGGTGAATTGATTCAGTGGTAAAACAGTCCCATTTTCCTTTTTGGGGTTTATTTAGAGCTTTTATGTGGCGTTCTCGCTATGATCCTGTTTGCAAGCTGCACTGGCTGACTCCGGCTGCCCCGAGGCAGGATGGCTGCTGTGGGTGGGAGGGCGGCAGCCTCCAGGGACCCTGCATACACCTTCCTGCTGAAGGTGTTGGGGAGGCTGAGGGCAGGAGGGGCTTTTGGGGTATGTGGGGACCCCCCTTTGCTGCACAGATCCTGTCACGGTTCATGTAGCACACTGGAACCCTGTGTCCAGTGTACTGTGGCCCCAGGACCAGCCGTGGGTGATGTCCGGGCATGGCCTGTGGCTGAGGTGTGCCT
>NW_012102521.1:842831-843340 GCF_000951045.1 Mandrillus leucophaeus | reverse complement strand
CCTGACCTCACTCAGAGCCCGCAGGAGGCCAGCCAGGGTGGCAGGAGGGCTCCCAGAGGTGGGGCAGCCAGGCGGGGACCTGTTGACCATGTCCTGTGGCCAGGAGTGGGGATCTCGGGTCTGGACTCCAGGGTCCCAGTCATGGGCCAACCGAGACTTTCCCTGCCCTTTCCGGAGCCTGAGGGGAGAAGTCCTGTTCCTGAAACTGGCTTTTTCTTGCCATGTCCTGTTTCCATTTCTTACAAACAACAAAACTGATTGGATGTGCCGGAAGTGCCATTGCTTGTGATTCGATGCCAGCTTCCCCGGGGCTCTCGGGGCTTTCTGCAATCCCACGGTGCAGCCAGCCGCAAGACGTTCAGCGGAAGCCACTAAAACAGGCCTGAGAAAAATCCTCTCGGGAGCTGGGCCCCCGTGGCCTCCGGCGGCAGCAGCGACGGGCTCACAATGGGGCCTCCCTACCCAGCATGGGGTGGGCATGAGGGGCCAGGCTGGGGCGCCAGGCAAGG
>NW_012102521.1:822613-837986 GCF_000951045.1 Mandrillus leucophaeus | reverse complement strand
TTTTGAGACGGAGTTTTGCTCTTGTTGCCCAGGCTGGAGTGCAGTGGTGGGATCTCGGCTCAGTGCAACCTCCGCCTTCTGGGTTCAAGCAATTCTCCTGCCTCAGCCTACTGAGTAGCTGGGATTACAGGCATGTGCCACCACGCCCGGCCCTGTGTTTTTAGTGGAGACGGGGTTTCTCCATGTTGGTCAGGCTGGTCTCGAACTCCCAACCTCAGGTGATCCGCCCGCCTCGGTCTCCCAAAGTGCTGGGATTACAGCTGTGAGCCACCGCACCTGGCCACCAGCCCTGTCCTTTTTTTTGAGATGGAGTCTCGCTCTGTCACCCAGGCTGGAGTGCAGTGGTGCGATCTTGGCTCACTGCAAGCTCTGCCTCCCAGGTTCACGCCATTCTCCTGTCTCAGCCTCCCAAGTAGCTGGGACTACAGGTGCCCACCACCACACCCAGCTAATTTTTTGTATTTTTAATAGAGATGAGGTTTCATCGTGTTAGCCAGGGTGGTCTCAATCTCCTGACCTCGTGATCCACCCGCCTCGGCCTCCCAAAGTGCTGGGATTACAGGTGTGAGCCACCGCGCCCAGCCCTGGCCTGGTCCTTTTATGGACAAGGATGCCAGGCTTGGCAAAGGCCCTTGAGACATGTCATGGCCGTCTGGCCCTGTCCCCAGGGTCTCCAAGCTGCAACAGGTGGCCCTCAGGGGCTGCCTCAGTTCATTGTCTAGCCTCCCGCCCCCACCAGGCCCAAGCAAGTGTTAGGGAGTGGGGGGCCGTGTAGGGGCTGGGGTCCTCCAGAACCCCTCCTCCCCAGGCTGCCCTGGGGCTGGGAGTGGGGCAGACGCCCAGGGCCGCCAGCACTCTAGAGCTGCTAGGCGTTTATCTGGGGGGCGATCTCCCCACTTCTGGGCTGAATTACGGCTCCATTTCTGTGGCTGAGGAGCGCCGGCTTCATGGGCCCCCCTAACGGAGGACTGTGCATCTTAATCTCGGCAGGGTTGGGAGAGAGTGTGTGGCCTGAAAAGCCAGTGTGAGGGATTTCTCTGGTCTTATCTTCATCTCGCCTGCCTCCTCAAAGACGGTGTGGCTCGGCCTCCTGCACACCGCGCTATCTGGAAGCTGCTTGTAAAAGTGGGAATATTTGGATTCCGGACAATGCGGGGAGAATATTGGAAAAGGAACTCTGAGAGGTGGAGCGAGCGACTGAGCTGCTGTCTAGAAGTGCTGGCCTCCCCTGGTTTCCACCTCAGGCCCCAGAGGGCCCCTGCTTGCTGCACTGCCGGCTGTGGCTCCTCGTGTCCCAGGCTGGGTGTCACACGCACTCCCACTCTGGCCCTTCCTCCCCCAGGGGCCTCCTTAGGTGCTCGCGGGCCTGGGCCTCCTGTGCCAGTGTTTGTCCCGCCTCACTCCTGAGCCTCCTACTTTGGCAAGTCTTGCTTGACGGGTGTCAGGTGTGCCCCTTGCCTGCCCGTCTGTACCCCCAGGCCAGGGTGGCCCTGGCTCCCAGGACAGGGGTTGCAGTGTCTGGGGTGCTGAGGGGTTGTGTGTGCAAATGCCTTCCCGTGTGCTCCATCTTGCAGTGTGGGTGGAGGCAAGGAAGCCGGGTGCGGGGAGGCTGGTGAGGTGCAGTCTATTCCCTCTGTCATTGCTTCTGCCAGCCCCGGGTCCTCTGCTTCCGAGGGGCTTCCTTACCATGCCCCATACAGACCTCAACGAGCACAGGAGAAACCATGACCCTCGCGTGTCAGGCGGGCCAGGAGTCACCCCTAGATTGTCCTCTGCCCTTTCTGACTTTTGCAGCCGCCTGAGCCTCCAGTGATGGGTCACTCCTGAGGAACCCTGTCCCCGGCTTGTCCTTAAACCACAAACCGGCCTCTCCAAAGCCCGAGGCAAGGCCTGGGTTTCACAGGTGGGCATTTCTGACACATTTGCTCTCTGCTGTGGTCGGCGAGTTCAGGTCACGTTCACACAATTCAGAGGCAGAGAATGTGGGGTTCTCTCCATTCAGAGTCTCTGGAGTCCTGAGCGACCTGGGCAGTGCTCACCTGCAGAGCCCGCACCCGTGACTGAGCACCTGCTTGCTCACACCTTGCCCACCGGTGGTGAGTCAGAGACCCTCCTGACAGGGTCAGTCAGATGGCATCGGGGTGCAAGAAAGCCCTGGGGAACAGTCTCCAAGGCAGGGAGGTGGGCCTGTCTGCAGACAGGCCCCCCTTTCTCAGCGTGGAGGTGAGGAAGCAAATCGCATCTTGGCCCGTCTCTGGGGAAGGAGAGGGTATGACCGCTGCTGCAGTGGAGCCCCAAGGGCCCCGAGGGGCTGAGCACCACCTGCCCTGCTGGTTCTGTCTCCAGGGCCCTGGCGCTTGTCCTTGTCTTCGAGGCTGGGCTCCTGCCCTTGGGCCAAAGCTGGAGTTGGTTCAGCAGCCGACAGCACGTGTGACCTCCATGGGGACACTGGCCAGAACCTGCAACTGGAGGGAATGGGGAAAGGCAACCTGCCTTGGAGATGTGTCCGGGGAAGGGCACGGAGGGGTCAGGCCCCCACAGCTTGCACACTCACGGTGACAAACCTGCCTGCTTCTCGCAGCTCACCTGCTGCTCCCGGGGACAGGCTCCTTGGAAGCCCCGGGGCCCAGAGCTGGCTCGGCAGCCTCCCACTGGGGGCCCCCAGCTCAGGAGGAGTCAGACTCCCCAGATGATGACTAAGGAGCCGTGGGGCACTGGGTACTCTGTCCCCAAAGGCTCTCCCTGAGCCGTGGACTGCTCCCTCTGGGCTCTGGGGATGAGGCATGCTCAGGTCACTCATGGTGTGTGGCCGAGCGCGACTCCAACCTGACTTTGAGGTGGTGCTAATCCTGGAGTACCAGGTGGGGAGACTTGCCCCTGAGATGCTGCCCTGATAAGGTCCACAGAGTGGTGGTGCTGCACGCTCAGGTCCGGTGCGCTCTAGCTCAGTGCACGCCTGGATGTGGCCCTGACCAAAGGCATCGCTGCCGTGTGTGGGGCTAGATGGTGGCCTTGAGGAAAGCAGCTGCCTGGGGCCTCAGACGCCCTGTCCTGCCGGCAGGTCAGCCTGGCTTCCCGCTGTGCCGGTGAGGCATGTGCCATGCATCGTCGAGACAGTGGGTGCAGCAGAAAGTGGTGACGTCTTGGAGGCTTCTTGGGTCTGGTGAGCTGGGGACCATCATATATGTCCACGACAGGACCCCCAACCTTTCAGCGCCACCCTGGCTGCCAGAGACCCTCACGTGGAAGATACCGATGTTAATAAATAACTTTTGAGTTACAAAACCATTGTTATCGCTCTGACGGGTGACAAACGCCCCACGGTTGACGGGCAGCCGCAGGGCATGGAATGGCTCGTAAATGTCCCTCCCGCCAGCCCCACAAAGTTGCGGAGGCAGCGCTGGGTGCTGAGACGTTACGGTTTAAGACCCATGTTGATTAGAATTTTTTATAAGTTTTTTTTATAAGAGTAATAACAGCTCTTTCGAGACAATCACATGGCTCAGGAAGGGTTTTAAAGACCTTCAGGAATGAGAATTGGATTCGCAATCAGGAAGCCCCTCCCCCGGGCCGCTGTAACGCAGCCTGTTTGTGTCTTTTTATTGCTGTTTGCCCTCCAGGGATGGAGCCCCTTTGATGACTGAAGCTCCTTTTCAAGATCAAGGGCACTGCTCCAGCAATGCCCGGACCAGGGCGCCTCCCCATCCAGGACAAGGGCTGGAGACCCCTGAACCCTGCCTTCTGCCAAAGTCTGGCGAGTTCAGGTCCAGGACAGCTGTCCAGTGTTCACCCAGGAGGCGTCGGTCCTGGAGGAGCTCGGGTTGGGCACGTTGGCCGTCCCGGCAGTCGTGGAGCAATGGCCACCAGGTGGCGATGGAGGACTGGCCAGTGAAGAGGGATGCAGGATGCAGGGCCTGACCCGCGGGGTGGGGGTTGGCGGGACCGGGGACTTGTGCCGCGGGGCTGTCCCACACTACCCTCAGGCCCAGGAGCCTCGCTACCCAGGGGAACCCAGGGAGAGCAATGCATTTCCTAAGGGTAGGAGCACCAGGACCCATGTGGGTGTCTGGGCTCAGGGCAGCTTTTTTATTGGGACAAACTGCAAACTCACAGGCCTGCAGTGTGCGGCAGCCTCGGGACACCCCGGGGAATCCCAGTGGGGCCACGTGGCTCCCCAGTGGCATCCTCATGCATGGGCTGGCTCCACTCTGGGGGCACCAGGACCCCCTCTTCCCCCACACACAACCTCACCTGGGTCAGGGGCCCCACAGGCAAGGGGGCTGAAGACAGTTCTGGGGAGGGACTCCCAGCCTGGCGGCCTGGCCATTGGCCCTGGTGCTCAGTGCTCAGGGAGGCAGCACACGCCTGTGCCCCTTCAGGGCTTGTGGGCCGGTCGGCTCAGCCCTGGCTTTGGGGGTGGGGTTGCGCAGTGGGCCACGCCCACACCCGTCTTTCTTTGTTGTGCCAGGAGCCAGGCTGTGTTCCGGGGAAGGGCGGGGGTTCCTCCTCACGGTCACAGCCCAGGATAAGGGTGGGTGTGCAGTCCGTCCCCTGACACCTGGGATCCCTCGGCAGGGCTGTTAGGCCGTGTGAGTGGGCGCGGCCTTCCCAGAGCGTCTGGCGGCCGTGGGGGTGTTGGGCGTTGGTGTCCTGACGGCCGCTTCCTCTGCTGGGGGTGGGGTTTCCCCCTGGGATTCTTCTGTGGGACAGGAAGATGGATGAGGGTCCTCTGCCCCTTCTCTGGGGTTCCAGGATAGTGATGGCAGCCTGCGCTGGGCTCGGGGACCAGGGGCCTCAGTTCCCCCGCAGCACAGGAGGAGGGGTCTGTGATGACTCTTTCCTTGAAAGGCAGCCCCAAGGCTCACCCTACAGGCCCTTGTTCTGTGCAGCCACCTGCTCCTGGCTGGGACAGCGTGTCCAGAGGTGGCCTTGTTCTCCCTCCCTCCCTCCCTCTGGGAGCAGCCTGGGCTCATCAGGGAGACCCTCTCCCTCTGGCCGCTGGGGAGCGGTGGGGTAGTTTCCAAGCTGTCCTTCCTGGGGGATGTGGGTCTGAGCCTCAGGGTGTCTGCCCAGCATCCTTCCATGTGCTTGGACCCCGTGTGCTGTGCAGCTCCCAGGGGACCCTGGCCACCCCTTTCACTGGCTAGACAGCTGTGTCCATAGAGCTCCGAGGGACTCACAGCCCTGACATGGGCTGCAACGGGGGTGGGTGGCTTCTGCAGGTGGGGAAGAGCAATGGGGCCTGAGCCGCGTGGACCCAGGAGCTCCACCAGCACCTGTCGCCTGCTGTGTGACCATGAGCAAGTCCAGCTACCTCTGTGAGGCCATGCCAGAGCATTTTGACTCAGCCCCAAACTGAGCCCGGATCCCAGCCCACATGGAGCCCTGACCTCACACAGAGCCCTGATATTTGCTCACACTGAGCCCTGATTCCAGACACATGGAGCCCTGATTCCAGCCCACCCTGAGTCTTGATCCCAGCGCACTCTGGACCCGGATTCTAGCCCACCCTGAGCTCTGATCCCAGCCCACTCTGGACCCGGATTCCAGCCCACCCTGAGTCTTAATCTCAGCCCACTCTGGACCCTGATTCTAGCCCACCCTGAGTCTTAATCTCAGCCCACTCTAGACCCTGATTCTAGCCCACCCTGAGCTCTGATCCCAGCCCACCCTGGGCCCTGATTCCTGCTCACACAGAGGCCTGACCGCTGCCTGCACAGTCTGACCCAGGCGGGGCTCTGAGAGTCCGTGCTGGTGGAGGAGCATCAAAGTGGGCACATGGCTGGGGGGACACATGGCTGGGGGGGCACATGGCTGGAGGGACGCATGGTTGGGGGACACATGGCTGGAGGGACACATGGCTGGGGGGGCACCTCCTTCTGCCACGGGGTGGGGGTGGTCTTGGAAAAGGTCTCCAGGAAGTATGTAACTCCTTTTTTTGGTCCTCCTCGTGTGGCTCTGGGACCCATGCGACTTGTGTGGGGCAGAGGCTGTTTGTGGCCGTTTCTCTTGGTGTGGATTCCACCGTTAGCACTTCCTTTCCATGGAGCAAGACTTGCTCTCGCCAGCAAATCGCAGAGGGAGGAACTCCCCATCCCTTGGCAGGCCCCAGAGGCTCTTTGTTGGAGGGCTGCAGGCTGGGTGGTGTCCCAGCCACGGGCTGGGCATCAAGGCAGGGGCTGAGCAGAGGTGAGGACCTCCGTGGGGCAGGGGGAGCAGCCTCCGTGGCCCCTCCAAGCCGAGCCCGGGTGCCTGGCTGAGCTGGAGCCGGACGCACAGGCAGCCCTGCCTCCAACTTCATAAACTCCCCTGGTGACGCCGCCTGTCAGGCTCCCAGCCCCGCGTCAGTTCATTCTCTCTTCCGCTCCACCCAGGATCCTGACCCTGCGTAAGCACGCTGGCTGCGTGTGAGTGGTGGGGGCGTTCTGAAAGATTACCTGCCACCGGCGCTTATGTAAATCCCAGGTGATTTATGAGCACGGACGGTTTTAAGGCCACCGGCACGCAGAGCAGGTAGTCGGCCAGACTGCTGAACCAACAGTTTCCAAAGTGAGCGTGAAGGCACCAACCCAGCGCCTGCCGCAGCCTCCGTGCTGCTCAGAGCAGCTGCCTGTGTCTCTGCTCGGTCCTTGCAGAGGACGCTGGGGAGGTCCTGTGGAGCCTCAGGCCCTGTGGGCTGTCAAGGGGAAGGCGGTGGCTCGGCCTGGGCATGTGAGGCTCACAAGAGCTGAGGGGCGGGTCCCGGTGGGTGCGCTGGAGTCCCAGCATCTGTGGTGGGGCCTGAGGCAGGGAATGGGGGCCCGTTTTCTCCTGGGATGAGCAGGGTGACAGCAGGCTGGGTGGCCCAGGAAGCTGAGCTGAGCATCTCTTGCTCTGTGAGTGGATGCAGGCCAGGCACGGTGGGGCGGGCAGCTGGGGCAGGGAGGAAACAGTCCAGCCTCCACCCATCCCCACCTGGCTGGGGAGGGCGCCCCAGCCCTCTGGCCTCTGGGGGCTGGGATGGGAAGCTGGTGCGAGAGGAGGGCGGGAGGTGAGGGGGAGACCTGCCTGGTGGAGGGAAGCAGGTGGAGACTACAGGGAGGCTGAGTCCCCACTTTGCCAGCCAGGCAGGACAGGGGACACAGATATGGAACCTCCTAATTCCTGAACGCTGGTGCCCAACTCAGACCCCGTGAAGGGGGCTACGTTGCCTGCTGAAGAGTGTGTCTGGGTCCAGCTATGGCGAGGACAGGTGTGAAGGGCTGTGGGCCCAGGAGGAAGTGGACACAGACGCTGGTGGGGCCAAGGGGAGTCACAAGGCTGGGTCAGGGGGTGAGGGCGGCTGTGGAAGGCACTGCCAGGCACCCAAACTTGCAGAGCTTCCCAGCCGCTAGCCACTGGGGAACCCTGAACCAAGCCCCTTCCCTCTCTTGGCTTCAGCTCCTCTGTGCCTGAAAGAGGGGTGCTAGGAGTGGTCCCTGTCACCCAGTGGCTCCTCAACTGGTCCCCAAGGACAAGGCACAAGGTGGCACCACTCAGTGGCTTCGGGAGCTTGCTCCTGGCCGTGTGCATGTGTGAGCATGCAAGCTTGTGCCTGTGTGCAATGCACGCATGTGCATGTACACGGGTGTGTGCGTGTGCGGCATGTATATATCTGTGTCCATGTATGTGGGTGTGGATATATGCATACACGCTTGCATGGATATGTGTGCATTTGTGTGCGTGTGTGTGTGTGCGTGTGTGTGTGCACCGGGCAGCAGGGCTGACTGTCCTGGAGGAGGAGGAGCCAGGCCCGCAGTCATGAAACTGCAGGCGTTGGAGGCTGAGTGGGACGCACTTCTCCCCGTCGCAGCGGGGCGGGCTGTGGATTGGCACGGCTGCCATGTCCTTTTCAGTCCTCTTAATGTGAAGTTAATTAGGCGGAACATTCAAGAAAGACATTTGGAAGTTGATCTCAAATCAGGAGAGTCCTCAGTGTGAGGAGAGGGAGGGCGAGGAACGTCCCTGCAGCTGGGGAGCCTGTCTGTGTGAAGCAGGATGGGCGCGCAGAGGGACTGGGCTGGGCAGCCTGGGTCCTGGGCTGGGTGGCACTGTTCTGGGGGCACCCTGGGTGGGGCATTCCGTCCTGCCTGGCTTCCCCTTCCCCATCTGCCAAGGGTGGAAACAGTGAATGCGGGGCGCCCAGGCAGCCTGGGGGAAGTAGGGGTGGGTTCAGGGGACAGCCCGGCTGTCGAGTCTGGGGGAAGAGGAGGGAGGGGTTTCTCTGGTGGCCCCACTAGGGGTGCAGGTCCTTCCAGGGCTCAGCTCCCTCTAGTTGGCCTGGGGGTGAGTCCCGCCCAGGTGTCTCCACTGTCCAGGGAGTCAGGGCCACAGCTCTAGCAGCCTAGGGACCTGCCTCAAGAAGGAAGGCAGCGCTGGATGCCTGGGTGCCCTCCTGGTCTCCCACTCCCTGGACGCCCATGGTCGGGGAACATGACCTTATCTCTGTGGGCGAGGCAGACTCTGCATGTGGGGCCATTGTGGAGAAGCTGGTCAGGAACTGGAGGCCTGAACCTCGGGTCAGGAAAACCCCATGCCTATCCCTGGGTGTTCTTCAGACCAGGAAGTGGGACAAAGGCCACAGCAGCCCCAGGGAGACGCCAGTGGGTGAGTGTGCCTGGAGACGAGGATGGAGGGAGGCAGGGTGGCAAGGCTATGGTGTGGCCTGGAAGGCTGGTAGGGGGATGCAGGCTCTGCCTGCACTGAGGGCAGCCCTGGGCAGGCAGAGGTGAGCTGTGGCCATGGTCAGTGAAGGTGGCACTGCTGGGTCGTCACCTTGCATGGTGGTCCCAAGGCCAGTATCCCGGGGTGCTGGGACAGCATGGGGCACAACAGCCAGCCCACATGGAAATGAGGCAACGGGTCACAAGTGCAAACCCACAGCTAGTGAATATTTAACGCCTAACAAAAGTGCATGCATAATTAACCAGGCGCTGGTGGAGGAGCTGGAATAATTTGTCTTCTTAAAGGGGATTTGGTAATTTGTTAAGCTATTTTGAAATTTGCAGTCTAGCTGTGGGAGCCGCTCTGATTTCTAAATTAATTTGTGTGATTTAGAAAGTGGAAGCCTCTTGGTTCTGCAGGGGCCGCGGGAGCAGGGCGGCCTTTGCAGGCTCCTGGGTGTGCTCTGCATTTGTTGATTGTCCCATCCATGGAGACCCTGCTGAGGAGCTCGGCCCTGGGCACCCCGCCTCTCCCACCACCCTTGTTTCCATGTGTGGAACCCAGTGGTCCCCTACCTCCCAGGTGAGTTAGTTTACAAGCAGGTGCTGCGGGAAGGTGGTCTCTGGAGACTCAGTTTAATCCCCCTCCTCAGAGGAGGCTCTTGGGCTGGAGGTGGGTGAGTCCATCTGGCCTGGAGGCATTGGGCCTGGCTCTGAGGTTGGCTGGCCCATCTGCAGTTCAAGGACCAGACTGCGAGACTCAAAGGGTGAGTTATAACTTAAAGGGTCACGGGGTGACCACAGGAAAAGCCCCAATTTCCAGCCCCGGATCCCCAGACTGTGAGTCCCAGCTGTGCGTCACTGACCGGAAGCCTGCACTGCATCTCTCAGGGCCCTGGCAGGCCCCACAGGGCATCGCCACCCAGCTGGTGCCATCCCTGAGTCTCCGAAGACCACTCTGCGAGTCCATCAGGCTGGCAGCTGCCGGACGGTGGGGACGTCAGACCAATGGATTCTGTGAGGTTGAGTCTATTGCAGCTTGAAGGGAGATCCTTGGCTAACAGCAATGTTGTGTGGGAGGCCAGGCTGATGGGGAAAGATGGTCATTTTTGCAGAAGCCTTGTGGCCGGGAAAGACCAGTCCATATTCAGATTAAGCGTCTCTTCTAGTAAGAACTAAGTGCTGCCTCTTTCACACAAAAGCAGTCCAATGTCATTACCTGTCACCAGGCTGCCCTGGTGATGGTGCTTCAACCTGTATTGAGCCTCAGTTTACCTCCCTAGCCAAACCTGAGTCCACCTCTCAGCTGATCCTGGGTCCATCACCCCAGCTGCGCCTGACTCCACCTCCCAGCTGAGTCTGGGTCCACCTCCCAGCTGAACCTGGGTCTATCACCCCAGCTGAGCCTGAGTCCACCTCCCAGCTGAGCCTGGGGCCACCTTCGAGCTGAGCCTGAGTTCACCTCCCAGCTGAGCCTGGGGCCACCTCCCAGTTGAGCCTGGTTCTTCCTCCTAGCTGAGCCTGATTCCACCTCCCAGCTGAGCCTGACTCCACCTCCCAGCTAAGCCTGGGTCCATCACCCCAGCTGAGCCTGACTCCACCTCCCAGCTGAGCCTGGGGCCACCTCCCAGTTGAGCCTGGTTCTTCCTCCTAGCTGAGCCTGATTCCACCTCCCAGCTGAGTCTGGGTCCACCTCCCAGCTGAACCTGGGTCTATCACCCCAGCTGAGCCTGACTCCACCTCCCAGCTGAGCCTGGGGCCACTTCCCAGCCGAGCCTGAGGTCACATCCTGGCTGAGTCTGGGCCCACCTTCCAGGAGAGCCTGAGTCCACTTCCCAGTTGAACCTGGAGCCATCATCCCAGCTGAGTCTGAGCTCATCTCCCAGCTGAGCCCAGGTCTACCTCCCGGCCAAGTCTGAGTTCACCTCCCAGCTGAGCCAGGGTCTGCCTTCCCAGCTGAGAGGGGCCCTTGTGATTTGAGCCTACATCCCTACGGAGCCATGTTCACCATGAGTGATTTTGGTGGTCCCTTCATTTGGTGACTTCTGGGTGTCAAGCACAGAGGGTTAAGTGAATCCCACCTGGATTGGCTGGGAGTCCCCAGCCAAGCATGCCCGTTCTCTTGGTGGCCCACTCCTCACCAGCCTGGACACCAGACCCTTGGGCAGCTCCTGAGCCCGACACACAGGGTCTGCTGGTGTGTCCTGGGGTGGTGGGGAGGTGGTCCCTGGAAGAAGAGTAGGGGGAAACCTGGCACACTCCCCTCTCCATGAGCCGTGGCCCGTCAGAGCCTGAACACCTCAGGGAAGGACCCCATGGCCTTTGCCAGGCCTCTCAGCACTGGAGCTGCTTCTCTCCGTGAGGCACCTGCTGCTGGCTCCGGAGGGGGGTCTAGACAGGGGAGCCGAAGTCTCTCCAGCCTTACCCTCAGGTGGGCTTTGCGGAGGAGGGTCTCCTGCTTCCTGGGGACTGGAAATCATGGCAGAGAAGTCTGTGGTTTCCTTTGATTCTGGAAGGTTCTGGGGCAACTGGGGAAGGGTGAGGTCAGAGACTCTTCCTGGGGAGGGGTGGCCAGCCGGGAGTGGACACAGTGATGGTTTCCTTCAGAGCCTGGGGGTCTGGCTCCTGTGGGGGCTCAGGGCATCACTCCCTGGGTAGGTGAGGGGTCCTGGGGGGCTCCTGCAGACCCTGCCTTCCCTGACCTCCCTGTCTTCTCTCAGTTTCCCAGGGCCTTTGGTCATAATTTGGTTCTGGCATCCTCAGTCTGGGTGTGCTGGGAGGCCCTGAGGGGATCTCCTTTTGGGCTCCTCTCCTTGAGTTGCAGGAAGAGGGGGTGACCCTCTGGCCCATGTGCGCCTATCTGGCTGGGCCAGCCCATTGCCAGCGTGCTGCTGGGACAGGATTTGAGGGGCATGATGGCCGCTTCCTCTGAGCTCCAGGTTGGAAAAGGCTGCACAGGGAGCTCGGGTGCTCTGGGCCAGAGGAGAGCCCTGGGCTCCGGGGAGGTGGGGGGCAGCCCAGGCACGGTGTCACTGCAGCCCTCTTGCCTACCCCCGAGTGCCCCGCCTGCTCCTGAGCGGCCCCCTCGTCCCTCGTCCTTCCAGGGGTGCAGAGCTTCCTGCAGGAGGCTGGGAGCCTGGGGTGAGGGGCAGGGCGGGGCATGTCTTCAAAGACCTGTGCTCCAGGAAAGCCCAAGCAGGGGCTCCAGCTGCCACAGCCTCTGGCTTTGAAGATAGTGGCCATGATGGCTTCTTTCCCACCTATAGTGCCTTTTTCAAGCTCTGGGCTTCAAAGCCAGCCTGGTGGCTCCTGGAGAGGCTCAGCCCCTGCTGGATATGGCTGGGGTGGGGGAAGAAGAGCTGTGTCCCCAGGGATGGCGCTGGTGGCCACACACCGCTGAGATTGAACTTGAGGGAAGCTGTGACCCCAGGGCAGATGGCAGGTGCTTGGTTGGGTGTCTGCTCCCTGGGAAAGCAGCAGAGATGACTGTGGATTGCATCTCTACAACCCCCGCCCTGGCTCTGCAGAGTGGCCGCTTTCCTAGGAGCTCATCCAGTCCTTGCTGTACGGGTGGGGAAACTGAGGCTCAGAGAGACTCGCCCACAGCTGCACAGCAGGCAGGTGAGGGGCTGGGCCCCCTCCTGGGTCCCTCTTCTGGCAGGGCTCATGTGGCTCTGATTTTGGGCTGCTGGTCCCCACCTGGAGACCCACTAGGGTGGAGCCTGCCCCGGTCCCGCAAGCCCAGAATCTCTCCACAGCGCTCTTCGGAGAGGCCGCCGAAACTCTAGCCTCCTCTTTGTTCCGCCCAGCGCAGGCCCTCAGCAGCTTTCTCCATGGCTGGATGCGTCCTGAAATTCTCTTTCCATTAAAAATAAATGCCCCATTTTATCTGCCTGAAATGGCCCTGCTCTCTGATTGTCTTTTCCGTGACGCTGTATATGGAGAACTATAAAATCATAATACAACTATTAATCCCCTGTATCTGCTTGTACCTAATTTTTATTAAAAATATCCTGTGCTCCAGCTGCCTTGTAAATTACAGTGAGGTTGAAAGTCTCCAGCTGGATTAGCCAGGAAGGAGAGTGTATTGGATCGGAGACAGGCTCACTGTGGAGCACGGGGCCTGGCGGTGTGGGTTCGGAACATGGCAAAGCGATGCTGGGGCTACCCCGTGCCCTGGGCAGCTGGGGGGAAACTGGTGTCCATGGCTCGGTGACAGCCTGCCCCCCCTCCCGGCCTGGGCTCCCTGGGCCTGGGATGGGCTCAGTGGGTCTGGTGCAGAGGAGCTCGAGGCCTCCAGAAGTCCTGGCCCTGCTGCTCCTGGTGTCACCCCGTGCAGATTCAGACTTGAGTCTAGCTGCCATGACCACGGGCCATGGGACTCTTCTGAGGTGCAGTTTGCCCCCTGCACGGAGGAGTGACAGTGGTGCTGAGGGGAGGGCGGGGAGCAGAGTCCGGGAGTCTGTGCCTTCCGAGGTGGGCATACCTCCAGCCCTCCGGGGCCTAGTGTGGCTCCTGCCCTTCTCTCCCCTTGAAAGGTGGCCGCAGCCACTCTGAGGGCTTCCTGGGTGGTCGTTGAGGGTGCTGGGGGCCACTGTGGCTGGGTTATGGGGGTCCCAAAAGTCCAGCTCTGCAACTTTGCCTTTGAGTCGGACTGACCTCCCAAAGTAGGCCTTTCAGCGGGAGGAAGGCAGGAGGCTGCCCGATGATGACTGCAAGACTGATGGTGGCACAGCGAGGGGTTCAGGGATGCAAGTGAGTGCAGGGGCTTAGGGAACAGCAGGACAGGGGTGGCCTCTCCTCTTGGGAGTCCTCCCTCACTGCGGAGGGAGTGTTGGCCAGATCCACAGGTGCCACAGAGTTGCGGACAGACAGCGGCCATGGGGTGCCCCACCTCTGGACTTGGGACCTCCAGGCAGCTCCAGCTCTCTCCTGCCCTCCTGTCCCCTCACCCCAGGCTTTCCCTGCTCACCTCTCGACCCCCCATTCTGGAGGCCTGGATCCTTGTGCCTTAGGGAGTGTTTGGCTCACAACGGGGGGTCCCAGGCTGAGGACTGGAGGGGCTGCACGGAGGAAGGGCCCCTTCCCGGAGTGGGTGGGTTGGGCAGAGGGCCCTGTGGCCCCTGACACCCCAGAGTGGCCAAGCCCCTCTGCAGGTCTCTATGTGAGCTCCTTCCTCAAAGGTGGTTGTGGAGAATTCCAAGCACACCACGGGGAGGGGACAGTGCCGTGGACTCCGCCCCCTCCACCAGCATCCCAGTGCCGACCCCCAGTCTCCTCTCTCCTCTCCAGCATCTGTATGTCCACACCTGGGGGGTATGGAGCAAATCCCCCGCGTTGGATTCATGCATCTGTAAATATCACTAAACAAGAAGGCCGCCTTGAAAAGTAACTACAATGTGGTTATACCTAACAACGAAAAACAATGTCTTCAAATCATCGCGTACATAGCTACTGTTCCCATCTCCCCGGTGTCCTGTGTCTATTTCTACGGGGTTGCGCCTCTGTTGGTCTTTTCCCCTGTGCAGTTTGTGTTTTGCAGCGGCTGGCCGTTTGTCCCAGAGCGTGCCCAGTGTCTGTGGCAGTGGTACCATGCCCGCTGTCCTCAGTCCCCTGCATGGCCTGGCATTGGTAGGTGCAGCTAGAGGTAGGACCCACGGGGGTGCTGCTGTGACCCCCACCCAGCCGCGTGCCCGTTCTGCTGCTCTTTCTTTTCTGGCTGTCAGCAGCTGTGGGTGTCCCTGCCCCGGCAGTGGCCAGCTGGTTATTTTTGTCCCCTTCCTTCTTGGTTCCTTTGCTGATGCGGCTTCTGCAGAGAGATGCCTTCTCCACCAGGCCCTATGCGTCACCCGTGGAGGATGCCAAGTGGAGGAGGCGCACGCTCTCGGGCCCTGCGGGGGCGGCTCCCTCGGCCAGCGGCTTAACCCGGTGCTCCTATAAAACAGGTGATGCCGCCTGCCTCATCGCGAGACGTCATAGGTTAGATCGCCGAGATTTGGCGGAGGCGAGTGGAGGGCGTCTGGTGAGTGGAAGTGGGTGAGAGATGTCCTTTCCCGCTCTGTCCTTCCAGCCCCCCTCACTCCCTTGTCCTCCCCCTCCCCAGCCTTCCCTCTGGTCCTGTCCCACTGGTTCCCAGAGGGAGGTTACCCAGGGGCAGCTGTTTGGGGTCCAGGCCTGAGGAGCAGAAGCTCTTTGGGCAATTCCAGACTTTCCCTGGCCAGGCGCAGCTCCCTGTGATGCCCCTGAGGCGCGGCACCTGCTTCTGCAAGACGCACGGGGACATCAAAACCGATTCCCCACGGAGACAGAGCCTTTAATCGACATTTCACTTTTATGAACAGGTTTATTACAAAGTAGATTTCCTACAGCTAATTCCCTGCGAAGGCAAGAGGCTGGGCCACAGCAGGACAACACGGCAGCTGCCCGGGCATGGACGCTGCACACCGGAGTTGTGCCTGAGGTTGGCGCCTGTCCACCTCCTGCCCCGGGTCTCACGGGTGCCACTAGGATCTGACCTACCGGGACTGCTGTCAGGTCTGTCCTCAGCAGTAACAGGCCTCGAGACATGGGCTAGGACATGGGCTAGGACATGGGCTAGGAGCAAAGCCACCCTTACAGCGGCATCCTAAAACCCCCCTCAGCGGCACCCCCAAAACCCCCTCACAGCGGCACCCCCAAAACCCCCTCACAGC
>NW_012102521.1:821156-822436 GCF_000951045.1 Mandrillus leucophaeus | reverse complement strand
CCCCCAAAACCACCCTCACAGTGGCACCCCCAAACCACCCTCACAGCGGCACCCCAAAACCACCCTCCAGCAGTACCCCCAAAACCACCCTCACAGCGGCACCCCCAAACCACCCTCACAGCGGCACCCCCAAACCACCCTCACAGCGGCACCCCCAAAACCCCCCTCACAGTAGCAACCCCAAACCACCCTCACAGCGGCACCCCAAACCACCCTCACAGCGGCACCCCCAAAACCGCCCTCACAGCGGCACCCCAAAACCCTCACAGTGGCACCCCAAAACCCTCCTCACAGTGGCACCCCAAAACCACCCTCCAGCAGTACCCCCAAAACCCCCTCACAGCGGCACCCCCAAAACCACCCTCACAGCGGCACCCCCATCACAGTAGCAACCCCAAACCCCCCTCACAGGCGCACCCCAAACCACCCTCACAGCAGCACCCCCAAAACCCCCCTCACAGCGGCACCCCCAAAACCACCCGCACAGCGGCACCCGTGGGTCCTTCCTGCGCTGACGGTTCTCCCCACCGTCATAGCTGCTCCCCGCCCCCAACGGGAGCATCACAGGCTGGGGCGGACCTCGAGGCTGAGGGACCTTCTGGAAGACTGGTGACCCCAGGAGGAGGTGTGGTGTCTCTCGCCAGTGCGTGGCCGCCAGCAGCAGGGGGCCGGCCTGCCAGGGACCTGAGGCAGAGCTGGGGTAGCCAGCAGCCGAATGTGGTGGATGTTTGAGCCTCAGGGAGGAGGGGCTCTCAGGCCTGGCCTTGGCTGGAGGGGGAGTTGTGGGAGTTGGCAGGCCCAGCCCAGGAGGGAGGGTGCAGCGGGAGCCGTCCTCTGGGCTAGGCTGGGCCTGGCTGATTTCAGCGGTTCCTGCTGGCCTGAGCGTCCTTGGCTGCTGTCCGGACACATCCACAGCTGGGCATTCTCCGAGTGGCTTCAAGGACCCCATTTGGGGCAGGGTCCCTAAAAAGCCCTGGATGTGAGCAGGAGCCAGTGGGAACTGTCTGCCTGCCCCTCCCAGCTCCGAGTCCCTCACCTGCACACTGGAGATTCTTCCCTGCTTTTGTTCCCACTGTGGGGAGGGACCTTCTCAGAGACAGAAGGGCACCACCGGGACCCTGACTGGATCGGGAGGGCAGAGGACGGGAGGGCTGTGGGATGGGCTGTAATTTTGACCCTGACTTGGGGGAACTGGTTGTAACCTGCAGTGAAGACCCCTGCTCCCAGCCCCTGCCCTCCATACCCGGCCTGCCCTCCGTGCCCCGCCCTGCCTTCCGCAC
>NW_012102521.1:802903-820916 GCF_000951045.1 Mandrillus leucophaeus | reverse complement strand
CCGCACCCCGCCTGCCCTCCATACCCCTACATCACCGCAGGGAGCTGCCTCCCTCGGCCTGGGAGATGGGGTGCTGCCCTCCCTTCTTTCTGTAGGGCCAGGAGGTGTGTCTGGGTGAAAAAGGAAGGGAGGAAGCCCAGAGAGAGGCAGGTTGGGAGTGCAAACAGTGAGAGGAAAAGGGGTCCCCTGGGGAACCATCTGGAGGGAGGCAGCCTGCTCACCCCCCTCATCCAAACTGGCCTCAGCACTGACTCCCTTCCAGTCCATATGGGTCAGTCTCCCAATAGTGGCCGGTCACCGGGGACTGCAGTTAAGGTGCCTGTGACTGACGCGGTTTCGGGAGCTGAGAATGATGTGTGGGACAGCCCAGGTGTCTGCAAAGCCACTGACGGATCAGGGCCCGCTGAGCCATTCCAGGTGAAATCGAAGGCGAGATGATTGCTTAGGGCGGTGGAGGGACGGATGCTTGCAGGGAGATGGTCTGAGCACCGCGTCGAGGGGCCTGTGACTGTGGCAGGGAGATGGTCTGAGCACCGCGTCGAGGGGCCTGTGACTGTCGCAGGGAGCTCACGTGCAGCTGCCCGTGCAGCGTGGCCAATCATTTTCCTGGGAGAACGGATAACAAATTCAAACAATACATTCTCCATGCCTGGAGAACATTCTAACAACCAGCGCAGGGTGGCAGTGAAAACCCAAATCTCTATCCAATGCAATAGCAGACTATTTTTGAGGTTTTACTTTTCAAGATAAAGACCCACTTAAACCTCTCCCCTGCTATTTTCTGTGACACGTTGAGCTCGGCTGCACCATGTGGCAGTAACAAGCCATCTCCCAGCTACAGCAGCTCCACGTGCTGCCAGCCCCGCACCACCTCGAAGGCCTCCAGGGCAGCTGCCCTCCTGGGGAGGGCTGAGCATTGACTTCCACATCAACATGTGTCGCCTGTCCCAGGTTTTTTGAAACAGGAACAGAGAAGTAGATGGAGAGCTGAGCACTGCCTGCTGAATGCGGCTTCCCAGAGGTGACATGGAACTTCTCCCATTCCATCAGCCAAGCCAAGTCCAACACTATGCCTGACTTTGCGGGGCAGGCGGGATGCAGGTTCCAGGAGCTGGGGAACTGTGCGGTTACACGAATTTGCTTCCACTCGCTACAAGGGGCTTTCTTTGGTTTTGTTGTTAATAACAATTATTCTTGGGAACATTGATTAAGAATACATTCAACTTTGCACTACATAAAACCCAACCTAACATGGTTTATCAAATGAGTTTTCTATTTCTATGTATCAAGAAGTCTGGAGTTCAGCAGGCACCCAAAGTTGATGTGGGGTCCATGGTGCTGGCAGGGACTCAGGCTCTTTCTGTCTTTCTGTTCATTCATTCACAATGTAGCTTTTGTCCTGCTTTTAGCCTCATGGTTGCAAGATGACTGCTTCACGTCCAGCATCACATCCGTGTTCCAGGCAGGAAGAAGGCACAGGACCAAGGACAAAAGAGAGTGAAAGAGGGAAGCAAGACTGATGACTGAGTCTTATTCTTCTGTAGCACTTCCTGGGGCACCCACCCAGGACTGCTCCTTACATCGCAGTGGCCCAGAACTGTGCACTGTGGTCATTGCTGGCTGCAAGAGGACCCAAGATATATTTATGTTCACGAGGATTCACTGGTGCCTGGGCAGAATCAGCGGCTGCAGGTCCTGTCCCCAGAAGGCCCAGGAGATCATGGGAAGGCTGTCGCTGGTCTCCCCTAGGTGGGGACATCCTGGTGTGCTTTAAGGAGAGGAAGCACAATTCCTCTTTCTTTCAGTTCACTTCTTTTACCATAAAAGAGCATGGGCCCTGTTCCCCCAGCCATGATGACAGACGCACTGCAGGCGTTCACAGTGAGGAAGAATGTGCATGGTGCCTCCTTTTGTGCTTTTGCAGGGGTGCGGCATGTGTTCGGGCACGTCTGCCCGTGTAGCTGGAGACGTGCCTGACCCAGTCTGCGTGCCGCGCTCCCGTCTGCGTGCCGCGCTCCCGTCTGCGTGCCGTGCTCCTGTCTGCGTGCTGTGCTGGACACGCCTTGGCTTCTTGGGTCCTTTTCATGAAATCTGCTGTTCTTGGGGTCCCATTTTCCTTGTCCTCTTGCTTTTGGGGGCCACATAGAATTTCGGGCTTGACTAGTGTTGGTCTGTGCCCATGGCCCAGTGAGACCCTGTGGTTGAGAGGAAAGGACAGTGCCAGGATTGTGCTGTGCAGTGTGGGGAGGTGGTCTGGGCACCTGAGAGGGGACAGGTCTGGGATTCCTCCCCACTGGACGATACCATCCACCTGCCCGGACTGCCTGGGATCAAAGGCTGTGGAGAGAAGAGTCAAGCTGGGGCCTGAGAGAGGGAGGCGGGGCACTAGCCTCTGTAATTAACACGCTGAGAGCTGGGTAGGCTGGCTGATGAGTTTTTTTATTAAAATAATGACGCCTTCCAGGCAATCAGGGAGAATTGCATGAAACTCAGCAGTTTTCACTGCTTATTTATGGTAACTTCAAGCAGTGGACAGTCTCATTACCATCTGTAAATACCCAGGGTCATGTCCTTGATGGTGAAATATTGTCTTCCTGGATGGGGAGGCGTGGCTCCCCGACTCCTCCTCCTCCTCCTCCTCCTCCTCCTCCTCCTCCTCCTTGGAGGCTGTAAAACCCTCTGGGCCTGATTGGCACATGCTTTCGACAGGCATTTGACAACCTCCTTTGTGGAACCTCCAAGGGCAGGCCTGGGAGGGGATGGGAGGGACAGGAGGGACAGACCAGAGACTGGTGAGGGAGGGGTGAGAGCAGGGCTGGGGAGGACATTGGGGTTGGGGTGGGGAACCAGGGCTGGCGAGAACGCTGGGGCTGGGGTGGAGTGGGGGGGCTGGGGTGGGGAGCGAAGGGTGGGGAGAACATTGGGGTTGGGGTGGTGAATCGGGGCTTGGGGGAATGTTGGGGCTGTGGTGGGAGCCGGATTGGGGAGGACGTTGGGGCTGCGGTGGGAGTCGGGCTGGGGAGGACGTTGGGGCTGTGGTGGGAGCCGGGCTGGGGAGGACGTTGGGGCTGTGGTGGGAGCCGGGCTGGGGAGGACGTTGGGGCTGCGGTGGGAGCCGGGCTGGGCCCTGTCCTGTGCAGTCAGGCCCTCACACCCCAGGACTCAGGGCATGGAGAGCCTCTGTGTTGGTGGCTTGTTGTGGTGGGAAGAGGGCTGCGGCCCCTCATCTTCTGCAGTCTTCTAGCTGTTCACAGGGGCTCATGGTGGGTTCGGGATGAGACCAGGTCGTCCTATGACACCTGCTCACTCTTCCCTTCCTTCCCTCTGAAGCGAGCTCCTGGGACAGCAGTGACATTCTGTCACAAGGGTCTGTCACAGGGTCCCCCCACAAGGGGGACCCTGCTGGTGAATAAGACATTTGGAAAGCCGGGCTGGGGCCAGGGGCTGGTGACCGAATGGCCATCTTTCCTAGAGAGGATGCGTCACTGTCCACCCAGCATAACCAACCTGCACCAGGCAGCTGGCACTGTCCCCTGGGTGGTGGCTGCTGACAACCTGCATCCAAGCAGGGGCATCCCTGAGGGGAGTCTGCACTGCTGAGCCCCCACCGCCCTGGAGCCACCTTGCCCCTATTCTGGCTGCACCTGCTGGGGTGTCTTGTCACCTGGTCCTTCACAGCCTCCCCATCTGGGTCTTCCTGAGTGGTCACCTGGATGCAGGTGTGTGTGCAGCCCGTGTCTGTTCCAACGATCCTTGCCACCAACAGCTTCCCCCTTGTCTCCAGCTCCGTCCTTCTCATGGCCAGCCTCTGGCCACGCCTGGGGGCCCCCAGGACTTTAGCTTCACATCACTCCCACTTCATGGAAACGTGACTGTCATTGTGCCCTGCTCAGGCCTGGCTGCTGGGTGATGCTTCCTGCCACCAGCCTCCAGACTACCCATCAGCCAGCCCGGGAGCCACAGATGAGGCCACAGATGTAGCTGTGGGTACCTGAGGGCCTGTGGGCGCATGGGCCTGGCCCGGCACACGTGGCACTCACCTGGTGAGGAAGGAGCATCTTGGGCGTGGCCCAGCTCGAGGGCTCAGCGGATCAGGGGACGTCCAGTTCACATGGGGCAGCTGGGCCACCTTGTCATTTGCTGTCACATTGTCAGGTGTCCACAGCCCCCCTGGGCCCAACATGAGCCAGGGGCCGTCTCTGACGTGAGGATCTTACCCGCGGGGAGGGTTCTCCTCTGGAACTCTCCCACTGCAGCCGCCTGCCCGGAATTCCCATCCGCCTAACCCTTGGGCATTGGTGATGCCTGCGGTCGTCGGGGGGAAGGAAGGGCCTGGTCTTGCTTTGTCCCCTCTCCCTCGCCTGCCACTCCCTCCTTCGTGGCTGTGTCAAGAGCTGTGCTACCCAGTGGGGCTTGTCTCCTACCTCTGGCAGGTACGGCGCTCCGTGTTCCAGTCTCTGATTCTACAGTGAGTCCCCCCACATGTGCCAGCATGAGGCCCAGGCGGTCCTGCAGCCATCACCTCTGTGGACCAAACTCTGGCACAGAGAGGGGCGCTGCTGTGCCCCTGAGAGCAGGTGGTGGAGACGCCCCAGCCTCCCTCCAGCCCAAGGGTTAGAGGGCTCCTGATTTCCTGGAAGGGAGGGAAAACCAGGTGCCTGGCTAATGCCCCATGAGGACCCCGCATCGGGTGCAGCTCCAAGCTGTGTGTACTTGGGGGTAGAGGGAGAACTGACTGCATTTCCAAATCTTTGGGGCATGGCACCGTCTCTCTAATTCCTCCAGGAATGTGCTGGAGCTTTGGGGTTTGGCAGCAGGGAGAGTGCCGGGTCCCACCGTGTTGCTCCTTAGTCCTGGGGTCAGGGGACCAGTGTGGGAATTCCATGAGGTGCTTTTCCAACTACGCCCTCAGGAGCTTGAGGCAGACATGGGGGTAGGGTTGCGGGCCCTCCGGTGCCTCAGAGGAGACGGAGCTCTGCTTATCCCCTGGTCCCCTGAACTCCCTCTCTGACTTGGGGATGACAGTGTTATTCAAGGACCCCCCAACTTCTAGGAGGTCCACTCTTTCTGGAGGGCTGCCCTGACTCACCGGAGAGATGCTCCAGGGCTGACATCGTAAAGGGCGACTGGCAGGGCTCAACCTGGGGGCGATTTGGCCACTGCCCTTGTGCCTTCCTGAGCTAAGTTAGCTTCTCCTGTGGTCCCACCGAGTACCGGGGGTTTGGTCCGTCTCTTGAACCAGGAATGTAGGGATATGAATGTGTGCGTTCTCTCGGGTCCCCCAAGCGCGGCCCCACGGTCCGGAGCTCCCCACCCTGCGTGTGCTTCTTGCAGCTCAGTGTCCTCATGTGGGTCGTTCTGGGGGCTCCTCTCCAGGGCATCCCGGGGTGACTCCACTGCTTCGGCTGCAGGAAGTGGGTGGGACTGTTTCCAGGGCAGGCGGGCACCCGGAGGTGGGCAGGGCGCTGACAGGCAGCTCCCATCTTCCCGCTTGTGGAGTGTGGGTGGCCCTCGGTCCCTGCTGTCTTGGTCACAGAGTTCACAACCAGGGGTGGGGCCGGCGGCAGGGAGCCTCCTACAGCCCCCAGACGCTGCCTTTGAGGGAGCGACTTCTTCCTCCGTGTTTGCTGCTCTGGGTTTCCTGGTGGGGGCCTGGCTGGCATTTTAGCTGCAGCGGGAGATCCACCCGGAACCTCCCAGGCCGCACGTCCTCGGAGGGTGTGGCTGCCCTCGGAGAGGATTCTGTCAGAGCGAAAGCTTGCTGTGAATGTCAGGGCACCAGGGCTGAAATTACAGCCTGCCTGGGCTGCCACTGAAGCCACATCCCCAACTGTTCCCTTCCCTTTATTCCCCTCGGCGCGTGTGACAGCCCCCGGGGAGGGGCCGCTCCAGCTGGGAATCGCAGGCCTCAGGGGCTCGTGCTGGCAGAGAGGTGTGCGCCAGCCCGCGCGCCAGCTCCGGAATGAGTCAGAATAAATTAGCATGCTAACGAACGTGGGCGCATGTAGGAACCATCTGGAACAAGGGAGTTGTCATCCGGAGAGCCAAGTTGGTTCCAAAGCCATACTTAATGCTTCAGATTAGTTCATCTCCCTCCCGCAACCTGGGGGGGATGGCTTAGTGCCACCCCATAGAGAGTGTGCTGAGGGTTGGGGCGGCGCGGGGACGCTGCACCCCCAGAGGGGCTGAGTCCTGATGGTTCCTGCATCCCTGTGGGCCTTCAGTACAGCCGGGAAAGGGCAGCAGTGAGATCCTCCTGAGATGGGACAGTGCGTGTGGTCAGGGGGCAAGGCCCCAGTGGGGATCATGGGGGAGACCATGTGTCTCCCCTACAGGAGGAGATCCTGAGATCCTCAGGAGGAGACCCTCCTGAGATGGGACAGTGCGTGTGGTCAGGGGGCCAGGCCCACAGTGGGGATCATGGGGGAGACACACAGATGGAGGGACATGCTCACACACTTGCAGGCACACAGACACACATACTCAAACACTCAGACACACACGCAGACACAGTCATACAGACACACAGAGACACATTAACACAGACACAGGCACACAGAGACATTTGCTCACACACAGACACACACACACACTCATACACATGATCTCACACAGACACACTGACAGACACAGTCATCACAGACACACAGAGACACACAGACAGACACAGAGATACACACTTACAGACACACTCACATTCACTCCTCTATCTGAAGCCAGGCACGTTTTACTTAAGCCTGAGTGATGTGGGGCCAGATGGAGCAGCCACTGACCTACTTGAGGGCGCTGCTGAGAGGCTGGGGAATCTGCATTTTCAAATATCTGGCTCTCATTTGGCGTCAACTTGCGAGATTAACCCATACTGGATCCTGCCTGACTCCACTCTGAATCGCCCTCACAGGGTTAATGATAATCCAAGCAGGCTTCAGGCAGTTATAGTGAGACACTGACCAGGGTGTGCGGGGCCGCTTCCACCCACTTCCCCGCAGCTCTAATGCACGGAGAGTCCCTCGGCAGGCTGAGCACCTGCTCCCCCGTTCTTCTGCCAGAGACTCTCTGGGCCTGGGTCTTTTTACCCAAGAATTGCTTAAGGTGTTTTTCAGATCCTGAATTCTAGTAGCACAGCTAAGGCCAACAGGTGTGAAGACTCCCACCAAGGAACCAATAAAGTACAGGAATGCAGTTGTTTCATCCTCCACATTTCTCCACCAGTCAGCAATCTCCACACTTTAGCCCATCACCTGCCCAGACCCCTTAAGAGCCCATCCCACACCATCTGGAACAAGGGAGTTGTCATCCGGAGAGCCAAGTTGGTTCCAAAGCCGTGTTTAATGTTTCAGATTAGTTCATCTTCCACCCGCAGCCTGGGGGATGGCTTAGCGCCACCCCATAGAGAGTGCGCTGAGGGCCGGGGCAGCGCAGGGACGCCGCACCCCCAGAGGGACTGCGTCCTGATGGTTCCTGCATCCCTTTGGGCCATCGGTACAGCCGGGAAAGGGCAGCAGTGAGATCCTCCTGAGATGGGACAGTGTGTGTGTGGGATGGACAGGTGGATCTGAGGTTTCCTCCCATCTCCTCATCCGGCTGCTCTACAATTACTGAAGTCTTCCCCTGCTGCAGTCCACTGCAGTCCACGGCCTCTGTGTATTGACGCGCTGCATGGTGGGCTACGAACCTCATACGATTGCAGTCTCGACTGAGTCCCTCATCCTCTCCCAGCCTCAGTTTCCCCATTTGATTAGGGGTGATGGCCAGGAGCATATGCCTCCCAGAGCTGGGGCGGGGCTCAAGGCAAGAGTGCAGAGAGCACATGGCTCCCAGGACCTAGAGGAGGCAAGAGATTATGGACGTCTTTGAGGAGTGGGTGCGGAAGCTGTCGTTTAACCATCTGCGCTGCTGTCCTTCTTGCAGGGAGCAGCTTGTCCTGGTGGAAGATGTGCAAGATGTTTGCCTTTCTGAGCTACAAGCATTTTCCACCTCCTGAGACCGCAATAGTTTGGACTCTTGGAGGAGTGTTGGGACAAATAAGGAACAGGATGGAACTTGGCATCAATGTTTGCATGGACTCAGGAGAAGAGAGCAGTGGCAGGAGCCGAGGAAGGGGCGAGTGGCCTCTGCTGGGGTCGGGTTCCTCCAGCCAGAGTGAACACAGGGTGTAACCCCCCAGGGATGCCCAGAACCCTGAGGGGTGCCCAGCTGGCTTCTTACAGGACAGAGCACGAGGCCTCAGCCAACATGACACAGGACGGTGGGGTTCAGGGATGTCTGGCTTCATTCTCATCAGTGACCTTGTAGTGTTCTTACCACGCTGTGATGGTGGATGTGGGTATTTATTCTTGATTCCTTCAATATGGGCATTTATTGTGACGGAAAAGCATCTGAGTTGCAGGACACGCTAACCCTCTGGTAGGCAAATCTGTGGAAGGTCTGGCTATTTGGGTCAGGAAGCCGCAGATAAATGGGCACCAATCCTTCCTGGGATGACAAGATGAGGTGGTTCCTCCGGCGGGAGAGGGCTCTAGGGAGAAAGAAGAGCCAGTTCTGAGCTGGGTTTGCCACGAGGAGAAGGAATAGCCTCTCACACACCATCACTCTGATGGCTGAAGACAGTCTCTGCTTTGCCTCCTCTTCTCGTGGCCCAAAGTAGGGCTGGGCAGGTGGGGAGGAGGGTTGAGGGTTCCCTGTGCACTCCTGAAGCCGTGTCCCACAATCACTGTTGGAGGATGTAACTTTTCTCCCATTCATTCAAAACAATCTCACCATTCAAATAAAAAATGAACACAATTAAAGTGTGCCTTTATATAGCTTGATCCTTGGGGCTAACATTTGCCTTTTTGTTGCTAATTTCCAGTTGTATGTCTTACAGTTTTTGCTTTGTAGATTTGGATGATAAATTATTCCCTGCTTAAAGGTTAATGGTTGCTGTGCCCTCATTGGGTCTTTAATTGTTCTTCAGAATCAAATTACTCTTTGTCTCTTTTAGTACTTTTTGGCTTTATCTGATACTCATTTTACCAGCTCTCTTTCTTATTGTTTATGCTTGCCCAACATTTATTTGCTTTCTTTTTAACATTTAAGTATTTTATTTACATGTACCCTTTGTGAGGAGTGTATATTTGGATGGTTTTCTTTAAAGTGTTTATTGTCAAAACAGACATGTTTGTTGACACATCTGTTATTTATGTTTTGTTATCCTTTTCCTTTCCCTATCTTTGGCTTTGTGAACTGCTTTCTTAATTATTTTATTTTTTTCTCTAGGGTTTTGGAAGGCCTAGTCCTTATTTGTATGATTTTGGTGTTAAATTCTAAGTTTAAAGTGGATTTTTGAAAAACAGCTTTTTTGGGGTATAATTGACATACAATTAGCGACCCATATTAAAAATGGACAATTTGATACGTTTTGACATATGTATACATTTGTGAAGCATCACCACAATCAAGATACACAAATCCCTGCTCCTAAAGCGTCTTCTTGGCTTTTGAACTCCGTTTCTCCTTCCTCCCTATCTCCTGCGGCTTCTTTCCCCAGGCAACCACGGATCTGCTTTCTGTCACTACGGATTAGTTTGCATGTTCTAGAATTTTATACACATAGAGTCATGAAATATGTACTCCCTTTTTTGTCTGTTTTTTTTTTTTTCACTCAGAATAACTATTTTGAGATTTCTCCATGTTGTCTCATGTATCAACAGTTCATCCTTCTGTTGCTGAGTATGTTCCACTGTATGGATAGAGGAGCAATTTCTCTCTTCACCTGTCGGTGGGCATTTTAGTTGTTTTCAGGTTTGGACAATTTCAAATGAAGTTGATGTAACATCAATGTACAGATGTTTGTATAGAAAAACTTTTTTTCTCTTGGGTAAAAATACCTACGAGTGGAATGGTTGGGTCATATGGTAGGTGCATGTTTAACTTTAAGAAAACCTGCCAAACTATTTTCTGAAGTTCTTGCACTATTTTACATTCTTACCAGCAGTGAATAAGAGCCCTAGTCCATCCACATTCTCACCAGCACCAGGTGAGGTCAGTCACTTTAGTCCCCCTAAGCAGTGCACAGCTGTATGTCATTGTAGTTTTAATTTGCATTTTTGTAATGGAAAAATAAGTTGAGAATCCTCCAACATGCTCATTGGCCACTCAGATATCATCTTTGGTTAAATATCTATTCAAATCCTGCCTTATAAATCAAATTGGGACAAATAGAATTTAATAGATCATATCAACATTCATATTAAGTAAAAATGGCCTATACACCCAAATTAAAAGATAAGGATTTTAACATTGGATAAAAAAGCAAGACCCAACTATATGCTGCCTACAAGAAACAAATATTAACTATAAAGACACATACGTTTAAAGTAAAGGGATGAGAAAATATGTACTTACTAACATTAGTTAGAAGAGAGTTGGTATGGTTATACCAATATCAAAGTAGATTTCAGAACAAACAATATTGTTGGGGTATAAAGAAGGTCATTTCCATAATGACCAAGATATCAGTTAATCAAGAAGAGTTAACAATCGTAGATGTTTATGAACCTAACAATAGAGTTTCAAACCACCTGAAACAAATACTGATAGAACTACAAGGACAAATAGACAAATGAACATTATAGTCTTCTTTCAATAATTGATAGAGCAACTAGGAAAAACTAATGAAAAATAGATTTGAGCACTGTCAATCAATTTGACCTAATTGTCATTTATAAGACACTCCACACAAGAGTAGAATACACCTTCTTCTCAAGTGCACACAGAACATTCACCAAGATATACTGTATTATGGGCCATAAGTCTCAATACATTAAAAAGCATTCAAACTATACGAAGTATTTTCTCTGACCACAGTGGATTGAAATTAGAAATCAATAACTAAAGGAAATCTGTAAAAACCTTAAATACTTAACTAAATAACACATTTATAAATAACCAATGGTCAAAAAAGAAATTAAAATATAATTTAGGAAGTATTTATATTTAACTAAAATGAAAACATAACATATTAGAATTTGTGGGATGCCATTAAGGCAGTAGAAGGAAATTTATAGCCTTAAAAATGCTTCCATTATGAAAAAAGAAAGAACTGAAATCAATGTTCTTATCTTATGCCTTAAAGGCCAGAAAAAGAAGAGCGACTTAAATTCAACAAGTAGAAAAAGAAAACAATAAAAATCAGAGTAGAAATCAATGAAGTAGAAAATAATAAAATACAATAATAATAGAGAAAATCAATGAAACCAGAAGCTAGTTATTCAGAAGCTTAATAAAATTGATAAACCTCTGGCTATATTTATCACAAAAAAATAAGATAGGACAAATTACCAGTATTAGGAGGGAGACAGGTGACATCACTACAGATTTATTTCACAAATATTAAAAAGATGGTAAAGGCACATATTATGAACTTTATACCAGTGTATTTGACAACTTAAATAAAATGAACAAATTACTTGAAAGATACAGACTGCCAGGGTTGACTTAAGAAACAGATAATTTGGCCCTATGTCTATTCCAAAAGTTGAATTTACTGTTAAATTCTTCCCAAAGAAACCCTCACACCTAGACGGCTTCACTAGCAAATTATGGCAAACATTTATGGAAGAAGTGATACCAAATCTGCACAAACATTTTCAGAAAACTGAGGAGGATGGAATACTCCTTCCAGGAGGCCATGATACTGTGATACCAAAACAGACATGAAGAGAAAAAGTTACAGGCAAATATCCCTCATGAACATAGGTGAAAATATTCTAAACCCATTTTGACAAAATGAACCTAACAATAGTTTAGTGAAAGAAAGACAGTACAACCAACCGGGATTTAAGTCAGGAATCAGGGATAGCTTAGTATCAGAAAATCAATCAACGTAATTTGTCATATTAATAAACAAAACCGTGAAAAATCATATGATGAAGCCAAAAATGCAGAAATACAAAAATTCAACATACTTTAATAATAAAAACTCTCAACAAAGTAGGAACAGCAGGAAACTTTCTCAATCTGACAAAAGGCATCTATAAAAACCCTACAGTGAACATGACACTTAATGTAAAAGATTCAATGGTCTTGCCCTAAGACTGGGAACAAGACAAGGATGTTCTCTTTCATCACTTCTCCTCAACATTGTACAGGTCCCAGTCTGTGCAACACAGCAAAAGAAGGAAATAAAGGGCATCCATCCTGGAAAGGGAGCAATAATAAAGCTATTTTTATCTGCAGACAACATCATCGTCTATGTACAAAGTGTAATGGAATCCTCAAAAATATTTTAATTTATAAGCGAGTTCAACAAAGTGAAAGGATACAAGATCAATAAACAAAAATCTATTGTTTTCCATGTACTATTGGCAAACAATCAGAAATTAAAAATTAAAAATACCATTTATAGACCAGGCGCAGTGGCTCACGCCTGTAATCCCTGCACTTTGGGAGGCTGAGGTGGGTGGATCACAAGGTCAGGAGATCGAGACCATCCTGGCTAACACGATGAAACTCCGTCTCTACTAAAAATACAAAAAGTTTGCCGGGCATGGTGGCGGGCGTCCGTAGTCCCAGCTACTCGGGAGGCTGAGGCAGGAGAATGGCGTGAATCCAGGAGGCAGAGCTTGCAGTGAGCCAAGATTAGTCACTGCACTCCAGCCTGGGCTACAGAGTGAGACTCTGTCTCAAAAACAAACAAACAAACAAACAGCAGCAAAAAACCCATTTATAATATAAACATATAAAACAAATATTTTGAGATAAATCTGACGATATATGAGAGACCTGTACACTAAAAACTGCAATGCTGGCTGGGCACAGTGGCTCACGTCTGTAATCCCAGCACTTTGGAAGGCTGAGGTGGGCAGGTTGCCTGAGGTCAGGAGTTTGAGACCAGCCTGACCAACATGGTGAAACCCCATCTGTACTAAAAGTACAAAAATTAACCAGGCATGGTGGCGGGTGCCTGTAATCTCAGCTACTTGGCAGGCTGAGATAGGAGAATTGCTTAAACCTTGGAGGTGGAGGTTGCAGTGAGTTGAGACTGGCCATTGCACTCCAGCCTGGGCAATGAAGGTGAAATTCCATTTCAAAACAAAAACAAAAACAAAAAAATAAAACAACAACAACAAAAAAACCCCCACTGCAATGCTTTGCTAAAAGAAACTAAAAAAGATCTAAATAAATGAATGGTTATACTATATTTATACATCAGAAGACTAAAATTATACTATATTTATACTGTATTTATACATCAGAAGACTAAAAATTGTTAAGATGTCAGTTCTCCCTGGACTGATGTATAGATTCAATTCAATCCCAATCAAAATCCCATTAGGCATTTTTGTAAGAATTAATAGGCTGATTCTAATATTCATAAGGAAATGCAAAGAACTTGTAATAGGCAAGACAACTTGGAGAAAAAAAGAAAGTTGTAGAATTAATACCATCCAATTTCAACTTATTATAAACCTACATTAATAAAAATAACATGTTATCACTATGAAGATAGACAAATAGGTCAATGGAACAGAAAAGAGCCCAAAAATAGATCCACACATATATGGAAAGCTGAGTTTTGACAGATGCCAAAGCAATTCCGCAGAATTCCGCAGAAAAAGGAGAATCTTTTCAACAGAAGGTGCTAGAAGAGTAGGACATACACATGTGCACATACCCTTTGATCTAGTCCTCATGCAAAAATTAACTCAAAATGGATCATAGGCCAAACTGTAAAACTCAAAATGAAATCTTCTAGAAGAAAAACTAGGAGATGACTTTTGTGACCTTGGCTTAGGCAAAGATTTCTTAACTATGACACCAAAGATATAATCCATAAAAGACCAAACTGATAAATTGGATTTCACCAAAATTTAAAACAAAGACAAAAGCATTTGCTCTGCAAAAGACATTGTTAGAAGAATGAAGACTAGCCAAATACATTATATTCTAATCATATAACTGAGAAAATACTTGTATCTAGAATAGTTAAAGAATTCTTAAAACTCAATAATAGGAGGATAAATGATCCAAATAAAATAGATAAAGAAAGGAGATACCATGATCACAGAGGTGGTTTTCCCAGTTTGAGGCTGATCTGTTGCACTTTGGATATGCTGGCTCTGCGATTTCCCCAGACTTTGTAGTAGTCAAGAACTCTACTTGTGTTCTCCCCTGTTTAAAAAAAAAACAGGCTAAAGATTTTAAACACACATTTCATCGAAGCTTACAGATAATAGCTAAGCACATGAAATGACAATATTATTCATTAGGGAAGTGTAAATTATAACTGTAATGATATAGCACTAGATGCTTATTAGAATGGCTAAAACTTAAAAACCTGAACTTACCAACTGCTGGTGAGGGATATAGAGCAACTGAAACCCTCAAACCTGCTGGAAAAAACATAGAATGGCTCACCCACTGCAAGGGTTTGATGTGTCTCCCAAAGTTTGTGTGTTGGTAACTTAATCCCCAATGTAACAGTGTTGAGAGGTGGGACCTTTAAGAGGTGGGACCTTCTTTAAGAGGTCATTAGATCATAAGGACACTGCCCTCACGAATTGATTAATGTTGTTCTAGTGGAAGAGGGTTTGTTATCTCAGGAGTGGGTTTGTTATAAAAGTAAGCCTGGCTCTCTTTTGCTCTCCTTCATGCTCTCTTGCCCTTTTGTCTTTTGCCATGGAATGATGCAGCACGAAGGCCCTTGCCAGATGCCAGCACCTTGATCTTGGACTTCCCAGACTCTGGAACTATGAAAAATAAATCTGTGTTCTTTATAAACTTCCCAGTCTGTGGTAGTCTGTTACAGTAACACAAAACAGACTAAGACAGCCATTTTGGAAACACTGGGTAATTTCCTAAAAAGTAAAACATACACTTACTATATAATCTAGTAATTCAACTCCAAGGTATTTACCCAAAAGAAAAGAAGTCACCTATCCATATAAATACCTGTATGTTTATGTTCATATCAGCATTATTTGTATTAGATCAAATCTGGAAACAACCAAAATGTGTAAAAGCAGCTGAATAAACAGATTGTTGCTTTATCCATACAATAAAATACAATTCAGCAGCAAAAAGGAAGGCCTATCAATGCACACAACAATATGGATGGAACTTAAGGTAAGTTATGCTAAGTGAAAGCAGCCAGACAAAAAGTATTCATACTATATGATCCCATTTATATAAAATGCTAAGAAAGTCAGACTAATATAGTGACAGAAATCAGATCAGTGGTTGAGTAGGGGGTGGGCAGTGAGGCAAGAGGGAGGGATTATGAAGGGACATGAGAACATTTTGAGAGGGATGGATTTGTTAATTAGCTCAATTGGGAAAATGATTTTGGTATATTTACATATATTCCCACATTAAAATGTATACTTTAAATATGTATGGTTTATTATATGTCAATTATACCTCAACAAAACTGTGAAAATAAGCGAATGAACTGACATTGTCAGTTAAGAAAGACTGCCTACCTGTACTAACAAAACTAAATGCCGATATATACTTCTTATAAGAGATCTATCCAAAACTTATGAACACGTAAAATTTGGAAGTGAAAGCTATAAAAACATAGACTAAATGACTATTAACCCAGAGAAGACAAGGCAATTATTAAGAATAGAAATAATTATTAGGTAATGAAAAAAAGCCTCAGTTTATCAAGAACATATAACAATTTTAAATCCATATGCAACTAATAAAACAGTTTCAAAATAAGTAAAGCTAAATGCAGGTGGAAATAGACAAGCTCATTGTGATGGAAGAATTTAACACAGTTCTCTTAATTACAGATATGCCAGTCAGCCAAAAATTGATGTGTGTATATATATATCAAAACAACTTGTGGTGGGGTGGGGGGAAGATATATGATATGAGCTTATAAATTATAAACTTTTCTTCTTTAAAAGTCTCCAAAAAGAAAGTTAAAAACAAATCAGAATCTGGGAGAAAATATAACCCATGAATGACAAGGGATTAGTATTCATAATACAAAAGAATTATAATTAGTCAATAAAAAGACAAACCAAGAGAAAAACTGATGAAAAACTAGTGGATAACAGAAAAAGAAGCATGAATGGTCAATAATAATAAGAAAAATTAATCTAGAAAATAAAAATTAAGATCACAATGAGATAACATAACTATTAGATTGAGAAAGCTGAGTGTTTTAAGGGTGTGGAGGAATGGGAGCTATACAATGTTGTGAGTCGTACTGGTATAACACTTTGTTAAATAAGTAGACTGTAGCTGCATTTGCCAATCACACACAAAAATGGGTAACTGTGTGAAATGATGAATACATTAAATTTACTTCACCAGAGGAACCATATTACTCTCTATATGTATCTCATCACATCATGTTGTATACCTTAAGCATACACAATCAAGTTGATTTAAACAAAATAGAAAACGATGTGACACTATCCCATAGATTTAAAAATAATGCATATTTATGACTCATCAGTTTCAGCCTTATAGTTGATAAAGCCTAGAGACATTTGGTTATGTGTACTAGAAGATGTGTCCAAGAATACTGAAAGCAGCATTGTGCATAAGTGCAAAATCTCTAGAAACAACTCACATTTCCATAAGCAAGAGAATGGATAACTAAATTGTGATGTATCAACAGAATGGAATATTATATGGCAGTGAAAATGGATATTGCAATGTTGTTTTAGAAACAGTGCCCAATGGAAGCAGCAAGTCTCTGGAGAATACACATAATGTAGTACCATTTTCATAAAGCTCAAAACTCAGAGAAATAAAGCAGAAAGCAAGTGAGTGAGAAACACAGCATCCAGGTGGCAGTTCCTTCTGCAGGGGCATGGGGCTGGATGACGGAACAACGGTGGAGCACACAGATGAGTCTAAGAGTATTGGTCATGTTTGTTTCTGGAGCTGGGTTCTGTTTCATGATTGTGTATTATTATGGTCCATGACTTTCATGTGTATTACAAATATTCTTTTGTGTCTATTAACATTACATAATAAAACAGTAAAAATATTAAAAGGGTTTCATGATGGGAGTGGCCATGTGTGCCAATAGGACTGACTGGAGTTGGAAATAAAACTATTGCTCACTTCCACCTCTCCAGATGCCAGAGACAAGCTGGCCAGTGGTCCTAGGGTAAAGATCAAATTCAGGGTGGCAAGCCAAGGTCTCAGGGTCAAAATGAAGACAAAAGTGTGGCTCTAAGACCTGTAGTCAGTATTTCAGAAATATTGAAGGACAGTTCTGCAGCCCAGGGTTTCTTCACATCAGCACTGTCAGCATTTGGGGCTGGAGACTTCCTTTTGGAGGGCTCTCCTATGCATTGGAAGTTTAGCAGCATCTCTGACTTCTTCTATCCACCAGATCCCAGTAGCACCCTCTCTGGGTGTGAACGCTGAAGGGAGGTGGAGGGTCTTACAAAGGGGCTGCCATGAAAGCAAGTGTGAACCTTGCAGAAGTGACATGGCCAGCCCAGGCCACGCAGAAGGAGAGAGCTGGGAATCTACAACAGGGCCACAACTCCTTGCCAGGGCTTCTCATTGGCCAGACCCCACCAGACTGCAGACGGCAGGGAGGCGGTGGCCACTGTCCGTGTGGTTGTGGTCCCTGTGTCCTCCCAGGGTGAGAGGTGTGGCAAATAGATCTGCAGGAGTGCACAGAAGATTCCCACAGTCCTAATCACTAGGTAACTGGGCAATGCAGGTCTTGCTAACAGCTCTGTTCCTGTGGGAGAAGGGGACATTGACAATGAAAGGCAGGACATGGTTTATATACTTCCTTCTCTTTGAGGTTCCTGAACTGGAAAGACACGAGTCCAATGCTGGAAACAATTTCCTCCAGTGAATGGAAAGCCTGTGAGAGGAAGTGGCCAGTGCAGAGGAAAGCAAAGCGTGGGTGGGTGGCTTATACACATCTAGATGTGTATAAGAGACAGTGATGGGAGTGGCCATGTGTGCCAATAGGACTGACTGGAGTTGGAAATAAAACTATTGCTCACTTCCACCTCTCCAGATGCCAGAGACAAGCTGG
>NW_012102521.1:795489-802798 GCF_000951045.1 Mandrillus leucophaeus | reverse complement strand
GTGGGGGGAGGCGGGAGGGGGATCAGATGGATGCTGATTGTGGAGCACCTTGATTCAGCCGAGCCTGCAGCCACTCTTCTGTTGGGCTTTTCAGTTAGACAAGCCCATACATTCTGTTCATTTTTCTTAAACCTGTTTCTGTTTACTTGGCTGCACTTAGGCATTCTAGAAATTTTTCCAGGTTCTTTCTGACACTTACCTGGGATTGAAGCCAGGCTGTAGACTCCAGGCAGGAAAAGGCAAAATCTGTGCCTCCATAGTCAAGTCCTGTGCAAATACCAGTTGACGCATCTCTTGTACCCTGGATGACTGACAGCGATGACTTCCAATGGCTCACCTCCCTTTTCATGCAGGGCCTCAGGCAGAAGCTTCCTTTAATGTCTAGTGGGAGGTTTAAGGCATTGATGTTCTCAAGACTGAGTGGGAGCTATTGGGCTTGTTTGGTCTCCTTAGCTTGTTAGTACGTATGAGGATGACTTCATGGGATTGGAATGGTCTACACAAGGCTCCACCAGGCTCTCCTGTGAGGAGTTGTCAGTGTTCCAAGTCACAGGCGAAGGCAGCATTGTCACTTGGTGGATGAAGCCCTTGGCCTCCTGAGGAGGGACCCCCTGACAAGGCCCCCCCACCTCTGCTCGTCTACTTCATTCTTCCTACTCCAAAGTGCTATCGATGCCTGTGTTTGGCCTTTACTCAAGGGCACCTGAACATGGGGCTGTATCCCAAGCTAGCTAAGTGAGCATCTCTGACATGGGTTATGGGGCCCCGGTGTCAGTACTTTTCTGCAGTTCCTCCATGCAGATGAGTTTGTGAACCTCGCCTCCGTGCTCCAATGGCTCCCCATCAGGTGTGGCTGCCCTGTATCCTGGACTTTTACGTACACATTGTGTTCTGTGAGCCAGTGACCCTAGTGAAGTACAGCTGTCCCCTCTGAGCCCTACAGCTATGTCTGGGCACAGACAAGCCCTCCCATCTCTGCCCAAAGGCCCCAGATCTCCATGCTTTGGGCTGCAGTCTCCAATCCTGAGAACATGTCTGCTTCAAAATAGACAACTACTGGGACCCCAGAACTCAATAATCCACTTCACCTGGGTAAAACTGAAAGGGAAGCTTGGGCTGGGCATGGTGGCTCACGCCTGTAATCCTAGCATTTTTGGGAGGCTGAGGCGGGTGGATTTCTTGAGCTCAGGAGTTCAAGACCAGCCTGGGCAACACAAAGAAACCCTGTCTCTACAAAAATTACAAAAATTAACTGGGCATGGTGGCGCATCCCTGTGGTCCTAGCTACTTGGGGGGCTGAAGCAGGAGGATTGCTTGAACTCGGGAAGTCAAGGCTGTAGTGAGCCAAGATTGTAGCACTGCACTCCAGCCTGGGTAACAAAGTGAGACCCTGTCTCAAAAAGAAGATGCTTACCCAAACTTGTACCATATACCATAAGCCAATTAAAGATGGGGAGGCCAGAGATTGGAAATAAACCCAATGACAAGACAAGGTCAGACTGCATCTCAGTAATCCATGCAAACTTTTCAAATGTGATCTCAAATGCCTGAGGCCAATGCCCAAAACCTCTGGACCCAGGCCCAGCAGAGGGTCATAATCTGTTCATTCTGTGGATGTCTGAGCTGGACTGACTTCACTACTGATCCCACGGACATTCAAAGATAATAAAGTAATACTATTAATAACTCTATATCCACAAGTTTGATAAATTAGATAAAATGAACCAATTTCTTGAAAGACACAAACTATCAAAACTCACACAAGAAAAAAGAGGTAATCTTAATAGGTACAAGTGTATTAAAGAAATTGAATCCATGGTTAATAACTTTCTGGAAAAATAGCACCAGATTTAGATGGTTTCACTGGTGAAATCTACTAGTCATTTAAGGAAGAAACGGTACCAATTCTCTAAAATATCTCCAGAAAAGAGAAGCAGAGGGAATACTTCCTAATTCTTTCTGTGAGGCTAGGATTGCCCTCATAGCAAAACTAATTAAATGCATCATAGGAAAGGAAAACAGAAAACCAATATGTTTCATGACATAGATGTGAAAATTCTCAGCAAAATATTAGCTAATTGAGGCCAGGCACAGTGGCTCACGCCTGTAATCCCAGCAATCTGGGAGGCTGAGGCGGGCGGATCATGAGGTCAGGAGATCAAGACCATCCTGGCTAACAACGTGAAACCCCGTCTCCACTTAAAAAAAAAAAAAGTTAGCTGGGTGTGGTGGTGGGCACCTGTAGTCCCAGCTACTCGGGAGCCTGAGGCAGGAGAAGTGTGAACCCAGGAGGTGGAGGTTGCAGTAGGCTGAGATTGCACCACTGCACTCTAGACTGGGCAACAGAGTGAGACTCTGTCTCAAAAAAAAAAAAAAATTAGCTAATTGAATCCAACAATGTGTAAAGTGTATAAGTGGAACAAAATAGTGATCTTAGAAACAGACTCACCCAAGTGTAGTCAACTGATCTTTGATATAAGTGTGAATACAACACAGTGAAGAAAGGATAGTCTTTTCAACAAATAGTGCTGGAACCATTGGACATTCTCATGTAAAAAGATGAATCTTGACACAGATATTATACCCTTCAAAAAAATAAACTCAAAATGGATCATAGACCTAAATATAAATTGCAAAACTATAATATCTTAGAAGATAACATGGAAAGAATCAAAGTGATTTTGGGTTTGGCAATGAGTTTTTACGTACAATACCAAAGGCATGTCCCAAGAAAGAAAATATTGATAAGTTAGATTTCATTAAAATTAAAAACTTTTGTTCTGTGAAAGACACCATGGAAAATGGCAAGCCTCGGTGGTGCCCTGATTGGAGGCTATTGACCTGGAGAAGTTGGGGTAGCTAACTAGAAGTGGGGCTCCTATGTGATTGGTTATGGGAGCACATTTGACTTCCTTTGGTTGATCCTAAGTTGGAAGTGGGAACAAAAAATTGGGAAGGTGTCAGTTATAAGTCAAGTCCTGGCCATTTGGGGCTGATTGTTGCAAAGGCTATTGTTTGGCTTCCTGGACTGTTGATAGAGATAGTGATCTGACATCTTACACGTCTGAGGTATAGCAAGCTGGCTTCCTGGGCTGGTTACTGTAGATAATGGGTTAGTTTCCAGGGCTGCTTCCTATAAGTTATTGGTCAGAGTTCTATTTCTATATGATCTGTCCATTTGTATATTTAATCTTTCAATTTTTGACCAAAATATATAAAGAAATCTCAATACTCAGGAATAAGAAAATAAGCATCCTGATTAACAATGTGAAAAAGATCTGAACACACAGCTCACCAGAAAGATACAGATGGCAAATAAGCATATGAAAAAGATATTCAAAACCATTTGTTATTATGGAATTGCAAATTAAAACAATGAGATGCCTCTACACACAGATTAGAATGGTGAAAGTGAAAAAAAAAAAAGGAAAGAAAAAAAGAAAAGAAGCTGATGACACCTAAAGTTGGTGAGCAGTTGGGGCACCAGGTGTGGCCATTCCCTGCTGCTGGGGTGTTAAATGGTACAGCCACTTTGGAAGACAGTTCAGCAATTTCTTACAAAGTAAATAAACTCTTACCATAAGATCCAGCAATTGCACTCCTTGGAATCTATCCAAGTGATTTAAAAACGTATGTCGACACAAAAACTTGCACATGAATGTTTATAGCAGCTTTCTCACAATCACTCAAAACTAAAAGCAACCAAGATGTCCTTCAATAGGTGAACAGACAGACTTTGTACACCCACACAATGGAATATTTGGTGATAAAAATCCACCTATCAGGCCACAAAAAGACCTGAAGGAATCTTAGATGTGTATTGCTAAGTGAAAAAAGCCAGTCAGAAAATGCTACCTATGGCCAGGTGCAGTGGCTCACGTCTGTAATCCCAGCACTTTGGGAGGCTGAGGTGGGCAGATCACAAGGTCAGGAGATCGAGATCTTGGCTAACACAGTGAAACCCTGTCTCTACTAAAAATACAAAAAATTAGCCAAGCGTGGTGGCACGTACCTGTAGTCCCAGCTATTCGGGAGGCTAAGGCAGGAGAATTGCTTGTACCCAGGAGGTAGAGGTTGCAGTGAGCTGAGATTATGACACTGTACTCCAGTCTGGGTGACAGAGTAAGACTCTGTCTCAAAAAAAAAAAAAAAAAAAAAAAAAGAAAGGGAAAAAGAAAAAAGAAAATGCTACCTATGTATGTTTCCAAATATATGACATTCTGAAAAAGACATCCACAGAGACAGTAAAACATCCAATGGTTTCCAGTGATTGATGGGAGGGAAGGATGAATATATGGGACACAGACAGTAAAACTGCCCTGTAATAATGGATATTTGACATGCGTTTGTCAAAACCTACAGAACCTTATAGCCCAGAGGAACTCTTAATATATACAAATTAAAAAAAATTATTTAGGAGGTCAAGGGATCCCAAGAAGGAACACTGACTGTGACCAGAGAATCTAACTGTATTACAAATGTGTAAAATGACCTCACTGAAGAGAGGATGGGAGAGCAGGTGCTGCCCTGAGGGTACTGCATAAATGAGTGGAGTGTGTAAGACCAAAGGCAAAAGGGAACTGAGTGTAAGCACTGCACTCTAGCTGATAAGGTGCTTTCCATGGGAGTACAGATTCACAATCTGATCCCACAACTCACGTGCACTGGAATTGAGTGATTCAGTAAATGGATCATGAATAGTGAGAGTCAGGCTTCTCACTGTTAGGATTTACAGATAAAGCAGGGGATGAGGCTAGAATGGTTAATGTATTAGTGAATTTGAGTGGAAGGTATCAGTATAAACTCATGTTTAGCATAAAACAGATACAAACGATTACATACAGAAATATTTATAGATATGTGTATGTGCATTAATTAGTATACATATATCTCTCCTCTGTCATCTGAGACGGCCTAGAAGCAATCACATTCCAGTAGCAGTAAACACACCTAGTGCTCAGATCTTTGCTTCTAATACTGTTCTCCAATAAAATGAAACAGGGCTCCTCAGAAAAAATGGCTGATTCTGGGACTGGGGCAAGAAATAGACAAGATAAATCTATAGAAAGGAAGTACTAAAAAAAATCCACATCCTACGTTAAAGGGACACAGGAGCCAACTGGAAGAGCTCCCAATGGCCAAAGCCAGAAAAACTTGAGCAACAAAATAAAGTAGGGTTGAATCACGACCCAAAATATGACATAGGTGTCCATGAGTCAGTGCTGATAGAAATCAGTGACTGAATAAACTAAATGGGAAAGAAGAGACAAATCACCATTGCCAAAGGATTCCAAATAACTTATGCAGATACCCTGCCCTCAAGGAGGGGACAGTGACTCCCCTCTCCTCAAGTGTGGGCTGTGCACCTTGGCTTCCTTCCCAAGAGTGGTGGAAGGCAGGTGGTAACTGTTGACGGGGGTGGTGACTATCTGGGTGGTGGTGGTCCAGGATAGGGGGAGCGTAAAAGAATTTCCCAAGACAGTTGTAGATAAAGAAGGGCAGATTTATCAGAGAAAATAGGAAAATACGTTGCGAGGAGGAAACAGGCAGACTCAGCAGAAAAGGAGCTGACTGCTGGGGTTCAAAGGCTTGCTGGAGGGTTTTTTTGTTTTTTTTTTTTTTTGAGACAGAGTCTCACTCTGTTGCCCAGACTGGAGTGCAGTGGTGCGATCTCGGCTTACTGCAAGCTCCGTCTCCTGGGTTCATGCCGTTCTCCTGCCTCAGCCTTTCGAGTAGCTGGGACTATGAGTAGCTGGGACTACAGGCACCTGCCACCACACCCGGCTAATTTTTTGTATTTTTAATAGAGACGGGGTTTCGTCATGTTAGCCAGGATGGTCTCGATCTCCTGACCTTGTGATCTGCCGGCCTTGGCCTTCCAAAGTGCTGGGATTACAGGTGTGAGCCACCGTGCCCGGTCTGCTGGAGGTTTTATAGGATGGTTCTTGAGCTGCAGAGGGCTGCGTGCAGTACTAACGCCAGGGTTGCAGGGAGCTACCTTGCGTTTTCCTATCAGCTGAGGGTCTGGTGATAGCTGGGCACAGGAAGATTGTGAGTTTTCTGTGCAGGAGGGCTGTGTGTCCTGCACCATGAAGAAAGGCAGACTTGTACCTCTTCTGCCTCTTCTTTTTGCTTCCCCTGCTCCCCGCAGCCTGACTTCTTTTCCCTAATTAGGACCCCACAGTGACTTCACAGCGGAGAAGACTGACAGCACGACCTCAGCCAGGGGCCAAAGTCAGTGTCAGCAAGGACAGCCATGTTGAGAGCATGCTCTCGGTAGGGTGTGATGCCAGCAGTGCACTGCCTCTGTGCTTTCTTTCCCCCAGCGCATAACACCAGCCACTGATGAGAAAAAACTCACTTTCCAAGAGCGGGACATCCTGCAGAATTTCTAACTGGTACTTCTAAAAACTGTCAAGGCCATCAAAAACAAGGAAAGTCGGAGAAACTGTCACAGCCAAGAGGCACCTAAGAAGCCATGCCGACCAAATGTCGTATGGTGTCCTGGACGGGTCCTTCCTGGGATGGGGCAAGGACATGAGGGAGAGATTAGGGAACTCTGAATGCAACATGGAGAGCAGGGCCTTTAGTCAATACTCATGTTTCAATACTGGTTCATCAATGGTGGCAGATGTACCGCACTAATGTAAAATTTTAATAATAAGGGAAGCTGTGTGAGAGCTATATGGAGACTCTGTGACATCTTCTCAATATTCCTGTCAATCAAAACTGTTCTAAAAATAAAGTCAGCTTAGAAAACTATCAGCAACATGCACGCGGCTGTGGGTGGGTGCTCTGAAGAATGGGGAGCAGCCCTCATGAAGTCATTGGCATGAAAGGTGAAGACTTCGTATCAACGAAAGCCATTCACAGGTCTGTGCTTGGAATCCCGGTGTTTGGAAAACATCTTCTTTCCCCTGGAGGTGAAATGGGAGTTGGTCCTGCTGCCCACATGCATTCCCCCAGGATGCAGAAAGCCATGCCTGTCTGTTATTCCGCTGATTAGGCCCTGGCAGGGCTGGACCGCTCCACATCGGGGCAGGAACCCAGGTGACCACACAGCAGGGATCCCCTCCATGGTTGTGTAGGAAAGCCCCTGGAGACCAAGGGACGTTCAGCAACATCACGGCCCCCAGATCTCAGGCAGGCGGCACGGGGTGCTAAGCCCCTTCCTCCCCTTTAAAAATAAGAATCATGGTTTTGTTTTTGTAAGAAAGGTCTGGCCTCATATTTAAAAAGCGAGTAACATAGGAGACCAAGAGGAAGTCAAAAGCATGCTCCAAACTGTCCTTCCAGATAACCAACTTTG
>NW_012102521.1:734139-795439 GCF_000951045.1 Mandrillus leucophaeus | reverse complement strand
GCAGATACCCTGCCCTCAAGGAGGGGACAGTGACTCCCCTCTCCTCAAGTGTGGGCTGTGCACCTTGGCTTCCTTCCCAAGAGTGGTGGAAGGCAGGTGGTAACTGTTGACGGGGGTGGTGACTATCTGGGTGGTGGTGGTCCAGGATAGGGGGAGCGTAAAAGAATTTCCCAAGACAGTTGTAGATAAAGAAGGGCAGATTTATCAGAGAAAATAGGAAAATACGTTGCGAGGAGGAAACAGGCAGACTCAGCAGAAAAGGAGCTGACTGCTGGGGTTCAAAGGCTTGCTGGAGGGTTTTTTTGTTTTTTTTTTTTTTTGAGACAGAGTCTCACTCTGTTGCCCAGACTGGAGTGCAGTGGTGCGATCTCGGCTTACTGCAAGCTCCGTCTCCTGGGTTCATGCCGTTCTCCTGCCTCAGCCTTTCGAGTAGCTGGGACTATGAGTAGCTGGGACTACAGGCACCTGCCACCACACCCGGCTAATTTTTTGTATTTTTAATAGAGACGGGGTTTCGTCATGTTAGCCAGGATGGTCTCGATCTCCTGACCTTGTGATCTGCCGGCCTTGGCCTTCCAAAGTGCTGGGATTACAGGTGTGAGCCACCGTGCCCGGTCTGCTGGAGGTTTTATAGGATGGTTCTTGAGCTGCAGAGGGCTGCGTGCAGTACTAACGCCAGGGTTGCAGGGAGCTACCTTGCGTTTTCCTATCAGCTGAGGGTCTGGTGATAGCTGGGCACAGGAAGATTGTGAGTTTTCTGTGCAGGAGGGCTGTGTGTCCTGCACCATGAAGAAAGGCAGACTTGTACCTCTTCTGCCTCTTCTTTTTGCTTCCCCTGCTCCCCGCAGCCTGACTTCTTTTCCCTAATTAGGACCCCACAGTGACTTCACAGCGGAGAAGACTGACAGCACGACCTCAGCCAGGGGCCAAAGTCAGTGTCAGCAAGGACAGCCATGTTGAGAGCATGCTCTCGGTAGGGTGTGATGCCAGCAGTGCACTGCCTCTGTGCTTTCTTTCCCCCAGCGCATAACACCAGCCACTGATGAGAAAAAACTCACTTTCCAAGAGCGGGACATCCTGCAGAATTTCTAACTGGTACTTCTAAAAACTGTCAAGGCCATCAAAAACAAGGAAAGTCGGAGAAACTGTCACAGCCAAGAGGCACCTAAGAAGCCATGCCGACCAAATGTCGTATGGTGTCCTGGACGGGTCCTTCCTGGGATGGGGCAAGGACATGAGGGAGAGATTAGGGAACTCTGAATGCAACATGGAGAGCAGGGCCTTTAGTCAATACTCATGTTTCAATACTGGTTCATCAATGGTGGCAGATGTACCGCACTAATGTAAAATTTTAATAATAAGGGAAGCTGTGTGAGAGCTATATGGAGACTCTGTGACATCTTCTCAATATTCCTGTCAATCAAAACTGTTCTAAAAATAAAGTCAGCTTAGAAAACTATCAGCAACATGCACGCGGCTGTGGGTGGGTGCTCTGAAGAATGGGGAGCAGCCCTCATGAAGTCATTGGCATGAAAGGTGAAGACTTCGTATCAACGAAAGCCATTCACAGGTCTGTGCTTGGAATCCCGGTGTTTGGAAAACATCTTCTTTCCCCTGGAGGTGAAATGGGAGTTGGTCCTGCTGCCCACATGCATTCCCCCAGGATGCAGAAAGCCATGCCTGTCTGTTATTCCGCTGATTAGGCCCTGGCAGGGCTGGACCGCTCCACATCGGGGCAGGAACCCAGGTGACCACACAGCAGGGATCCCCTCCATGGTTGTGTAGGAAAGCCCCTGGAGACCAAGGGACGTTCAGCAACATCACGGCCCCCAGATCTCAGGCAGGCGGCACGGGGTGCTAAGCCCCTTCCTCCCCTTTAAAAATAAGAATCATGGTTTTGTTTTTGTAAGAAAGGTCTGGCCTCATATTTAAAAAGCGAGTAACATAGGAGACCAAGAGGAAGTCAAAAGCATGCTCCAAACTGTCCTTCCAGATAACCAACTTTGTTCAGTCTCACAGAGGACAACTTTCCTCCATGGGTCCAGTAGAACTGGAAAGGGGGACAGGAGTAGAAATAATGTTAGTCACGGGCACTGTTTATCAGAAAAAGCATTTCCTGTGTTTGAATTTCACAAGAATGAACCAAAGTGAAGCTGAAGGAAATGCTTGAGATAAAGGTTTCACCTCCACAGGACGCAGGCACTGGAAGACCCGCTAAAAGCTACTGTCAAAGAGCGTGCGAACGAAGGGACCTCCCCTTTCGTAAACCAGATGTTCCACGTTCGAAGTTATATTTTTACTCCCAACCCCTCCACGCTTCCTAATATTATTATTTTTTGTACGCGATCAAAATTCATAACATTTCACTTCTGTTCCTCACATGGTGGTTTCCATTGTCACTGTCACTCAGTTTAACATTCAAATGATTTCAGAGCTTGTCCCCAGCCTTTGCTGTGGTTCCTGACACCTTGAGTTTTGTCTTCATCAGCGTTTGTCACCTGGATTTTGTCACCTGAGGTTACTGGAGAGGCCCCTGTGCTGGCTCACCATATAATTTATCGTCCAACCTGGAGCACTTGGCTTCTACTTTTTAGACTTTTTATCTGGAAGTGATTTCAAACTTACACAAAGCTGCAAAAGCAAAAATAGTGCAAGGAATAGCCATATACCCTTTGCTCAGATTCACCTGTTATTCTATCCTATTTGCTGTATCATTTGTGTTGTAAGAACAGGGGTATTCTCTTACATAACCTCAACACAATCATCAACTTCATACATCTCCATTAGTATTAATAAGAAGTATTTTTACATGATATACCATCTGTATTCTAATGTTGTCAGTTGTTCTGATAATTAATGAATTAAAAGATGAGGACTTGCTCTGTTACCAGGCTGGTCTAGTTGTACAATCATGGCTCGCCACAGTCTCAACCAACCAGGTGCAAGTGGTCCTCCCACCTCAGCCTCCTGAGTAGCTGGGACCACAGTTGTGCACCACCACATCCAGCCTCTGATACTGTCCTCAGTTGCCTTTGTAGCACCCTTTCCCTCTCAAACTTGAGCACTTTTTAGAGCAAGAGTGTGCTATGCACAACTATGCTGGTGATGCAGGACAGACAAGCCCGAAAGTGGGCTCAGCCTGAGAGGGCTCTTGGCTTTGCCCAGGAAAGAATTCAAGGGCAAGCCAGAGGCAGAAGAAAACAGCTTTACTGGAGCTGCAGTGTCACAGCTCCAGTGGTGTTACAGCTCCGTGACTGCACCTGCTGGGCCAGGCTACCTCATAGGCAAAGAGGAGCTGCTCAGGGCTGTTCTGCTCATATTTATACTCACTTTTTTTTTTTCTCTTCTTGAGACAGAGTCTCACTGTGTCACCCAGGCTGGAGTGCAGTTGTGTGATCTCAGCTCACTGCAACCTCCACCTCCCAGGTTCAAGTGATTCTCCTGCCTCAGCCTCCCAAGTAGCTGGGATTACAGGCATGTGCCACTGCACCTGGCTAATTTTTGTATTTTTAGTAGAGATGAGATTTCGTCATGTTAGCCAGGCTGGTCTTGAACTCCTGACCTCAGATGATCCACCCATCTTGGCCTTGCAAAGTGCTGGGATTACAGGTGTGAGCCACTGTGCCTGGGTTCCCACTTTTAATTGCATGCAGATTAAGGGGTATGCAGGGAAGGGGTAGTAACTTTTGGATCATTGGGTACCATGGGAAGAGGCAGTAACTCCTGGGCATTACCATGGCAACAGTAAATTGACATGGCATATTGGCAGGCAGGTCTGATTGAAAACTGCTTTCACCCCGGTGCTGTTTTAGCTAGTCCTCAGTCTGGCCAAGTGTCTGAGCCCTGCCTCTGGAGTCAAGCCCCACCTCCTGCCTCAGTGGGACAATGGGAATCTCAGACTGTCCCAGGCCCAGGAGATCCCTTCTCCCTCCTCCTGTGGGCGCTGTGTATTCTTCAAGTTCTTGCCTACCTAAGAGTCTGTTTCCTTTATATGTCAAGTCAGGATTATTGGATATAAAATCCTTAAGTCAAACTTTTTTTTTCCATCAGAACTCTGTAGCTACTGTCTTCCAATATTTAAGTGATGCTCTGTCTGATTATTTCCATCCCCCTGAAGTTTAACAACGGCAGCAGCATACATCTTGCTGTTTTGCTGGCCCCACTCCTGCCCCCAGAATGTGTACTCTGCAGAACTGCTGATTCAAGCTTAAGAAACATGTATTTGTGGTGGCCCAGAGTCTCTTTTTCTCAGGCTTATGAGTTTTGTTCTTTTCTTCAGAAACATCAATTGAGCATATGTTGTATCTTCTTGGTTTGAATTTTGTACCTACCATCTTATATTTACATTGTAGTAACTTTCACTTTATTGTGTGTGATTTCCTCAAGCTCAACACTTAATTCTTTTAAAGGCATTTTCAGCCATGTTTATTTTTCTCTTCTTTCAGATGTGGTTATGGTCTCCAATCAACTTCTCTCTTCCATCTCCTTTCTGGGCTCCAGTGACTCACACCTTCTGTTATTTTATCATCCCTTCTTTGAAACCACACATCTCTTTTTTGAGTGCTTCTCCCCCTTAGGAGATGAGGTTGTCTTGAAGCAGTAGAAACCTTTTCGTCTCAACTTTGCCTGTGTTTCCTTGGATTATTCTCCCAGGGATGAATGTTTTTCATCTGTCTTTTATGTATAATTCCTTCATTTTAATTTTTTGAAGTATTTATGCATAGGTGTGAAGTTACTTCCTAATAGTAACTTGTCTTTAATAGCGGAGAGCTACCTGCTGGGGTTGTGTGAGAGAGTGCAAGTGTGAGTGTATGTGTGTGTGTGTGAGTGCGTATGTGTGGGAGAGTGTGTGTGAATGTGTGTGGGATGTGTGCATGAAAGTGTGTGTGAATGTGTGGGTGCATATGTGAACATGTGTCTGAATGTACGTGAGTGTGAGAAAGTGTGTGTGAATGTGTGTGTCTGAATGTGTGTGTTTGTGGTGTGTGAGTGCATATATGTATGTGAGAGAGTGTGAATGTGTGTGGGTGTATGTGAAAGTGTGTGAAAGTAAGTGTGTGTGAATGTGTGTGAATGTGTGTGTGAAAATGTGGGTGTATGTCTGAAAATGTGTAGGGTGTTTGTGTGTGAATGTGTCTGTATATGAATGTGTATGTATGTGAATGTGTGTGGGTGTGTGTGAATGTGTGTTTCTGAATGCATGTGTATGTGTATGGGTGTGTGTGTGTTTGAATGTGTGTATGAGTGTGAATGTGTGTATGTGACAGTGTGTGTGAAAATGTGGATGTATGTCTGTGAAAGTGTGTGGGAGTGTTTGTGTGTGAATGTGTGTGTATGAGTGTGAATGTGTGTGGGTGTATGTGTGTGAGTGCGTGTGTAGGTGTGTGGGTGTGTATGTATGTGTGTCTGAATGTGTGTATGAATGTGTGTATGAGTGTAGTGTGTGGGTGTGTATGTGTGAAAGTGTGTGGATGTGTGTGTGTGAATGTGTATGGGGGTGTGTGTGTGAGTGTGTGAATGTGTGTATGTGTGTAAGTGTGTGTGAATGTGTGTGGGTGTGTGTGAGAATGTATGTATATGAGAGTGTGAGTGTGTGAATGTATGTATGTTTATGAGAGCATGTGAATGTGCGGGGGTGTGTGTGAATTGTGTGTGTGGCCGTTGCAGGCCACGCCTCCAGTCTGGTTTATTTTCTCAAGGGCCCTCTCACAATGTCTGTTTTCCTTTCCTGGTGGACAAACACCCCTTCAGCCTTTAGTGCAAGTGGTTAATTGTGGCTTATAGATTCTTCTAGACTACAGCCCCTATGTCATCAGCTGATAATCACTATTATCAATGTCTCAAATGTCTTCTAGAGTTTCTTTAGGAAATTATAAGCAAATCTGAATCTATTCATGTTTCTCATGTTTATGTAAAAGGTAGCATAGGTAGCATACTACACCTATTCCTTTGCAGGTGCTGCAAAGTTTGCCACTAGACACTGCTGTGAGGAATAGGCCTCACACACGCTGCTGGGCACATCTGCACATGCTGCTGGGCACATGAACAAGAGTATTTATAGATTGCATTTTCAAAAGTGGAATCGCTGGGTGAAAGAGTACATGCATTTGTAATTTTGATGGAAACGTGCATATTGCCCTCCAGAGGGGCTGCATCTGTGTGTGCTCATGCCAGGGAGAGCTATCTCTCCCCGGCCTGGCCAGGCAGGGTGCTATCAAGCTTTTGGGTTCTTGCCATTCTGATGGAGGAAAATGTCCGCTTGGTGTAGCATCTATTTTTAAAAATTGAAGTGAAATATGCAGATATTAAGTGTATAGTTTGAGGAGTTTTGACACATGTGTATCTGAGCACAGCCCCCACCTCCATGAAGATATAGCACACTCCACACCCTGGGTTCCTCCAGCCCCTTCCTGTGCAGTCCTCCCCACCTAGGGGCAGCTGCTGTTCTGGCGTCTTTCATGATAGAGTCATTTTGCTCTAGAGCTTCTTATACAGGGAGTTGTAGAGTAAGTGTCCCCTTATGTATTTGTCTGTTCACACTCTGCTGATAAGGACATACCTGAGACTGGTAATTTATAAAGAAAAAGAGGTTTAATGGACACACAGTTCCACATGGCTGAGGAGGCCTCACAATTATGGCCAAAGGAGAAAGGCAAGTCTTACATGACGTCAGACAAGAGAGAATTAAGAACCAAGCAAAAGGGGTTTCCCCTTATAAAACCATCAGGTCTCATGAAACTTATTCACAGTCATGAGAGTAATGAGGAAACTGCCCCCATGATTCAATTATCTCCCACCAGGTCCCTCCCACAACATGTGGGAAATATGGGAGCTGCAATTCAACATGAGATTTGGGTGGGGACACAGCCAAACCAATCTCCTTACATCTGTCTTCTTTCACTCAGCACGCTGATTTTGAGAGGCATGCGTATCTTTCCATCAGCCTTCATTGCTTTTCCTCGCTGATGGACCATTCTTGGTGTGGATGGACGGGACGTTTATTCACCTGTGGATGGATGTTTGGGTCTTTTCCCTTTTGACTTGAGGAATGAAGCTGCATAGTGTTTATCGCCGATCTATGTGTGGACAGGTTTCATTTATCTTGGGTGGGCACCCAGGAGAGGAGTGACTGGGTTGTGGAGCGGGCATGCCACCTCCCTGAGGCCCTGCGGGGCTGGCTCCTGACATCAGCATCTGGATGTGACCATGTCCCTCCACCCTCAGGGTCCGGGAATCTCAGATGCTCCACATCCTCACCAACTCTTGGTGTCATCAATCTTCTTGCTTTTGCCATTTAGTGGTGTACAGCAGTGTCTGAGGTTTCTTTTGTTTCCTGGGTCTGGAACATCTCCTAGGCTGTTGTTTAGTACATTTTAAAAGATAATCCCCACCCTTTAAAAAATGGACCCTGCATGGTGGCACACTCCTGTAGTCCCATCTACTTTGGAGGATGAGGTGGGAGGATCCCTTGAGCTGGGGAAGTCAAGGCTGCAGTGAGCTATGACTGTGCTATTGTACTCCAGACTGGGCAATAGAGAGAGACCCAGTCTCTAAATAATTAAATAATAAATGAGGCTGGGCACAGTAGCTCATGCCTGTAATCCCAGCACTTTGGGAGGCCAAGGTGGGCGGATCACCTGAGGTCAGGAGTTTGAGATCAGCCTGGCCAACCTCATCTCTACTAAAAAGACAAAATTAGGCCGGGCATGGTGACTCATGCCTGTAATCCCAGTACTTTTGGCCCGGCCTGTGGCCTGGGACCCTGTAGAGCTGATGGGGAGAGGCCTGAACTGCTCCAAGGAGCTGAAACAGAAGACCCCTGTCCACCTCTGAGCAGATGCTCAGTTTTGTGTGGCCCCAGAAACCTCGCACGTTGTGGTGCTGACCAAGCTCGGGAAACCTTCCCTGTGATGCTCTCACTTCTGACTCTCCCTGCACAACCTCCTTAGACAGCTCCCACTCTGCCCACACTGATGGATGGGCAGTCCTGGGAGCGACAGACTGTGGGTTCAAATTCTATGCCACTGCTGCAGTGGCCAGGCTGCAGCCCCCAGGGCCTCTACAGACCCAGGTAAGAGCAACAGAGTGAACCAACAAAACTTTCTGTTAAAATGTAGAAAACAGAAGACAGGGAAAAATCTTGAAAGTAGTTGGAAGAGGCAGACAATCTTCAAAAGAGCAGCCAACGTCCACACAATTGGCCCCTCAATGTGGCCCACAGAACCCAGAAGACCATGACTCTGTGGACAGATTGCAGTAGCACGCTCACGAAGATGGCGTGAGGTGCAGCATCTTGTATTCAGCCTGGAGGAAGGAGCTTGACATACTCCACACCTCTGAGCCCTGGAGACTTCACTGATGGGCGGGCCTCTGATGTTTTGCGGGGTTTATTTCCTGCCTTTCAGTTAATGTTTGCCTTACTAAGGCATTTAAAGTTATTTTCACTTCCTGCTCATCAGACAGTCAGCTCAGCGTAATGTCAGGAGTGTAGAGGACCAGCGTGATGCTTTGTAGGAGGGAAAATCTCTGCTTTTATCACTGCAGGTGGGAGAATCAGCATGACTCAGAAGAAAGACTGTGCAGGTGCACTGCTGGCCCTGCCAGGTGAGAAAATCAAACTGCTCTGGTGATCTTTCCACACTGCTACAGAGAAGACATTGGCGAGGTCAAGAGCTGGATACCAAGGGCTAGGGGTCATGCCATTTTCTACAGTAAAGATAATACACGTGGGACAACAGGTGCGCCTGGATTCACCACCTGCTTCGGTTTACAGCAGTGCAGTCATTCTCCAAGGTTCATCCAACTTTTATAGGCTCGACAGGTCAATTAAATGTGTATGTGTATGTGTGTGTGTGTGTGTGTGTGTGTGTGAGAGCAATGATCACTTCTGTTTCTTTCAAGCCTTGATGATGGCGTTAATCTCTGAAGTTTCCCCAGAAACGTGATGTTGACTCTGGTTCTCTTCTTGACAGGAAAGGAAGTCCTAGAGTTTTCCATTTAGTTCCTCTACCACAAATGCCCTCACTCCAGGGCTCAGGGAGCCATGCTGGGGATCCCGCTAGTTGGCAGCATGTCTATTCCAATTATACATTCAGGAACTGGGGATACAACCAGACTGTGGGCCCGTGGACAGCCCACCCTGTGAGAGGTGAGCTAATGGGGGCTCCATCCATGACCCAACCACTGTATGTTCCCATGTGACTGATGTGCTCATGTTTTGGGTTCCCAAGGATTAGCATCAATTCAGAGCCTGTGTTCAGTAATTCATGAAAGCCCTGCATAGTTCCATTCTCCGGCTCACACTTACTCCTGTGAATGGTCATACATCCCTTTGGGAAAGGCATGGAGGAGTATTTCCAACATGTGCCGTAAATCACAGGTCATTGGATCGTGCATTGACTTGGGTGTGCAAATGGGTGCGGGGCTGTGACTGGCCACTGCAGTGACTCAGGTCAGGGGTTTGGCTGGCACACCTAGGATTCTCCTGTTGTTTAGACCAAGGAATACCCTAGTAGGCTGCCCACCACTTTTGTCCTTGAGATCCTGTGATTAATTAGCTGCCACCAAGGACCTTTGTGATCAAGGTGCCATGATTATGCATGTCCCTGCTTTCCCTTGCCGTTGGTGGGCCGCCTGGTCCTTGATGGCTAGGTGCTCTGTTGGCCTCTGCTACTTCAGGATACCATTGTCCCCACTGAAGGGAGGAATTTCTCATGGTGGTATCTTCCACAGTCACACCTGGTCTACAAGCAGAGAGCTTGCAGGGAGCCTACAGCCAGGGTGAACGCATTGCTTCACATCTTAGTCAAGAGAGTGTCCTGTGGCCCCTCAGGGACCACAGCTGGGAGGCGGCTATGAGGTTGCACATAAATCCAGCCCAACAGCCCTTTCTCCCTAAGCTTTTGGGCTTTTTCCTCCATATCACACCTCCTACATTAACTGTAGGCCGCAACTAAGTTCAAGTTTCAGTCGAGCCACCAAGTAAGCTGAGCCACCTCCAGATGCGTGCGTCAACACATGAAATCCAGACTCTCTGGAAAGTGCATCTGTGTCAAGGAATTTGGCCTAATCTAAGGTTATGTTTTCTCTCCCCTCCTTGGTCTAACGCCCATTTAATCCACTCTCAAATGCGTTCCCCATGTTACTGCAGATTTATATTAGCAAATTATTGCGATTCTTTTTATGTGTAGATCAGTCCCTCCTGGGTCTTAGTGTGTATCTGTCTCCCTGCAGCATTGGACATCTGACCCCAGTTAACTGGTGGCAGATGCTGGTAATGAGGAGTCTTGACGAGAGTGGGCATCCTGAATCGAAACTAATCTGGCCCAGGTTCGGGTCTTGCAGGGTGTTCAAACCTAGTGGGGAGAGTCTTAGGCACAGGGGCACAAGCCACTGCAAAGGCAGAGTGCCGTGGGGGAAGCGTCTGGACTCATGTTCTGACGCTCGGCAGAGGGAGGACCTCTGCTGTCCTCCACACAGTGGACGTCCTCCTGAGGTGGGAGTTGGGACTCAACTCTGGAGGTGGGGCTCAGACACTGGACCAAATTGAGGACTAGCTAAAACAGGGATGGAGTGAAGCAGCCTTCCGTAAGACACGCCCAGCACTGTGCCATGTCACTTTACCACTGCCGTGGCAACACCCCAGGGTTGCCACCCTTTTCCATGGCAATGACCCAGCGACCCAGAGTTGATGCAGAAATTTCTGCATAAACCGCCCCTTAATCTGCATGGAATTAAACGTGGGCGTGAATACGACCGCAAAGCCACCCTGCGTGGCTACTCTCTGCCTACGGGGCAGCCCTGCCCTGCAGGAGGAGTTACAGAACTGTGACACGGCTGCTTCAGTAAAGCTGTTTCTTCCACCTCCAGCTCGCCTTTGAATTCTCTCTTGAGTGAAGCCAAGACCTCTCACGTGCAAAGCCCCGCTTTGGGGCTCACCTGCCCTGTGTCACTCCCGTGGGACTGGCGTTGAGTGAACCTGCTTCCCACACCCACATCCCATTCCCCCATGTTGACCTCTCCCCTTAGCGGGGTGTGCTTGTTCCAGGTAATGAACCAATGCCAACACATTTTTCGCTAGAGCCCACATTTCATTCACACTCTCCTCTTTCCTGGTTTTTCTCTAATGTCTATTTTCTGTCCCGGGGCCCATCCAGAATCCCACGTGAGCTTTCATCATCATGTCTCCTTAGGCTCCTCCTGGCTGTGACAGCTCCCAGACTTTCCTAGGTTTTGACGAGCTTGACAGTTTGGAAGAGCACTGCTCAGGCATTAGGCTGCCCCTCAGTCAGGATGTGTCTGTTTTTCTCATGATTAGACTGGAGTCATGGGTTTGGGGGAGGAAGACCGTGGTGGTGAAGTGCCATGCTCACGCCATCCACGGGCGTGCACGGTAGATGTGGCTCATGGTTGGCTGGGGCCTCCCTCACCCGGCGGGATAGCGCGTCAGGCTTCCTTGCCCACGCCTCCTCCGCACACTGCTCATCTCTTTGCTCCTTCTCACAGCGTCCTCTTCGGAGGGAAGTGACTGCACAGCCCGCACATAAGGGGCGTGGGGTAGCTACAGAAATAATGAGTTCTTCAGCACGGGGGCTTTGCCTCTTCTCCTTCACTTATTTATTTATTCATTTATTTAATCATTTATTTCTATCAATATGCATTTATCCATATTTATTTTATAGTTTGGGTTAAAATCTAATGCTATATTTTCTTGCTCAAATTGTTCCAGCTTTGGCTGTTGGGAATTTTTTTTTTTAGACAGAGTCTCACTCTGTACCCCAGGCTGGAGTGCAATGGTGCGACATCGGCTGACTGCAACCTCCGCCTTCTGGGTTCAAGCAATTCTCCTGCCTCAGCCTCCCGAGTAGCTGGGATTACAGGCACACACCACCATGCCTGGGTAATTTTTGTATATTTTTTTTAGTAGAGATGGAGTTTCTCCATGTTGGTGAGGCTGGTCTTGAACTCCCAACCTCAGGTGATCTACCCGCCTTGGCCTCCCAAAGCGCTGGGATTACAGATGTGAGCCACCGTGCTTGGTGGGGAGTTCTTTAGGTTGGCCTTGGTGTCCCTTTGACATGCTCTATTGTGTGTGAGTGTGCACATGTGTGTGTTTGTGTGTGTGTGTGTAGATGCAGATATGTTTTTATGTGTGTGTGTTTGTATGTGCATGTTTGTGTGTGTGTGTGTGTCTTCATGTGTGTTTGCGTATGTTCGTGTTTGTGTGTGTGTGTGCGTGTCTGTGTGTGTTTGTGTGTGCATGTTTGTGTGTTTTTGTCACTACAAGATGTTCCGTGTTGATTTGCAGCAGTATTCTCCCTGTGGTTGCAGGAATGAGGGATTCTTTTGGAGCAACTGTGAATACTTTATTTTTTGGAGCATGATCTGCACGGGGAGGGGCCCCCTAGCTGAGCAGCATCTTGCTGGAGGGGCCCCAGTGCATCAGGAACACTGTTCCACACTGTGGTCCTTGTCACACTTGCCACTGTACACGTCAGAGCAGCAGCCTCCTGGGACCCCAAGGCACACGCTTCAGCTGGTGTTTCATGAAACCACCACAGGCGTCAGCTTGATTGATTATGATGTGAAGGTGGGCTGGGGAACGGGCTGGGGGTTGGGCCATGGGTCGTCAGCATCTGATTTCTTATTGACGAGAAACTCAGCACCGCACTCGAGTCCCAAAGCACAGACACACCATCCACCCCAGCCTCAGCACAGACACACCATCCACCCCAGCCTCAGCACAGACACACCATCCACCCCAGCCTCGGCACAGGCACACCATCCACCCCAGCCTCGGCACAGACAAACCATCCACCCCAGCCTCAGCACAAACCATCCACCCCAGCCTCGGCACAGACACACCATCCACCCCAGCCTCGGCACAGACACACCATCCACCCCAGCCTCGGCACAGACACACCATCCACCCCAGCCTCATGGGGTGTCCCTCGGGATGGCTCCTGGTACTGACTCTCATCAGTCAAGGTCCAATCAGGAGACGGATGTCATGCAGCAATTTGAACAGGGAAGGTTTAATATGAAGAATTCTTAACTGTAAGAGGGAGTTGCCTGTTGAGTGGCACGAGAATGCCAAAACCACAGGAACAGCAGACACAGGGAGCAACTACTTCTAGGTGGAGACAGAGTTCTCCAAATAGCAAATCTAGAGAGGTCAAATCCCATCCTGGGCTGCGATCCCATCTCCAGCGGAGAGAGTGTGTGTGGCCCATGGGGTCGGGGAGAGGTTTGCTGGGATGCCGCACTGCCGAAGTGGGTGGGAAGGGGTGGGAAGGGCTGCAAGGAAGCCACCCCTGCAGATGACATGCTGGAAAACGTCCCCCTGGGGAGGTGCCGGGCTGTGGAACTCCGTGGGGAGCTCCTGGCAGAGGGGTTGCCTGTTAGAGCACTGCTGGGCTGTGAGACAGGAAACACTGCAGTATTTGATTTCAACAACATTCGCCCTGGGGTGTCAATAAACGAGAGAGCTTTTGGATGTTGTGGAAACTTTCTGGGGTCGGGGGCAAAGCAGAAGGTCTTGCCTGGAGAGTTAGAAAGGGGACAGGAAACTGGCAGGCCCTGAGGCCTTGAATTAGGTGGGAAGGAGGGTCAGAAGAAAGGTACCCTGGAGATCCGACACACTGTCTCCACAAAGGCCAGCATCTCTGCCAGCCCTGCCTCCCCCTCAACCTCCTGCCTACCCTGCTCCAGTGGGCATCGAGCCCAGCAGATCAGCTTGGGGTGTGACTGACCTGTTCCATTCAATTTCCCTGGCCTCAGACGGGAAGGCCCTCTGGCCATCCCCTCTCATTCCCCGGACCCTCTTGTTTCTCTGTCCAGCGATAACTATGGGTGCTGCTGAGAGGCGCCAGGTGCTGGGCAGCCTCCTCCCCAGCAGGAGTCACTCTCTGCGGCTTCCTCACTGCAGGATCCTGCCCTGTGAGGCCTTTGTGCTGGGCAGGGTGGAGTGCGGGACCAGCACAGGGCCCTCCAAACATCACCGTAGTCCATGCCTTGGCCCTGCTCCAGGACATCCTGAGCCAGGTAGCATGCACGCCCGCCTCCACCAGGATGGCCCCCTCCCAGCCCAGCCTTCTGGGAGAACAAGACTCTCCACCCCAACCTTCTGTGTCCACGGTGGAGCCTCTCCAGCCTGGGAGACCTGCTGCGTGCAGCTCTCTCGACTCAGCTAGGGTCCTTCTACCATGTTTTGAAACTGAAGAGCTGGGGGTCCCTGGAGGCCGTTACACTTACCCTGCTTGTTGTTCAGAAGGGGAAACTAAGGTCCACTCATGGGTGGGGAAGGCCTGGAGCCTGAGAGTCAAGACCCTCATGTCTATGAAAGGCCGCATATCTGGGAAGGCCAAATGCAAACAAGCTGACTTCTGCCAGGGCCTTAGAACAGTGCCTGGCACCCAGAATATGCTGTGTAAGTGCTGATAACAGTAATAACAACAACAGCAGTCTCTGACCTTGCGTTCCATGACACCAAATTCTAAAGTCCAGCTACTACTTGGAGCTATCTGGGTAACTGCTGGTTTTCAGAGTGCATTCAAATGTTGGCAGGCATTTTGCAAAATGACCCTCTCCCCAGTGCCTGGAAGGAGACCTGGCACATAGTGGGCATTCAGTGTGGATGAATGAACGAGTGTCGGGAGATGCAGCCGTCTCCCCAGGTGCGAGTCTCCCACTCCCTCACAACGCAGTTCATGAGACAGCTCGTGTTCCCCAAGTCCTGGGTCTGTCTCCATGCAATGCTTCCTCTAGGAAGCCTTCCTGGATGCCCAGCTGAGTCAGGAGCCTCCTGAGGGCCTCTCCCCAGCACGAGTGGAGTGCAGTCCATCGCCACTGCCCACTTCTTGTCATTTAGGGACATATGAGCATCCCTATGCGAGTGCTGGGCCAGACGCATCTCATGTCCTTGTCCTTCATCCCCATATCTGCGCAATTGTGAATTCCTCATGTTCTCTTCTCCTAAAAATACATCAAACCCACCCACTTCTCTCTGCCTTCCCCGCAACAGCTGCCACACAGGCTGGGGCCGTCGTCCCCGCTGGGTTGGCCCAGTGCAGGGGCCTCGGCCCGTTCTTCCCAGTTCCTACCCAGTTGCCTGCAGCCTTGTCTCTGCACGGCTGTCAGAGGGAGCAGCTGGTGTCCTTCTCCTCCTTCTCAGTGAGATGAACTCATCATTTTAAAGGGTATAATTTGGTGGTGCTGTGCAGCCAGCACCACCAACGAGCTCCGAAGCATTATGACCACCCCAAAAAGAAGCCCTGTGTTCACGACGCAGTCATTCCCCATTGCCCCTCTCCCCAGCCCCTGAACCCCTCGTCTTCCCGTTAACGCATTTGTTGTCTGTTCTGCATATTCCACGTAAAAGGAATCATACAACACGTGAACTTTTATGTCCGGCTCCTCGCTGCAGAAAGTTTACAAGCTTCAGCCATGTAGCAGGAATCAGTATTTTATTTCATTTTATGGCTGAATAATAAATATTCTGTTGTATGGCCAGACCATGATTTGTTTAGCCATTCATCTGCGATGGGCATCGGGCCAGAAGGAGCTTCTTAAAGCATTCATTTGGTGAGGTCTCCTCTGCTCAGAACCTTCCAGGGCCTTAGCAAGATCTACAGGCCTCTCTGTGGTCCAGCCCTGGGGCCCCTGGGGACCCGTCTGCACCGCCTCACCCTCATCCTTTTTGGTTCCAAGCCCTGCTTGCCATCTTCCACCTCACCACACTCTGTCCTGCCTCAGTTTCCCGCCTGCCTTCTCCCTGCCCAGGCTGAGTGCCTTTGTCTGTTTCATTGGACTGGGCTGTACTTATCCTTCCAGTCCATGTTGGAATGTCACTTCCATGGGGACACCCTCCTCAGCCTCCCAGCCGTGCCACGTCAGCCACATGCAATGATCGTGGGTCCCATTGGGCCCATTCAAGCACGGCACGTGGGGCCGGGTTATCCTCCCATTTTCGCCTCTGCAGCCTGAGCTCCTCAAGGGCAGTGCCAAGTCTGATTGGTCTTGGCAACCCCCACAGTACACAGCAACCCTGCCAGGGCGCCTGGCACGGAGGAGGCGCTCACCGCAGGCTGTGCGGACTCCTGGGGGGGTGTGCGTGTGTGGTGCATGAGGAAGTGCCAGGTAGCAGTGCTGTATCGTGGGTAGTGCTGTTTCTGCTTGGCATGGAATAACAAGTTGGCATCTGGTGCAAACTAGTAACTTCTTATCCAGTTGGCCCAAGCACAGAATTGGTCTATACCCATACCAGAGGATGTGACATATTTTTATTTAAAAAAAAATCAGTAAATCATTTGTGGAACTGTCACCAGTAACGATGTGACTGAATTAACCTCTCATCTGCCACGAGGGTTACTTAACCTTAAGTAACTCATAGAGTCTGGGGCACCTGTCAGGCAGGACCTTTGCGCCAGGGGTTGATCTCTAAGGAACTGGAGGGCAGAAATCTCAGGGAACCCCCAGGTGCCTACCAGCCCCTGCTTCTCTGGGCACTCGGTGTGAAAGGTCCAGGCTGAGGAGTGGTGGTCCCTGATCCCAGGACAAATCCCCCCTGGTGGTGGCCCTTTGGGTCTGAAATCCCCACCCTGAGCTGATGCGGTTGCATGGATGCCGCTGAACAAACCCGAGGGGGCTGCTGCTGTCACGGTGGGCTTCTGGTGAACTCCTGCGGGAGCGGCTCAGCTACGGCCGCTGGACTGCATCATCGGCACCTTTTCCTGAACATCGGCCCCCTTGGTCCCTGACTGACCCCGATCTCCTGGCCCCCAGGCCTAGCCACCCGGTCTGGCCTGGCCCCACTCCCCAGCACAGGACACCTCCGTACTTTTGTGCAGGCTAGGCTCCTGGTCTGGAGTGCCCCGTCTGCACAAACCCCTCTCCCTCGGGAGGCCTTCTAGAATGTTCTAACCCTCCACTCCTTTCTTGAGCCCGAGCAGTGCTTGTGCTTGGGTATGTGTGGTGCAGCCCAGCCCGACAGCTCCTGCCCGGCCTGCCCCGTGTGTCCACAGCCAGGGTTTGGAGGATGTGGTGCTGGGTGCATGCTTCCCTCGGCTGCCCCTCCCTCCCTGGCCTGGTGGGGTGTGGGGAGCCCATGCCCGAGAGTGACTGAAGGTGTCCCTGCCATGCCCACTCCCTACGAGCTGCCCTGCAGGGGCTAACTTAGCCCAGAAACAGGCTGTCCCCCAACCCACACGTTGTTAGCTTTGAAGCACAGTGGATGTTTTGGCAGCAGATCCCCCTTCTTAATTATGTCTCTCAGCTGCTATTTCAACCAGCGTGTGCTCCGAGCATGTGCCAGCCTCCACAACGTCTGCGTCCCCCACAGGATGGCTCTGTGTTGTTCCCTCCCATGGCTCCTTGTCGTCGTGGGGCTGGCGATGCCGAAGCCACCGTACTGGGCTCCCTGTCCCGGCTCTCCTTCCCCATCACTGCCTGGCTCTACGCTGACCACAGGGGAGCCCCGACCACCCCAGCCTCCCATCCGAGGCCCCACTGTCAGGCTCAGCCTCAGCCTCAGCAGCCTGTGGCTGCCTCCCTCACCTCGCCATTCCCTTGGCAGGGCATTCTTGGGGGACACCTGACATGCCTGGCTTGTTGAAGCTTCTGTGCTTTCTTTTTTCTTTTTAGTTTTTGAGGGTCCTGCTCCGTCGCCCAGGCTGGAGTGCGGTGGTGTGATCACAGCTCACTGCAGCCTCAACCTCCTGGGCTCAGGTGATCCTCCAGCTTCAGCTACCCAAGTAGCTGGGACTACAGGAGTGTGTCACCATGTCTGGTAATGTTTGTGTTTTTCATAGAGACAGGGTCTCGCCATGTCACCCAGGCTCATCGCGAGCCTGTGCTTCGGGTTCTTTTGATCCTTCTCTCTTGATGTCCTTGGCTTCTGAAAGGATCCTGTGGTTCCGAGGGTGCCTGAAGGCCCCCTGTGGCAGGAGCTCCCCCGCCACTCCCCAGGGCATCCCCTGTCTGCACGCCTCTCAGCCGAGTTTCCTGCTGCCCTATGCCCCTGAATAGGTGCTCTTTGCAGGTAGGGGTGGTGCACGAGTGACCCTCAACTTCCAGCCTCTGGGGTACCACGTGGCAGTCGGTGGGCGGGCAGGGTCTGCTGTGCTGGGTCTTGCACTGCATCCATGGTCTTGCCGAGGGTCCGTGCGTGACCCTTGTTTCTCTACGTAGAAGTACATGAGAAGCACAAACGCAGGGCAGGGGATCACAGGCGAGCGGGATTCCTCCTGGGACTGCCCCGAGCCACGTGTCTGCGTACTCAGACCTGCCTACAGGTACCTGGACAGCTCTGGAAGGTGCTCACAGGTGCATTGAGGGGAGGACCTCGGGGAAGGAACAGTATGGGGGGCCTGGGTGCAGGTGAAAGAGGCTCTCACTTTTTAATATGAAGCCTGCTTTAGTGTAGTATTTGTATAGCTGTAAAATAATATTGTTAAAAATAACATTATCCTCATTTAAAGACTCTTCTTTTTCTTTCTTTCTTTCTTTTTCTTCTTTTCTTTTTTTCTTTTTTTTAATGGAGTCTTGCTCTGTCATCCAGGCTAGAGTGCAGTGGCACAATCTCGGCTTACTGCAACCTCTGCATCCTGGGTTCAAATGAATCTCCTGCCTCAGCCTCCTGAGTACCTGGGATTACAGGCATGCATCACCACACCCAGCTAATTTTTGTATTTTTAGTAGAGACACAGTTTCGCCATGTTGACTAGGCTGGTCTCGAACTCCTGACCTCCAGGTGATCCACCTGCCTCAGCCTCCCAATGTGCTGGGATTACAGGTGTGAACCGCTGCGCCCAGCCTAAAGACTTCTTTTAATGGGTTAAATAGTAGAAAGTCCTTTTAGGAAACGCCACTGCTCTCCATCTACTGTGCTCTGTGACCTGCCCACCAGCGTGGGGTGTGGGTGGGAGGCTGGCCCTGGCCCCCTGCCTGGAGGCCTCCGTGTCCTCAGCCCCAGCTGTGTGCATTTTTTCATGCGTCCTCTGCACACAGGATGCATCGTACCACGTGCCCGGCTGTGGGCTGTGTGTGTGGTAGGGATGTGCAGGTCCCTGGGGTGGTGAGGGACAGTTCTGAGTTCCCGGGACGATGTGGACAGGGAAGGAGTTGCAGGAGAGACACACACAGGACCTGTGGGGATTCCAGGGTCAGAGCAGTCAAGCCGGTGGCTGGAGCTGAAGATGGGGTGGGCTGTGCGGCGCTGGGGACGGGCGCCACGGCCTGGCTGGGGCGCTCAGGTACCAGCTGCTTCTCCTGGCTGGGTCTGGCTCGGTCTCAGCACACGGCCAAGCTAGCAGTACAAGCACAGGCCTTGGTCTTGGCTGAGAGCAGGGCTGGCCCTGCCAGGCACCAGATCAGAGCCAGGAGTGCGCTGGCAAGCCCCGCAGGACATATTGTGCGTCAGCTACCACGGCAGCCCTTCCCAGACGGGCCTCTGCTTGCCTGGGGAGATGGTGGCGGAATGTGGAGGTGCCCAGCCCTGGCCGCCGCCCCACCCCTGCACTCTGAGCTGCCAGTCCCGCAAATGTCCTCTCAGACCCTGGAGGTGGCGGGTGCTTTCTGGGGAGCTTTGCCTTCTCCCCGCTCCCCATCTGTCCCTGACTATTGGAGTCAGTGCCTGTGTTTGAGCCCCCGAATCAAATAGCTTTGCAATTTGTCAAATTATGCAGAAGAGACAGTGGAGAGGAAAGGGAAGTAGTTTGGTTCTATTATGTGGAAATTAGCTTTGAAACAGAGGCCGTTTGCCTGTTAGAGCAATTTCTCCCCATTTATTTCTAGAGAAAATTGCCTGTGTGGCTCACATCCTCATCTGGTGGGGCTGGCTGTTCCCCAGGCCATGAGGCGTGGGGGCTGGAGGCCTGCGCCAGCCCTGAGGGCATCTCCATCCTGGCCAGGGAATGGGTGGGAGACCAGGAGGCTTCACACTGCTGCCCCTGGTGCTGGGGCAGGAGGGGAGGGGGCAGGCCTCAGCTTACCGCCCAACCCCCATCTACCCCTGAGACATGTCTTGGTGGCTCTTGGAAGTCCAGGTCCCCAGCTCCCTGCAGGATGGGCCCAGCCAAGCCTCCTGGATGGGGGTGGGAGGCCCCGCCTGAGCCTGACTTTGGCAGGAGAGTGCTGCAGATGATGCTGGGATGGGTGGGAGGGGACTCCAGGAGGAGGGACCAGCTGAAGGCACCGAGAGGCCCTGTGTTTGGGAAAGGGCAGAAGTCAGGCAAGACCTGGAAGTGGGAATCCGAACTGCATTTTCTATCCTGGGTGGAGCTGCCACCTGTCTGCGGATCCCAGCCCGGCCAGCCAGCACCACTGCGGGGCACACGGGGATGTCTTGGGGAGACTGGCAGAGTGATTGCTGCAGGCTGCTGCCCTTCACTGAGCCTCCTATGGCCACACTTGCGGGGTGCCCCATGTACGCTGCCTGGGGGTCCCTACATCAGCCCTCTGGGAGGCACGCGGGCTCCAAGGTTCCAGCGCGGAGCTTATAGTGTGGTGAGGGGGGACCTGCTAGGGTCATGCACCACTGGAGGGCAGCAGCCCCCCACCCCTGTGACCCCGTCTGCTGCTCCGGAGCTCCGAACAAGGTGCGCACCTGGGCATCCTGAAGGAGACTCAGAGCCAGGACACTCAGGTGGGGTCTGAGTGCAACATCACACTTGGCCGTGGCTGAGGAGAGAGGGCAGCCCTTTTGTGCTATTATCATATTCTTTTGGGGGAATTGCTTTTTATGAAATAAATTTTACATAAAGTGAAATGTGCAGATCTTAAATGTGCAGATGAGTTTTGACAAATACACACACGTAACCAACACCCAACCAAGTTGTTTCGAGCTTTATCTGTGTAGTTTATCCGTTTTATCATTGAAGGGCATTCCATTTTATCATTGAAGGGCATTCCATTTTATAAACATAAAATCTATTTACGCTTTTCCCTGTCAGTGTACCTTTGGGTAGTCCAGTTTTTGACTATTATAAATATAGTTGCTATAAACATTCTTGTGCAAGTATTTTTGGGTACAAATGTTTCTATTTCCTTTGGATAAATAGGGAGGAGGGCCATAGGGCAGGTGGAGATTTAAATATGTCAGAGATTGCCAAGCAGTTTTCTAAGTGGCAGCACCGTTTTACACCCTCACCTGCAGTATAGGCGAGTTCCAGCTTCTGTGTGTCCACACTGACATTTGGTATTGTCAACCTGGTGGGTAAAAAACTACTTCCTGGAGATTTTCCTTTCTATTTCCTGATGATTAATGATGTTATACATCTTTTCATGTGCTTATCCACCATTTATGTGTCTTCTTTAATGAAGCATCTTTTAATTGGATTATTTTTTATTGTTGATTTGTAAGAGCTCTTTATATATTTTGGATAAGTGGATTGTCTTTTTATTGTCGATTTGTAAGAACTCTCAATATATTCTGGATGTAAGATGTATGTGTGTGTGATTGTGTATATGTATGTGTATATGTGTGTGCATATATATACATATATTATTAATAGAGTTAGAGAAAATATACCTGTGTATATATGTGTGTATATATACACACATATATATATACACACACACGTATATTTTTTCTCTAATTTTACGAAATACCTCTTTGTTTTTTAACAATGTCTTGATTACCTGAAATTTTAAATGTTGATAAATTTCTGCTTGTCATTTTTTCTTTATTGGCCAGAGCTGTTTGTGTCCTCTCTAAAGAGTCTTTGTTTACCTCAATGTTGCAGATTTTCTCCTGTGTGTTCTTCTAGGTATTTCCTAGTCCATATTTTAGATTTAGATCTGCAGTTTATCTTAAGTTAATTTTCATGTATGGTATGAGGAAGGGGTTGAGGTTTATTTCCCCCATACATTTATCCAGTTGCTTCAACATCATTTGTCAAAGAGACTTTCTTTTCTTTATTGAATTTCCTTGCAGCCTTTGCTAAAAATCAATGGGAAATGTATTTATGGGTCTAGTTCTTGCCTCTATATTTTCTTCCATTATCTAAGTGTCTGTTTCTCCACCAATATCTCACTACCCTGATTTCTGGGCTTTGCAGCATCCTGAAATCCGATCATATGAGTCCAACGATGCTCTCCTTTTCCAGGATCACTTTTTCTTTTTCAGGTCCTTTGCACTTTCAAATGCATTTTAGAATCCATTTGTCAGTTTCTGTTAAAAAGCCCACTGGAATTTTTATGAAGATCACATTCAGTCTGCTGATCATTTTGGGGTGGTCGAACATCCTAACCGTGGAGAGTCTGCCCATCCATGAACCTGGTATACTTCTCCACTTATTCAGCTCTTCTTTAATTTCTCTCAGCGATACTGTTGCCGTTTGGGGGATAGATCTGGACCTGGTGCTGTCAGAGTTAGGGAACGATACGGGCAGAGCATTTGACTGTAATCTGGGAAGCAAGGACTGGTGCCCACCTGTAGGCCTGTGGGGGCTCTGGGCAGCAAGGCAGGCTCTCAGCTTCTGCCCAGGCAGCAGCCACAGCTCACTGTGATGCCGGATATGCACATTTCCAGGGGCCCATTGTCCTTCCTCCCACCTTCCAGTCCACGCTCAGGAACATTCTAAGCTATCTTTGTTGGATGGGGCAGGAGAGGGAAGAATCCAGACATAAAGGAACCCCAAACCCTGATATCTCCGAAATGCACTTTTGCCAGCCCTGGTGTCGCTTTTGTGTCCTGGGTTTGGCTACATGTGGACAAAGATGCTCACTCGGAAAGTTGAGCAAGACCTCAAGCTCTCATCTGTTGTTATGGTTACGAGGAGGGAAAAACAATTTCCTGTGAGTATCTTCTGATCACTCCTGTCGGATGCTGGAGCAGATTAGGTCAGGCGCCATGGTGACGGCTTCTCTGGTTCTGTGGGGGACCATGTGACATTCATTTTGACCTCACACATGGGGTTGCAGTCTGCCGGCTCAGTCAGGGGAGATAGACGGATCTCATTAAGAACCATCAGAGGATCACTTTGCTGGTTTTATTGCAGTTGCAAAATTGCCTTTACCTCACTCTCTCCCAAATGCCAGATTACAAACATCACAAGAGATCAAAGAAGCCTGGGTGGGCCCAGCAAAGCACTGAGTGCATGCCAGTGGGCAGTGACCAATCACCAAACTCAAGGGGGTCCACATGGTGGGCTGTCTTCCTGCTACATGGGGCCTGCCCACTCACAGCTGGGAGCCCCTCCCCGACAAGAGAACACAGTCTCTGCAGGGGCAACTTCCACCTCCCTACAGACCCAGGCCCCCCAGTTGCAGAGCTGCAGAACGGCAGAATTGGGCCCCCCAGTTACAGAGCTCCCCAGAGCTGCAGAACGGCAGAGGGAGGCAACAGGGAGATAGACCCATAAGGCTGGTCTTGGAGCAAGGCGTGGCTGCAACCAGGTGGAGCAGTGGGCTGGGCCATTTCCTGGTCACAGAATCACTTCTATCCCTCCCCACGGCAGCCTGGGGGGGAATCTCCCCCTCTGCTCTCTCCTGTGGGAGAATCTCCCCTTCTGCTGGTTCTCCAGGCAGGGCCTGGGCGGCACACGCTGGAGGAGCTGTTCACCCTGAGCCAGCCAGGTCTCTGCCCTTCTCGTCCAGATCCAAGCGCCCAGTGTGGCTTGCAGTCCTCACCTGTCTCCTCCTCTTGCTTTGGATGAAGCTTTAGGGTCCTGCCAGTGAGGAAATGACCAAACACTGAGAAGGTGAACCCGGCCAACTGACACCCCACTGTGGCTGCCCTGTGTTGGACAGCCGCTCCACGCCTGAGCCTGGGCCTGGGGCAGGAGGCAGGAGGAAGGGGGTCTGCAATGTAGTGGTTGCCCTGCTGGAACCTTCTAGGATAAGAAGTCACCTTAATGGCAGATAAGAGGGGAGAGTGTCCGGAGGTGCCTGGCGCCAAGATACTGGGCTAGGTCTCCAGGGAGGAGTTCAGGGGAGGGGCTGCACACTGCTCCTTGGGTGGGACAGAGCAGGGACAGGGAGCGAGGAGGCTGAACCTGGTGGCCAGGGCAGGAGGCTGGGTGGGGTAAGGGTGCAGGCCGGTAGGGAGTGTGTGTCTGAGAGGAGGGCGGCGTTGCTGGGGGAGCCAGCATGCCGGGAGGAGCAGGGAGGCTGGAGAGGAGGAGGGGTGGTAGTAGGTAGGAGACCCCAGGGGGTTTCTATTTAGGAACTCATTTCCTGCTCTGTGATGTCCTCAGGTTTTAAGTTGCCTGATCCTGCAAGTGCAAAGGCTGACAGTGGCAGGTGGGGGTCCCCAAGCTGCCCCCAGAACTGAAGGTCAGGCAAAGGCTGCAGGTGGACCTCAGCTCTGAAGGTCATCTCCCTCTTGGCCCCTCAGGGTGACACCTTCTCCTAGGAGCTCCCAGCGGGGAAGTCATCCCAAATCCAGGCTCGTTGCTTCCTGCCTCCTTCCCCAGCCTCACTCGGGGCCAGCCAGCCAAGGTCACCTTGGCTGTGATAGGTCAGTGTGGTCCTAGGGGGGCCCCTGACACCTTGTCTGAAAGACATGGAGGAGGAGGGGCCCCAGCACCAGAGACTGTCAGTTCTCCACACCCACAGACTCTTTCCAGCCCCCCAGCCCAGCAGGGCAAGGGCCTGGGCGGGGGCTCTCAGCGGCCCTGCAGTGTCTCCCTCACGCCGGCAGTGTGCAGAGGGTCCCACGTGCTCCGGGACCGCGATTACATTTTCACAAAGAAATTGGAGAAATTACAGCAAACACAGCTCAGCTGCTGAGCTGAAAGGGTTCCCTTCCTCCTTCTTCACTTTGTTCTCTGCGAGTTCATTTACAGGATCCTGCCCTGGCCACGTGCAGCCCCAAGTCTGGCCCTGGAGACAGGTTTGCTGTTTTGAGGGCGGAGGACGTGGCCCAGAAATCGTAGTAGAAAGGCAGCTCTTGGTGTGGCCAGCTCCCCAGCTGAGGTGTCCAGCCTGCCCAATTGCCCTGCCCAGAGGGAGAAACAGAGAGGAAAATGCCAAGGCTGGCTGGGGCAGGTGCCAGGTGTGCCTGCAGCAGCCCTGCGGGTGGGGGTGCAACCATGTGGGGTTGCAGGTGCTATAGTCACCTTCCGGGTGGCCCAGTGGCTACCCCGTCTTCACTATCCTGGGACTTGTCAGGCCTCCTGGCACTTTCCCCCATGGTGAAGAACTTCTGAGGCAGCCGTCTGCTCTGACTGCCCCTATTGTGGCTGTCAAGCTCAGCCTGGCTGCAGGCGGGGGCCGGCGTCTCCCGGGTCCTATCTCCTGGGTTGCTATTGTGGATCTGCAGACTGAGGGGCTCTGGGGTGTGGGCGGGATGAGGTTTGCTGAGGAGCCTTGCATTGGAGGTCTGGCCTTATTAGAAAACATTACTTTATTATCTCACGTTTCCAGAGGCCAGGAATTCAGAACAAGTCTCATGACTTTAAAATCGAGATGTCAGCAAGACCTGTTCCCTCTGGAGGCTCAAGGGAAGAATCTCATCCCTGTCTCTCCAGGCTTCGGGGGCCCCAGGTGGCCCCGGTGTGGCTGTGCCCCTCCGTCTCTGCTTCTGTTTTTGCGCAGCCTCCTCCTCTGCCTCTGCGTGTGCCAAATCTCCCTCTGCTTCCTCTTGAAAGGATTCCCATGATTGCATTTAGGGTCCACCCCATCCAAGAGCCACTCCCCAGCTCAAGTCCTTGACTTAATCACACCTGCAGGGGCCATGTGAGGTCACATATTCACAAGTCCCAGCCACCAGGATGTGAATCTTTGAGATGTCAGTCGATCAGCTACCACACTAGGGTGTCGTGACCAACTCATCCAGTCTGCCTGGGGCCTTCCCGGCATTGGCGTTCAAAGTCCCATGCCCTGGGAAACCCCTCAGTCCCCGGCAAAGGGATGGGGAGCCGCCCTCCTCTGTGGTAGCCTCACCATGGCAGCTCATGTCTCCAGGACACCTGTAGAACCAGGATGAAGCCTGACTCTCAGCAGACGGTCAGGAAACCCTGGGATTCAATGCACGCGCGGAAGAGCCAGTGCTGTGCCAGCTGCCAACCACCCCTCCTGGCTTTCCCAGCTCATCTTGCTGAATGAGTCTCACTCTGTGTGTAGGGGTCCCAGGGGCCGGTGACACCTGGAGGGCAGCGGGACCCAGGCTGGCACGAGGTCTGAGGCACATCCATCTCCAGCTCAGGGCAGGCTGATAACTGCTCCTCCCCTTCCCCAGCAGGTCTAATACCTCGGCCCCAGCAGAGACCTGTGCCTGCAGTTGCTGACATTCAGCCCCTAAATGAATGAGAAGCTGTGTCATGTGGTTTGCTGAGGAGCCTTGCTTTGGAGGGCTGGCAGTACTAGACTCCTCTGGTAAGCTGGGATGGCCTGAGAGGAAAGGGGTCTGTACTGGGTTCTGGGCCCAGCACTGTGGCCCGGTTGTTTTCAGGAGGGCTGGTGTGGACAGAGCTCCTCTAGATGCAGCCCGCTGGCCCATGGACCAACTTGGTAGGAAATTAATGTTTTTGCAGGAGTGTGCATGTGTGTTGGCATGGGGGTTGTAAACACAGGGTTCAGAGCTGTTACCTCAGTGCCCAGGCTGCAGGAGGACATGGGTGGGCAGTAGCTGGGGGTGGTGCAGGGATAGACATGCTTGTATTAGCCTGCTTGCCACAGTCTGCTAAACAACCATGCCTCACCACTCCCTGGGCTTCCCTTTCTCTGTCTGAAACGTGAAGGATTAGCACCAGATGGTTTCTACGCTCCAACCAACCTAAACTCTGTGACGCTGCTGAACTCACCACAGTTATATTAAAGTGGTAAAGACGGGTTAGATAGAAATGAGTACTTTTATATTATTAAAGATCCATGGGCAGAGTCCCCCACTACAGCTTCCAGACTCACTCTTCTGAGTTAAGCAACTAGAAAACTGGGCAAAAAAGTATGAAACGATTGTTCTCAGACATTGGAGAGTAAGCAGTGCTGTCTCAGTCCATTTTTGTTGCTATGAAGGAATCCCTACGGCTGGGTAATTTATAACAAAAAGAGCTTTATTGCCTCATGGTTCTGCAGGCTGTACAGAAGCACAGTGCTGGCATCTGCTCAACTTCTGGTGAGGACCTCAGGCTGTGCCACCTTCCCCACTCACATGGGAAGGTGAAGGGAAGCTGGCGCATGCAGAGATCACATGGCAAGAGAAGAAACAAGATGGGGGAGGTGCCAGGCCCTTTTCAACAAGCCCCTCTCATGAGAACTAACAATGAAAACTCGCTTCTCCCTGAGGAAGGTCATGATCTATGCATGGGGATCCACCTCCACCACCCAACCACCTTCCATTAGGCCCCACCTCCAACACTGGGAATCAAATTTCAACATGAGGTTGGGGGGAAAACATTCAAACCCCAGCAAGTGCAGAACTGAAACACCCATTCAGAGGGAAACAAATCAAGTGAGCCCTCTGAGGCCTGGACTTTCTATGTGGAGACAACGTCCAGCTGGGCTGCTATGCTGAGGACTGGATTGTGGATTAATGGGCTGTGATGGGGAAGTAAGGCCCTAGTCAAGGCATGGTTGACCTGCTTCCTTGGTACTGACTTGGAGATTCCTTTAGGATGGCTGGACGTTTTTTTAGTTCTCCATCCTTCCTTAAGGCTGACAGCTCTTTGTCTTCTTATGAGAGGAAGGATCCACACGGAGCCTGGTGGTCTCATCGGATTGAGGAGATAGAGATCAGAATTTTGGGAGGCTGAGATGGCTAGAATTTGCATGGCAGAATACCAGAGAAGAGGGAAATAGGCAGAAAAAGAGTGCCAGAATTCTGCATAGGAGTTCCCATAGGTGGAATTTCTAGAGGTGGCAAATTGTGCCAATCTCTGAAGTGAAAAGTTCACTGGATGGGACGGGACACTGTAGAAAAACCAGTGAATTCACTTTAGTATTTAAAAGCAGGGGTTGGTAAACTGTGGCCTGTGGGCCAAATCCAGCTTGTTGCCCATTGTTATAAATAAAGTTTTATTGGAATGCAGCCACACTCACTTGTTTATGTACTGTCTGTATTAGTCCATTTTCATGCTACTAATAAAGACTTACCTGAGACTGGGTAATTTATAAAGAAAAAGAGTTTTAATGGACTCACAGTTCCACACGACTGGGGAGGCCTCACAATCATGGCAGAAGGCAAAGGAGAAGCAAAGTTCGTCTTATATGGCAGAAGACAAGAGAGAGAGCATGTGCGGGGGAACTCCCCTTTGTAAAACCCATCAGATCTCGTGAGACTTACTCACTATCACGAGACTAGCGTCAGATAGACCCGCCCTCATGATTCAGTGCCTCCCACCAGGTCCTTTCCACAACATGTGGGAATTATGGGAGCTACAATTTGAGATTTGGGTGGGGACACAGCCAAACCACATTGCTGTCTATGACGGCTTTCATGTAACAACATCAGAGTTTAGTAGTTGCAACAGTTGCGTGATGCACCAAGGCTAAAATATTTACTAGCCAGCCTACTGCAGAAAAAGTTTGCTGACCCCTGGTTTAAAGTATTTACCTTGTGATCCCTTTATACTACAAATTGTAGAGCAAGCCCTTTATTAAAGATAATGTACACATTAATTTTTAGCCAATTAGATCAGAATTATTCCAAAACAGTAGAACATGACTTCCCAGGAATGGGCATCATAACCTCAGGTTGCAGTTTGAGCACGGTGGAAATTGGAAAGAAAATGCTTGCACAAGGGCGGGTCATTCCTACCCTGCTCTCAACTCCCTCCTCCATGGCCCTGCCTCACCCACTCTGTGTTGCCCTGTGTACTGGGGTCTTTACTCTGCTCACTTTTAGGAGATCTCTCTCCTTCTCCCACTAGAACATGAGCTCCCCACTGGAGGGACATCTGTCTGTCTCATCCTTTGCCCCATGGGCAGCAAAGGCCCAGCCTTGGGTCACAGATCTGATGCAGGCATGAGGCCCAGATATGGAAGGACCGGCCGTGAGTTCTGGGTCACGCCCCAGCACACTGGCTGGCTTTGGGAGGGATAACCTCCCCTTTCTATTCAACAGCAGTGAGTTTCCCCCTCCCCTCCTCACCCTCTCTTTTTTTTCAGTTTTTTAGCTGACATCTATAATTTGGAAAGTCATAAAAATGAATATAGATGAAATATTAGAGGGCGGCAGCCTGAGAAAAGCGTGGACAAAGAGGCTCTCACCGCCTTCAATAGGTCTTAAAACCGCTTTCATCTCTACGCCGCCTCAGCCCAGTGAAATTGATTCATTGACCAAATTGGCCATTTAAAATTCAAAAGCCTAAGCTCGCTCGGTGCAGCTCCCTCCTCTCCAGATTTATGGGGCCGCAGAGAGGCACCGGGGTGTCTCTAGTTTCTTTTTTAAGGATGATCTACAGTGAGGCAACAGGCCCCTTCTTCCTGGAGAGCGCACACTTGCCCGCAGCCACAGTCTGAAGCGGGCGGCCGTGCCAGGCACTGGCTCTTGGGACCACAGAGGGCACCTTTGCAGGTGCCGTCCTGGGAGCCCTGTCTGTGGGGATGACCTCCCTTCTGACCTCCTGTCCTGGTCAGTTGGAGGGACAAGGACTGGCAGTGCTTCCCAGGAAGGAAAGAGGCAGAAAGCAGCCTGGGATCCCAGTCCTTTGCAGCAGCTGCGTGAGCCAGGACTGTTCTCCCTGGCCTCCGGGAGCCTGGGAGTGCCCAACCTCTGCTTCTGAACTCACCTTGCTGTACTGAGCAGAGTCACAGCACTGGGCAGCCTGCAGGCTGATCCCAGAGGTGACACAGGGCTAGGCATGAACCTCCTGTGCAAAAGAATTTTATGGCAACCAGAGGATGCAAGGGTGGGGCCGTCTGAGAAGGAAGTGGGGGTGAGCCCCTCCCCCCTAGGTGGGCAGGCAATGGAGAATGATCAGTCCCTGGGTGGAGTTACACTGCAGGGAACTCCCTCCCTGGTCACCTGGGCTCTGGCCACCTCTGCTAGGTGAACAAGCTGCCCCAGCAGAAGTCTGCAGTCTAGAACCATGAGACTTCTTCAGGCTGCAACAGGACAACTGGGAGGGGACATGGGAAAAGGAGACTAGAAAGTGAAGAGGTACTCCAGAGCTCCTGTTCTAGAACAGTAGGGCATCCGCCAGCCCAGAATGAAGCTCCCAGGGGACCTCAGGGGGCAATAAAAAAGTGGGTGAGAAAGGTCTGGAACTGTTGTAGCTGTAATCAGGGTTCAGTCTGAGACACGGATTTGTGGCTCAGCCTGAGATCAAGGTTCAGGCTTAGTTTGAGATCAGGATTCAGGGCTCAGTCTGAAATCAGTACTGGGCTCACTGTGAGATGAGGATTTGGGTTTTGACATGGTTTGGCTCGGTGTCCCCACCCAAATCTCATCTTGAATTGTAATCCCCACGTGTTGAGGGAGGGAGGTGATTGAATCATGGGACGGTTCCCCCATGCTGTTCTTATGATAGTGAGTGAGTTCTCATGAGATCTGATGGTTTTATAAGTGTCTGGAAGTTCCTCCTTTGCTCTTCTCCCTCCTGCCACCTTGTGAAGAAGGCACTTGCTTCCCCTTTGCCCTCCTCCATGATTATGTTTCCTGAGTGCTCCCCACAAGTCATGTGGAACTGTGAGTCAATTAAACCTTTTTCCTTTATAAATGACAAAGTCTCAGGGAAGTTCTTTATAGCAGTGTGAAAATGGACCAATACAGGCTTAGTCTGAAATTAGGATTCAGGCTTAGTCTGAGATAAAGATTCAGACTTAGTTTGAGATCAGTATTCAGGCTCAGTGTGAGACCAGGGTCAGAGCTCAATCTGAGGCAGAATTTTTAGGGTTTAGTCTGAAATCAGGATTCAGGCTCAGTCTGAGATCAGGATTTGGACTCAGTCTGAGTGATACCAGTGTTCAGTCTGGGAACAGGATTCAGGCTCTGTCTGACATCAGGATTCAGGCTTAGCCTGAGATCAGAGCCCACCCTTAATTACTTAGGAGGTCTCAGTTTCAATCCGTGTACAGGATAGCTTTCCTCAGTGTAAAGTGACCTGGCTGTCATTTAATTCAGGAATCCCTGCCTCTGCCCTTCTAGAATGACTTGTCCTTCCCGAGCTTGCTCCTCCGAGCTCTGTTACGGTTCCCCCTGCCAGGTCACTCTTCCTGGGCTGGGTGGAGGCCACCCATAGGACATCACCTCCTTCTCTCAGCACACCCTGCCCATAGTCTGCCTGAACACTGGTCCCCTGTGGGCCCTGCATCCAGCACGGCTGGCACACAACTGACTCTCTGGGTGTCCACTGAGCACCCTGGGTCCCGGGGGACCATGGGTCAGGGGGAGGGGTTTGCTTGAGAGAAGTGAGACAAGGAGGGAGGGCAGCCAAGAAGGGCTCCCTTGGGGAGGGGGCACAGCAGAGGGATCCACCTGAGAGCTCGGAAACTGGGACATCCAGCCGCGCATCCCAGGGCTCCCTGTTCCAGGCCAGCTCCTGAAGGGGCTAAATTCCTGGCACTTCTGTCCTGCGGCAGACACAGCAGGAGGTCCCAGGGCATTTGGCAAAGAGCTGTGGGCACTGGCAGTCAGAGGTCAGCCCTGTGCACTGAGATACGGGGGGCCCTATGAGCCCCAGGCCCTTTTCCTTCCAAGCCCCTCATCTCAGGACAGCAGAAGGTCAGCCCCTCCTGGCCACATTCCCAACCGAGGCCCCCACCGGGAGGCTGCCTGCTCCCCTGCAGTGCTCACTCTGGGTAGAGTCGGGAGCCCCCCAGCCCCAGCCCCCTGCAAAGCCCCAAGTCTCCATTTAATTACTCTATGTTATTTTGTAACTTTAATTACACAGTAAGTGACATACTAAAAAACCATCGTTAAAATTTAAGCCTTTGTAATAACACCATTTTATTACATTTTGATGACTTTCTAACTATGATACTTTATTATTCGTTCCATGTTATTTTATGAAGGCATAGTGAGATTTTTAATATCTAATTACGGTACAGGGTGATCATGAAACACGTCTCATGCAGAAGCTAAACCCGGGTCCCAGGAGCACCTGGTGCCCAGGGAGGAGGAGCCCACCTCGTCTAGGGTCAGGAGGGACCCACAAGGCTGCGGGGGCAGCAGTTTTGCTGCGCACTCTCAAAGGAGCATGGAGACAGATGGGAATTCTGCAGCCAGACCCACCGCGTCAGTCAGAGATGTTTCTGCAAGATAAGCTGCACATGCGTAAGGACCTCGGGCTCCCGGGTGGTGGCCCTGGGTGGCCCAGCCTCTCAGGCCACTGCCCCAGAGAGGCCCCACCTCCACTAGACTGCTCCCTGCAGGGGTGACTGTCCTCCAGCAGTGACTCCAAACCCTCAGGAAGGCTTCTGGGCTGGGCCTTGACTTCAGGATGTCCCACACAAGGTGCCAGGCAGAGTCTCTCCTCCCGGACTTTAACACCTGGGGGACCCCAGGGGCTTCTGGTCTCCTAGAAGCAGCAACTCAGACTAGGGAGGGGTCACCCGCCCCGCCTGAGGCCACCCTTCAAGTCATTGGTGGCCCCAGGAGGACCCAGGTCCCACACCCCGGTCCCCAGCAGACTGAGCGGCTATAGACCTACCTTATGGGCGAGAGGCAGGCGGGTTGGGGAGATCGGCAGGGGGCCTCGGGGGGCAGGAGGGGAGCAAGAGAGGCAGACCGGATGGTCCACTGCACAGGAGCTTCCCACCCTCCCCCTTCTCTAGACGTTGCTCGGGCGATTCCCACGGAGAGTCCCACACGGGGTGACTGCCTGCTCAGCATGCCTCCCTCCAGCCTGTCTTGTCTCAGGGACTGGCCTGAGATCTCCTCAGAGGCAGTGGAAGGCCCCGGGCCCCTAGGAAGGAGGAATTCTGAAATGCTTGTTGCTGAAGAGGTCCTTTCCCCTGCGTGACCTGCAAGATCCTGCTCCTGTGAGCCTTGGCCACTGGCGGATCACCCGGCTCCCTCCGGTGCAGCGACCCCGTAGGGGCCTCCTCTCTGCCTGTTCTCAGGCCTGACCGCAGATCTTAGAAGCCTGGAAGGGGTAGATGCCAGGTTTGGGAGCACCCTGGCCCCTCCTAGCCCCTGGGCTTAGCCCGGCTGGCACTTCACGTTTCTCTGAGTTCCTGCTGGGCCTGGGTCCTGCTCTCGGTCCAGGTCACTGAGTGGCAGCTCTACCCACTGCCACACCTGTCACGCACCAGTGCCCTAAATGTGGTGTCTGGACATAGCCTCTCTCAGGGCTGAGTTGTTGCCATCCTGAGGGCTGAGAAGTAGCATCTCAAGGAGCCCCCTTGTCTCCCATGGCTGACCCATGGAACCCTAGCCCCAGGGACCAGGGAGGACACACCAGCAGACTGGAGGCCCCAGCCGGCAGGGCCCAGGCAGCATGGGTGGGGGCCTGGGGCCACTCCACAGGTTCAAGCAGCCTCTAGTTGAGAACCCAGAACATCCCAAGGCAGGCAAGCCAGCAGATCCTTGACGACTGCCCCCTACATCAGCATCACCAACGCGGAGCTCCCTGCCCTGTGCGGGACAGTAGTCCACGCAGCAGTCCCTGACCCTCTGAGAAGTGCTGCCAGGGCACAAAGAGGTTCCACCCCAGCCAGGGTGAAGGGATGGTGCCTTGGCTGTGGCCCTGTCAGCTCCAGAGGGCACCCAGGGCAGAGGCTCGCGGGGTGAGCCAGGGGGAGAGACACTCACGAAGCTGAGTGCTGGGCGGACCGCGGGCATCTGGGGAGTCCGTGTCATCTCCAGGGGAGCGGAGTGTGGCTGCGTTTATTTCCGCAGCTGGGCCCGGCGCCTCTCGGGAGCGATCTTCTCCGCGGGAATGAAGTGCCAGCCGCGCGGGGCCCCCTCCTTCCAATCCCATGATTGAGTAGCTTTGCTCAAGCCCTGGCAGGATTTGATCATCCTAGAAATGAGATCGCTCGCTCGTCCCACTCGGAGGAAGCTCAATTAACGGCATCAGGCGCGGTCAGCCCTTCATCAGCGCAGGACAGTGGCACCCCTGAGCCACGCAGCAGTGCCAGGCCTGCAGTCCTGACAAGGAGGTATGAGAGCCCAGCCCTGAGGCGCCACGGACAGCCCTCTGACAGGTGATTCGGTGTGGGACCGCCGCAAAACCACGCAGGCTGGGCAGGCTGCGCACCTCCCACCTTTTCCCGTTTGCCTAAAAGTAAGTGAAGATAAAATTGAAGAAATCTGAAAGAGAATGTCTGGGGTGATTCTGGCTCCATGCCTTGGGGGTTTCTTTCTGTCTGGAGGGAGCCCAATGCCTGAAAAGGCTGCTGCCTCCATGACATGTGGTTTTTTAACCAAGAGCAGGCAGGAGGTTCATAGGCAGGGGCCATGGCCATCCTGAGGCTCATGCAGAAAGGCGGAACCTGCCTTGTTCCAGGGTCCCCATGCCTGTCCCCGCCTGCGTCTTCCAGCACAACCTGCCTGCCCAGGAGCCCCTGACAGGAGCCCGGGGCCTTGGGGTCCCTCCAGTCCTGTGCTAGAGAGACCCTGTCCTCTGGTCCAGGCATGCAGGGCCACTGGTGTGGGGGCTCAGCCCCTCTGCTCCTGGTGGCGCGCTGCCTGTGGGCCAGGGGTCAGGGCGGGCTCTGGCAGGGAGGGTTCCCTGGGGAAGGGCTGCAGAGGGGCCAGCTGAGGCCTGTTGAGGAGACAGTTCCCATGAGAAGTCTTAGCCGCCTTTTCAAGGCGTCGGGCGCAGCGGTACGACAACTTTCATTTTAAGTGCCTGAGCCTCAGTTTCCTCCTCTGTAAGATGTTGATTCTGCTGTTTCATACCTCCCAGGCTTTTGATCAATGCAGAATTCAAAGGTTTTTAGTACATCTACAGAGCTTCACCATCAAACCATTACCATCGTCTGATGTTAGAACCTTCTCACTACCCCCCAAAAAACCCCCCACATCCATCGCGGCCACTTCCCATCCACCCCACCCCCAGCCCCTGGCGACCACGAAGCTACTTTCTGTCTTCAGCGGGTTTGCCTGTTCTGGGCCTGTTCTGTTTGCTTGTTCAGGACCATTTGCTCTGTGGCGTTTGTGACTGGCTGCCTTTACCCAGCGCCGTGTGCTCAACCCCTGTTAGTGTGTGGTCGGTGCCTCACTGCTGGCTGCCAAATCACACTGAGGGCCTCCCAGATTCCTGCCGGGTTCTGCCCAGTGGCTGCAACCTTCTACATTCCCACCAGCGGCAGGTGAGGCTCCAGTTCCTCCATGTCCTTGCCAACACTCGCTATTTTCCCAGAGAGCAGCTGGGGATGTGGCCATCTCCTGCCTCCAGGATCCCAAGCCTGTTTCACCTGCATTTCCAGCACAGCCTGCCTGCCCAGCAGCCCTAATGGGAGTCCAGGGCCTTGGAGCCCCTCCTGTGACCCTTCCTTCCCTCCCTCCTTCCATCCCTCCCTCCCTCCCACCCACCTTCCTTCCTTCCTTCTTTCCTTCCCTCCCTCCTTCCTTCTTTCTCTCTTCCCTCCCTCACTCCTTCCATCTCTCCTTCCCTCCTTCCATCCCTCCTTCCCTTCTTCCTACCTTCCTTCCCTCCTCATTCCTTCCCACCCTCCTGCCCTCCTTCTTTCCTTCCTGCCCTCCCTCCTTCCTTCTTTCCTCCCTCCCTCCTTCCTTCCCCCTTCTGCCCTCCTTCCTTCCTTCCTGCCCTTTCTTTCTCCTTCCTTCTTCCCTCCCACCCTCCCTCCTTCCTTCTTTCCTTCCTTCCTTCCTTGCTTCCTTCCATCCTTCTCTCCCTCCCTCCCTCCTTCCAACCCTCCTTCCCTTCTCCCTCCCTCCCTCCTCTCTTCTTTCCCATCCTCCCTCCTTCTCTGCCTCCCTCTTTCCCTCCCTCCCTCCTTCCTTCCCCTCTTCCTTCCTTCTTTCTTTCCTTTCTTCTCTCCCTCCCTCTCTCCTTTCTTCCCTCCTTCGCCTCCTTCCCCTTCTTCTCTTCACCATCCTAAAGGGTGGGAAGTGGCGTTGCTGTGTTTTGGTGGGTTCTCTAGTGACTAATGGTGTTGAATCTTTTCATGTGCTTGCTGGCCATTTGTAGGTCTTCTTCGGAGAAATGTCTTTTCAACTCTTATGCCCGGTGCCTGGTTGGGTTGTCTTTTTGCTGCTGACGTGTAGCTCCTAGGAGTTTAGTGAGACTTGAATGTAGGGCTAAGAGAGGGCTCACAGCAAGGACGCAAGCTCTGGGCTCTGGAGGCACACGCTGTGTGTGAGGGGACCGTTTTGACCTCCCTGGAAGACATGGAGCCAGGAGCTCTGTTCGCCTCTCTTGGATCCACCAATGCCAGTTCCTGTCTCGTCGCCTCCTCTGTCCCTGGCTCCCTGGAGTCCCTGGTACCTGAGTGTGGGAAGCAGTTCCTCTCTCTCCAGGCTTTCTGAGGTTTGTCCACGCTTTGCAGAAAAGGCAGGGCCGGGCCCAACTTCAGGGTGGCCACTGGCCAGGCGTGTGACTCTCATCACTGGGAGAGGGGTTGACATCCCCGATAGCATTGTTTGCCTGACAGTCTGAGAGTCGCCTCTGACCCCAGGCTCTCCGCAGAGGCAGAGGACACAAATCAACCTAGAGATAGTTACCTGCAGAGCCGCCGGGGGGAAGCCGATGGGCTGATGAATGCTCAAACAGCTTCCAGACACGCCCGATGCAGGGGAGGAGGCTGGGCCTCGGCTTGCCCCCAGCCACCCTTGGCGCTGCCCCCAGGGACACTGACCAGGTCTGTCCTGGGTGCCCAGGCGTGTTTGAACAGGCAGCTTTCCTATTCCTAGGTCCTAGGCCTGAGGGTTTCCAGCAGGGACCCCGCGAGCCCCGGAGGAGGAGGCTGCCCTGATGGCTAAGCCCCACGGAGCTGCCAGCCTCAGGACACTCAGGCGGGGCTGTGTACTGAGCCGGTGTTAAGAAGCCTCTGCCATCCCTGGAGAGCCGACCTGTGCCTCTCTGCTTGTTTACAACATGGCCATTGATGGAGGGACAGGGGCAGGGGGCAGAGGCCCCTCTCCTGGGTGCCCCAGCCCTTCCCTGCCTTCACAGTCAGGGGCCCTCCAGCCGGCTCCTGCACAGGCCCAGGCCCAGGCTCTCTTCCCAGGCCAGGCCTGGGTCAGAGGGTGCCTGCTGCCTCAGCTTGAGGGCCAGGACACTCATGAGGCGGCCGTCCCCAGGCAGGTCACTCCCAGGTGGTCTACTCCTTCCTTCCATCAGAGGCTTTCCTCCCTCTGCCCTTCCCCACCTGCGTGGTCCCCTTGACGGGCTTCCCCACGGAGGCCACAGCTGCTGTCTGCCTGCACATGGTCTCCCTGCCAGGCTACTGCCCATGTTTCTGCCTTCGTCACCATCACTGGGCCTCGTGGGGCCTGTGGGGACCAGACGCCGTGGCCTTCCCGTCTGTGCTCAGCTGCCTCCCACTGTGGGCCTTTTGGGAAACCCTGCCGGCCACCTAAGCAGTATGGTCTCATATTCCGCAGCTGAGTCGACCTTCCTGATTCACGGAAGTGAATGAGCTCGTTTTAATTTATTACCTCTCTAGAGACCCCATCTCCAAAATCAAGCACATTCTGCATACCGGGGTGGGGGCTTTACCGTAGGAATCTGGAGGGACCCAGCTCAGCCCCTCCGTTTTCAGTTTCAGGGTTATTTTTCCTGATTCTACAAACAATGCTGTGGGTAGAAACATGCTTGTTCTTACAACTTGGCAGACTAGTGCCTTCATTTCTACAGAAACAAGTGCAAGGACTCTGTAAGGGGCTGAGCTGGGTCCCTGCAGTTTCCTACGCTAAAGCCCCCACTCGGGTATGCAGAATGTGATTGTGTTTGGAGATGGGGTCTCTAAAGAGGTAATAAATTAAAATGAGTTCATTAGGGTGGACCCTAATACTAGTTTCCCTGTAAGAACAGGAGATTAGGACATATGTGGGCGTGCACATGCACGAACAACCATGTGAGGACCCAGGGAAAAGACCACGTCACATGCCCAGGAGGGAGGCCTCAGGAGAAAGTAGCCCTGCCTCCACCTTGACCTCGGACCTTCAGCCGCCGAGAGTGTGTGAGAACCTCTTCCTCCCGTGAAAGGCACCATCTGCACTGCTACGCTGTGGCTGCCCAAGAGGACACTACAGATTGGGATTTGGGGGTTAAAAAGCATAGACGGTGTTTCTTTGAACTGACATTTCTAGATAACTTTCCAAAAATGCTGCCAAATGTCCGCTTCCCAGCAGTAGCGATGCACACTCTCTCTTCTAAGAATCCTCCCCTGTAATCGGTTCTGCTGCCCTTTCCTTTTAATTTGCTGGGCAGGTGGATTTTAAGTGACAGCTCCTTGTGGCTTTAATTTGCATTTCACTGATTACTGGTAATTTTGAACATTTCTTATATGATGTTAGCCATTTGGATTTTCTCTTCTGTGAATGTGGTTTTTTTTTTGACCCTTTTTCTATTGGATTTTTTTTTCTCAATTTGTAAGCACTTTTCATATCTTACTGATAATAGCTTTCTCACTGCTGTTTTCATCATAAATCACTTTTTGTTTCCCTTTTTTTTTTAAATTTTATTTTCTGAGATGGAGTTTTGTTCTTGTTGCCCAGGCTGGAGTGCAGTGGTCTGATTTCAGCTCACTGCAACCTGCACCTCTTGGGTTCAAGCGATTTTCCTACCTCAGCCTCCCAAGTAGCTGAGATTACAGGCGCCCGCCACCACACTCAGCTAGTTTTGTATTTTTTAGTACAGATGGGGTTTCACCATGCTGGCCAGGCTGGTTTTGAACTCCTGACCTCAGGTGATCCACCTGCCTTGGCCTCTCAAAGTGCTGGGATTACAGGCATGAGCCACTGCACCCGGCCCACTTTTTGTTTTTCTAAACTTATACTTTGTCTGTTGACTTGGTTTTAGGTGTCTATTCATAGATGAGTTTTAAATTGTTTCATAGTCCATCATACTTATACTTTCTCCTAAGAATTTCTGAGCTTCCAGTCTTGCCTAATGAGGCATCCTTATCCTAGATGGCACGGTCTTCCAGATTTTCTTGCAGTATTTTCTTTTTATTTTACTTTCTTTTACATTTAAGTCTTTAATCCACTTAGAATTTAGTTTTGATTAAGATGAAGGAGTGGATCCACTTTTATTTTCTTCTAGATGGCAGCTGGGTGTGCTAGACCATTAATTAAATGGTGCTTCCATTTACCCTGAAACAAATGAAGCTTGATCTTACCTTCTTGCTTATCCTGAGGTCGTTTTCTGGTTTCTGTCCCACCCCGTGGGGTGTTGTCAGTGTGTGTACAGTGGCAGGGCTGTCTCATCTTGCATGAGTACTTATCCTCCCATAAAAACGTCAACATAATTCTACCCAACAAGGCCACACCAAAACCCCTAAGACTCTGTTGGGAATCTAATGAAATGGCACTTGACTAAAAGATACATTTCAGGAGAATTGACATTTTTAAATTGAAAGTTCTTATCCAGAAAAATGTGTCTGCTTTGTGTCTTTAAATAAGATTTTATCATTTTTTTTTTCCATAGGGATTGTGTCAGTCAGGTTCTGACCTGGAAACCAGAAATCACTCTGGATCTTTCAAGCAGAGGAAATGTAATGCAGGGAGCTGGTTGTAGGGGTTACTCTGTATCGTGGGGAGGTCACTCGTCATATTGAGACTCTCGTAATCATATTGAGACGCTCAGCCCCATTTGACCATGGAGAAAGGGGCTTTCAGGTGGAAGCCCACAGCCACCGAGGAGACCCAGCTGCAGCTGGAGGTGCCACTGGGACAGAGAGAGGGAGAGGAGGGCCTTGCGTGTCTTTTCATCCCACCCTTCAATCTTGGGTCAGCACCGCCCATTGGCCAAATCTACTGGGAGACAGAAGGGAAGGGAGCCTGGAGTATGGAGCAGGGCAGGACAGGAAGTGGCTCCGAGTGGCAGTGGGCAGATGCTGGGCACACAGTTCCCGGGTCCTGTTCCATTGCTCCCTAAGTAGCTCACGGTTTTGTCACTGTTGTGAACAGACTGATTCTTCCCCTTTCCAGATGCCTATCATTTGAAAAGAGATAATGCATTGGTTTCTGCCTAATTATATGACATCATCTCATCCTACCACATTGTCTTTTTAATTCTAATTTTAAAATACAGTATCTGGGTTGTGAAAACTAATAGCTGTATCTTTTCCACTGCTTAAAGTATGTGTTTCATTTTTTTGGCCGTTTGCATCTGCTTGAACCCTCAGTGCAATGTCAAATTAGAATGGTGGGCCTCCCTTGCTAAGTTCTGGTTTTAACTGTATTAGTTTGGTGTTTCATTATTTGGATATCATCTGTGTCAGGTGGCCAAGTCATCCCTAAAGGGAGCGTGGCGGCGGCTGTGAGGTCAGCAGGCTTCACTCCCATAGACCTGGCTGCCAGAAAGACAGAAGCCAAGAGGATTCAAGACAGTTTGTTACTCACACAGACAGCAAAGCTATGACCAGTGCGGTGTCGGGTCCTGGTGCCCCTAATCCACAGGTCGACTAAACAGAAAGGTCTGGTGATGGCTGACTTGAGTGGTGGGTCACTCTGCCATTGAGGAGTCCCCTCTAAACTATGGCCAAGCATTTGTACAGACTGCACGGAAGCCAGCAGCTCCACATGACAGGGGAGTGGTGAGGAAGAGCTTTGTGCTCAACAGAAACCAGGGAGATGGATGAGCAACCCTTGGAGACATTCTCACACGGATCGGGGGCTGCCCTCGCTGACTCCTCCCCAGCCTAATCTCCCTTTGCTTCAGGAGAAATCACTCCCAGAACTCAGCTTAGACTGTGGCCAAGCCTCCTCTAGGAGGCCTATAAGGAGATGTGCAACATGGTAGGGGCACCATGGGAGAGCCATTCCCCTACAAATAGCTGCTGGGTTTAGAGATCTCTTTTTTAATAGTTTCTTTTAAGTATTACTTTTCTCAAGATTTTTTTGCAGGACTGATTGCTGAGTTTCCTCAAATGCTTTTTCTGTGTCTATTGATGGGATCATATGGTCAATGGATACACTCAATTTTGTAGCTGATTTCTTGGTATTGAACTACCCTTGCATTCCTGAAAACCAATACATAATACTTGGTCATAGTGGATTTTTAGAAATATATTTCTGGATTCTATTTGCTAATGTTTTATTCAGATTCTTTTTACATGTATATTGTGAGTCAGTTTTTAGTTATCTTTTTCTGTTCTCTTTTAATAATACGATTAAAGTTTCACTTATACAATTAAAATTTCCCATCTTTTCCCATGTCCCAGAATGTTCAAAATAACATTGAAATTATTTGTACTATTATATAGAGAAAGCCAGCATTGACTTTTTTAAACCTGGTGACTTTTTTTTTTTTTTAAAAAGAAACAGTTTCATCAAGGTATAATTTGCACACCACATGAGTCACCTAAAGTATTCACATTGATGTGTTTTAGTATATTCACAGGGTTGTGCAACCATCATCATAATCTAACTTTAGAACATTTTTGTTTCTCATAAAAGAAATCTGTCATCCATTAACAGTCACTCATATTCCTCTCTGCTCACTTCCGAGCTCTAAGCAAATTGTAATCCATTTTCTGTCTCTATGGATTGGCCTGTTTTAGACACTTCATTACAAATGCAATCCTATAATATGTGGTTCTTTGTTACCAACTTCTTGCAGTTAGCTTGTGTTCACGGTTTATCCCTGTCAACATTTTGTGGAATGTATCAGTATTTAATTTCCTTTTCACTGCCAAATAATATTTCGTTGTACTGATATAATGCATTTTATTTATTCATCTATTGGTTGATGAATATTTGAGTTATTTCAGTTTTTGTCTATTATGAATAGTGCTGCTATGAAAATTTGCATGTAAAAATTGTGGACATGTGTTTTCATTTCTCTTGGGTATATATACTTAAGAGTGGAATTACCAGGTCATACAGTAAATCTATGTTTAACATTATACAAAATTACCAACCTATTTCCAAAGTAGCTGCAGCATGTTGCAACCCCATCAGCTTCCAGTTCCTTCATATTCTCATCTGCAGCTGTCATTATCTGTCTACTCGATCCTAGATGTCCTCAGGATGTGGAGTAGAATCTGGTTGTGGTTTTGGTTTGTACCTCCCTGATGAGGAAAGATATTGAACGGCTTTTCACGTGCTTATTGACCTTTTGTATATTTACTTTGAAGAAATGTCTATTTAAGTCCTTTGTCCCCTTTTAAATGGTATTGTTGTCTTTTTGTTATTGAGCTATAAGAATTTTTAAATATATAGTGGATATAAGGCCTCTACCAGATATGTGATTTGAAAATATTTTCTTCAATTCTATGGTGTTGTACTTCTGCTTTCTTGATGGTATTATTTGTAGCATAAAAGTTTAGATTTTGATATGGCCCAGTTTATCTATTTTTGGTTGATGTTTTTGTTTGTGCTCTTGGTGTCCTATTTAAGAAAACATTGCTTAACCCAAGGTCATGAAGATTGACTTTTATGTTTTGTTCTGATAATTTTGTAGTTTTAACTCTTTTATCTCATAGACGTTGAGGTTTACAATCCATTTTGAGTTTTAATTTTTGTGTATGGTATGAGTTAGGAGTTATTCATTCTTTTGCCTGTGGAAATATAGCTGTTCCAGCGCCATTTATTGAAAAGACTCTTCTTTCCCCCACTTAACTGTCTCAGCAGTAGAAAACCAATTGACTGTGAATGAAAAGATTAATTTCTGGACTCCCAATTCTATTCCATTGATCTGTGTGTCTGTCTTCATGACAGTACCACATTGTCTCGATTACTGTCGCTTTGTAGTAAATTTTGAAATCAGGAAGTGTGAGTCTTTCAACTTTATTCTTTCTTTTCAATCTGTTTTCTTTGCTATTCTGAGTCCCTTGTGTTTCCAAATGAATTTTAGAGTCAGTTTGTCAATTTCTATAAAGCAGTCAGCTGGGATTTTGATAGGGATTGAGATGACTCTGTAAGTCGATTTGGGCAGTACTGTCATTTTAACAATATTCAATCTTCTGACCTATGAACATGATATGTCTCCATTAATGTTGACTGTTTTCAGTTTATTTCAACAATGTTTATAGTCTTCAGTGTACAAAGTTTACACCTATTTTGTTTAATTTATACTTAAATCTTTTGTTTTGAATGCAATTATTAACGGATTTTTCTCCTAATTTTATTTTCAAAGTGTTCATTTCTCATGTATAGAAATATACTGATTTTTGTCTTAATATGTTAATCCTGTATCCTTCAAATTTGTTTAAGCCATTTATTAGCTCTAATAATTTTTATTTTGTGGATTCTTTGGGGTTTTTTAAACATACAAAATAATATTATTTACAAACAGATAGTTTTACATCTTCTTTTCTAATCTGAATGCTTTTATTTTATTTTCTTGCCTAATTATCCTGGCTAGAAGCTCCAGTACAATGTCAGATAGAAATGGCAACAGCAGACATCCTTGTCTTATTCCTGTCTGTAGAGGGCAAGGCTTTAAATCTTCCACCATTAAGTATGAAGTTTGCTATAAGTTTTTTGTACATGCTTTGTTTTTGTTTTGAGATGGTGTCTTGCTCTGTCATCTAGGTTGGAGTGCAGCGGCGCGATCTTGGCTCACTGCAACCTCTGTCTCTCCGGTTCAAGCAATTCTCCTGCCTCGGCCTCTTGAGTAGCTGGGATTACAGGCATCTGCCACCATTCCCGGCTAGTTTTTGTATTTTTAGTAGAGACAGTGTTGGTCAGGCTGGTCTCAAACTCCTGACCTCGTGTCCGCCCACCTCGGCCTCCCAAAGTGTTGGGATTACAGGTGTGAATCACTGCGGCCATGTACGTGATTTTTATTGAATTCGGGAAGTTCCCTTTTATATCTGGTTTGTTGAATTTTTTTTATCAAAAAATGTTGCTTGTTAAATACTTTTTTCTGCATTGAGATGATAATATGATTTTTGTCTTTTATTCTATTAATATGGTGTGTTACATTAATTGATTTTTTACTGATAAATTAACCCTGTACTCCTGGGATAAATTCCACTTGGTCATGATACATAATCCTTTTTATATGTTGCTGGATTTAGTTTGCTAGTATTTTTTTTTTTTTTTAAAGAATGTTCCCATCTCTATCCAGAAGAGAATTCACCAGAGTTATTTTTTTTCTTATGATATTTTTGTCAGGTTTTTGTATCAAGTTAATACTGAACTTATAGATTGATATTAATTCTATGAACATTTGGTAGAATTTGGCAGTGAATCTGGGACCTGGGCTTTCCTTAATGCAAAGTTTTGTTTTGTTTAGTTTTGTTTTTTGATTATAATTCAATCTCTTTACATGTTAGAAGTCTATTAAGGTTTTCTATTTTATCTTGAACCAGTTTCAGTAGTTTTCTCTTTCCAGGAATTTGTCTATTTCATCTAAATTGTCTAATTTGATGGCGGACAGTTGTTTATAGCATTCCCTTATTTTCCTTTTTATTTCTGTAAAGTCAGTCATCTTATAGATTTTAGCGGCTTGAGGCTTCTCTCTTTTTTTTCTTGGCCAGTATAGCTAAAGATTTGTCACTTCTGTTCATCTTTTCAAAGAACCAAACCTGTATTCAAAAGAACGAAACTTTAGGTTTTGTTGACTTTATTGGTTTATATTCTTTATTTCCTTTATTTCTCCTCTAATCTTTATTATTTCCTTCCTTTTGTTTTCTTTGGGTTTACTTTACTCTTGCTTTTCTACTTTCTGAGATTGGAAGGCTAGGTAATTAATTTGAGATCTTTCTTCTTTTAAAATATAGATACAGGTATAAATTTTCTCTGAGCATCTTTATTTGCTTTTTTGCATCTCGTAAGTTTTGGTATGCTGTGCTTTCATTTTTATTCATCTAAATGAATTTTCCAATTTCCCTTGAAATTTTCTCTTTGACACATTAGTTACTTAGAGGTATATTATTTCCCACTATTTGTGAATTTTAAATTTGCTTTTATTATTGATTTCTAATTTAATTTCATTGTGGGTGGAGAAAATATTTTGTATCATTTAAATAATTTTAAGTTTATTGGGATGTGCTTAATTGTCTAACACAAGACAATTGTGTTTAATGACCTATCCCAAGGAATGTTCCATGTGTACTTGAGAAGAATATGTATTCTACGGTTGCTGGTGGCATATTCATTGGTGTTTTTAGGTCTAGTTGTTTACAGTGTTGTTCAATTCTATTTCCAAATTGGTCTTCTGCTTTAGTTGTTCTGTTCATTTTGGAAAGTGGGGTATTAAAGTCTGTAACTATTACTGTTGAATGATCTATTTCACATTTCAGTTCTATCAGTTTTATCTCAAATGTTTGTGGGCTCTCTTGCTAGTTGCATATATGTTTGTAATTGTTATATCTTCTTTATGAATTAACCCTTTTATCATTGTGAAATGTTCCTTTTTATCTCTAGTAACCTTTTTGCTTGGTTGTTTTTGACGGAGTTTTGCTCTGTTGCCCAGGCTGGAGTGCAGTGGTGTGATCTTGGCTCACTGCAACTGCTGCCTCCTGGGTTCAAGCAATTCTCCTGCCTCAGTCTCTCAAGTAGCTGGGATTACAAGCACGTGCCAGCATGCCTGGCTAATTTTTTTGTATTTTTAGTAGACGTGGAGTTTCACTGTGTTAGCCAGGATGGTCTTCATCTCCTGACCTTGTGATCTGCCCACCTTGGCCTCCCAAAGTGCTGAGATTACAGGCGTGAGCCACCGTGCCCGGCCTCGATCTTTTAAAAATTCAGTCTGACAATCACTGCCTTTTGATTGGATTGTTTAATTCTTTCATATTTAATGTTATGATTGATACAGCTAGATTGGCATCAGACATTTTACCTTTTTCTATAGGTCGCTTTTCATCTTTGTTACATGAATTCTCCTTTATTGTTTTATTTTGTATGAAGTAAATATTTTCTAATGCAACACTAGATATCACTAATTTCTAATTTCTTAAATAACTTTTACATTGTATTTTGAGGGTTTTTTTTTTTTTTTTTTTTGCTGTTTCCCTAGGGCTTACAGTATGTATCTTAATATATCAGGTTTATACTGACTTATTTGCGAGAAATATAGCTTTACTCTTGTATTCCTCAATTCTCTCCCCATTTTTGATGCCATTTAGAGGCCCAACAATACACCTGTATATTACATATATTGTTTTATGTAATTACTTTTTAAGTAAGGCAAGAAAATAAAGGGAAAGTATGCAATTATGCAGTCTTTTGTAATTACCTATATAAGTACCTTTACTGACACTTTCATTTATTTGTGAGAATTTGAATTACTGTCTTGCGTTGTTTGCTTTCAGTCTGAAGAACTTCCTTTAGTATTTCTTATAAGGCAGATTTGCTGGCAATAAATTATCTCAGTTTTTATCTGGGAATGTCTTTATTTCACCTTTATATTTCAGGATGGTTTTGCTGGAAATAAGATTTTTGGTCGACAGTGTTTTGTCTTTTGACACTGACTATTTCATTCCACTGCCATCTGGCTTCTATTATTTCTAATGAATTTAGTTGTTAATCTTATTGGTGTCCCTTTGCATGAATTGTTTTTTTTTTTCTCTTGCTGTGAGGACTAAATGGGGACTGTTTCTCTCTTGCCCAAATACCTATCCAAGGGGACTGGGGAGCCATGCTCTACAAACCATAAAAATCTCATCAGACAGGTTTTTATTAAATGTGGCTTGCTTTCCACTTGACTTTGGTATAATATCACATGACAGATAGCAGACTCTAAAGGAAATATTAATAAAAATATTTTACCACAAAATATATTTCTTTAACATACTTTGCAATGGCTGCCACTGTGCCAACAGATTAAAATGGACCTGCAAAGCCATCTTTCATGGGGACAATTTGCAGCTATAGAGAATCTCCATGAATATAACCAGGTATTTTCCCTTCCAGGTGTTCTCAGATCTCGGAGAGATTAATGGAGAGCCTGACACCTTTAAAATTTGAAAAGAGTCATTCACCAGCTATCACTTCTCTGAGAACTGCCACCCATGAGGCTTCATCTACATAATAAGAACCTGGCCTCCAAAACTCCCTAATCTTAACTCAGGCATTCCTTTCTACTGATTTTGAGTCCTTAGACAATAGCTTAACTCTCTCAACCAACTGGCAACTGAAGAATCCCCTAAACCCACCTATGACTTGTAAGCCCCAATTTGAGATGTTCTGCCTGTTCCGGCCAAACCAATTGCATCCTTCTCATATTGATTTATTATTTTACCTGCAATTCCTGTCTCCCTGAAATGTGAAAAGCCAAACTATAACCCGACCACCTCAGGCACACTTTCTCAGGACCTCTTGAGGTTGTGTAACGTGGGCCATAGTCACACATATTGGTCCGGAATAAACCTCTTTAAATATATTTTTGCAAAATTTGGATTTTTCTGACATGAACTGCTTTCAAAATTTTCTATTTTTTATCCCACTTGCCATATTCAGCTTTCTGGATGTGAGGCTGGTATTTTTCATCAGATTTGGAAAGTTTTTAGCCATTGTTTCTTTGAGTACTTTTCCTGTCTTCTATTTCTCCTCTCCTCTGGCACTCCCAATACATGCAGGTCAGGGTGCTTAGTGGTGTTCCACATTTCACAGAAGCTCTGTTAGTTTTTTTCTATCTATTCTTCAAATTGAATACTTTGTATTGATTTGTCATTAAATTAGTTCATTATCTCTTCTGCCAATTCAAATCTACCATCAAACCTCTCTAGTAAATTTTCCACTTTAATCATTATACTTTTAATCTCCAGAATTTCCACTGACACCCCAGTCACAATAAGCGCACCCAGTGCCCACATCTTGGTTTCTAATATCTTTCTCTGATAAAAGGAATCAGAAATCCTTAGACAAATGGCTGATTCTAGGGCTAGGGTAGGGATTATACAAGAGGAGCCTAGAGTGTCGTGTAGTGCCAGGAGGTAAAGAAGTGTTTAAAAACCCCACAAGAATGAGATTATGCCAGAGGGACACAGGAACCAACTGAAAGAGCTCCCAATAGCCAAAGCTGGAATAATCTGAGCAACAAAATAAAGCACATGCAATGCAAAATAGGAGGTCCAGACCATCCTGGCCAACATGGTGAAATCTCATCTCTACTAAAACACACACACACAAAAATTAGCTGTGCGTGGTGGTGGGCGCCTGTAGTCCCAGCTACTTGGTCAGCTGAGGCAGGGGAATCACTTGAATCCGGAAGGTGGAGGTTGCAGTGGGCTGAGATTGTGCCACTGCACTCCAGCCTGGGTGACAGAGCGAGACTGTCTCAAAAAATAAATAAATAAATAAAAAGAAATGTTCACGAATCCTTACTAATATATATGTGTGTATATATGTATATATACATATATATCTATAAAGTGGTGTATACATACGCATATGTATTTCTAATGTAGATTGCCTAGTGATACTTTTATCTACATTCTCATAAGGCAATCTACATATTTATGAGTAAGCCTTGTAAGTCTTCCAAGTTGCTGCCGCTCTTAACCTCTTTCTACTTCCCCGTGTCTGGAGCAGGGAGGACTCAGCCCACCCAGGAGCCAGCATCCCTTTCAGAAGAGGTGGGTAGGTTGATTTGAGAAGGGAGGGGCACAGCCATGCTTCCAGCATCCCTCTTCCATGATTTAAAGTGGAAAGTAATATCAGACGCCCCAAGTCTCTGCCCTTGACTTGAAAGAAAGGGACCAGTGCCACTAGGAGGGCCAGGTGGCCAAAGCCACCTGCCTCTGGAGCTTTTCAAGGAAGTTATGCCTCCCATTCTGCCAAGGACGACGTGTCTCTAAACATCAGTCAGTTAATATTTTGCGAGTCACAAATTCTGCAACGAAGTGACATAAAGGGATAGCTTTTCTCTCCCACAGCAGTGACCGGTCAGGGACCACTGGAGCAGAGTAATGAGAATGGCTGAAGGAGACACCCGGGAATGCTTGGAGCCGCCCCCCGGAACATGGTCCAGACACCTCCACGGCGAGTCCCAGTGTCAGGAGCAGGTGAGGGGAGGCCCAGGGAATAACCAATGAATCACAACATTGTAAGTCATTTTAAAACCAATTTATCTGCCAGCTCCTCCTTCCTTTCTTCCTTCATCAGCTCACCCTCAGCCTTGTGGCGGGCGTGTGAGTGAGTCAGACATGCTCCTGTGGCCTCGGATGCCATCCTCAGCCTCATGACTCCCAAATGGTTTTTATGCGCTGCTGACCTATGGCTATGTCTGACCACTGCCCCTGTCAGTGGTACCCCTAACTTCAGTGTGTGAATTCAAGTCGCATCCTCTGCCCTGGAACACAACTTTTCCTTTCGGGGTAGGGGGCATTGAGCAGAGGACAGAAATATAACACAAGAGATGTCAGGAGTCCAGTCACGGCCCTGCCCACCCCATTGCTAGTCCCCATTGTCTGGGACACCTGAGTCATCGGAGGGCAGCAAGGAACGCAGTGGGTGCTGTGCTGGGCTGATGGTGTTGTGGGTGCATTGTCCTACACGCAGAGTGGATGACAGCCACTCAGAGGACGCAGGCCCAGCATCCCAGCGTCGGGAGAGAATGCACTTGGAAAACCCAGAGAGGCCCTCAGATCCCTAGCCCAACAGTCACCAGGTTGCCTATTTGGTGGAACAGATGTGTATGCATCAACCTTTTTGCTCTGGAGAGAAATACGGCCTCCTATTCCCTGGGTCGGTTACTATTTTGATGGAACTACCGCCCTATAGGAGGCTTTTTGGTAATAGATACCTGGATAACGGCTCCACTCTCTTCCTAGAATTTTTTGTCCATTGAGCTATGTGTACATGTGGGGGTGGCGGTCATCAACAAGAGCCAGTGGTCAGCAGAGGGTGGGCACAAGGCCAGCGTGGCTGGCTACACCAGGGGTGAGGGTGGGGAACCGGTTGCAGAATCAGTTATGACCAAGCAGGCTTTGTCCTGGGAACATAAGCATAAAGTATCGCTAGGCAATCCACTTTTATCATCAGCCTCATCAGCAGGTCTCAGGAGAGAAGCTTATGGTCATCTCAGAGGATGTAGCCCAGGTTTATTTTACCCTCCTTCCCAGCAGAGGCTCTAGATAACAAGAGCTACAAGGATGACCTCAGCCTGGTAAAAGGCCATCACGGCCAGCCTGTATCAAACCTCAAGCTTCCTGCGAAACTCCAGACACAGTTCCATCAAAGTGGAAAGCAGGGAGCTGACTCTCTCATAGCCATCACTCAGCATGGTCTGATGATCCAGCCAACGTTACAAGACAAGATGGAAAAAAGAGGAGTGAGGATTGGAAAGGAGGAGACATAAATTTTCATATTTTTTGGGTAGACAATGTAACTTTATACATAAAAATTTTTTAAGACTTTACAATGAGAGCTAATGAGGTTTAATATAAGAAGATATAAAAGTCCACAGCATGGCTATGCAATAGCTAACACTAATTGGAGAATGTAATAGAAAAAACACACCATTAGCAATAGCAATAAAACACTAAGGTATTTAGAAATAAGTATAATAAAGATGTGGGACATCTTAAACGAGAAACTAATAAAATTTTATTAAGGGCTATAGACAAAGATTTAACTAATTGGAAGGCTACATCATGAATGTAAAAACTCAGTTTCAAATGTTCAGTTCTCCTGTAAAATAATCAATAAATTAAATGCAATTTCATTAAAATCCTAGCAGTTTTCTCATGGCACCTGATAAGGTGGATTATTCCTTCATATGGAATAGTAGAGGACCAAGGATGGCGAAGACAGGTTTAAAGAAGAAGCAGAGGGTAGACATATTTTCTCTGACAAATAGCCAGAGATTTCCTCTAGAGTTTTGATAAAGACTATTCAAGAATAAACAGATCAGCGGAACAGAACAGAAAGACAAAAGCAGACCTTCACAGAGTGGAAACCTGGTACACACCACAGGGATCCATACGTCAACAGGAACGGGGGTTTGTTGGTCAAATACCACTGATAGAAAGGTAAAATATTCATATTATTATCTAACACTACACTGGTAATAAAGTTCAGATGGGTTAAAGTCCTACATATGAAATGCAAAACTTTAAAACATTCAGAATAAACTATAGTGAAATAGCTTTATGATGTCAAAATACAGAAAAGTTCCTTTTTTTTTGAGACGGAGTCTTGCTCTGTTGCCCAGGCTGGAGCCTGCAACCTCCGCTTCCCAGGTTTAAGTGATTCTCCTGCCTCAGCCTCCTGAGTAGCTGGGATTACAGGCACACGCCACCACATGGGGCTAATTTTTGTATTTTTAGTAGAGAAGGCTTTCACCATATTGGCCGGGTTGGTCTTGAACTCCTAACTTCAAGTGATCCACCTGCTTCGGTATCCCAAAGTGCTGGAATTACAGGTGTGAGCCACCGTGCCTGGCCCAGAAAAAGTTTCTTGTAAGACATACAAACATAAACCGCATAAAATTGAAGTTTGATAAAGTTGACTATGTTATGATTAATAGCTTCTATACAACAAAAGATGCCACAAAGCTGAAAGTCAAAAGACCAGCCACACTCAGGAGGAAATATTTGCTATAAACATAACAGACAGATGATGATTATCCATCTCATATAAAGAGCTCACACAAATCAACAAGACAAATAGAAGTGAAGCGTTTATGAATAGAGTGGAGCCCTGGTATGTCATTTACCAATCCCATTTTCTTCTCTCTTTGACAGCCTTACCAATCATGTGTGAAATCTTTACTACAATGTATCCTGTTGTTTCAGTAAAGATATATATGTTTACATATGCAAGTTTACTGTGTAATGAACTAAGTGAAAACCAGGCAAATGATACAAACTCGCAATTAACAGACGAGGAAATGAGACACACAATGACCATGAAAAGATGTAGCCTCTCCCCAGGTACCAGGAAAATGAAAATTAAAGTAACCTTTAGTTTTACAGTCATCAGATTAACAAAGATTAGGGATCTAAGAGTAATAAAGCTGGCAGTGGGCGAGGGAGTGCTTAGCCCATGCTAAAGGGAAGGTTCATTGGCTCCACCCTTCAAAGAGACGTTTGGCGGCCGGGCGCGGTGGCTCATGCCTGTAATCCCAGCACTTTGGGAGCCTGAGACGGGCTGATCACGAGGTCAGGAGATCGAGACCATCTTGGCTAACACGGTGAAACCCCGTCTCTACTAAAAATACATTAGAAAAAATGAGCCAGGCGTGGTGGCGGGCGCCTGTAGTCCCAGCTGCACAGGAGCCTGAGGCAGGAGAATGGTGTGAACCCAGGAAGCGGAGCTTGCAGTGAGTGGAGATCACGCCACTGCCCTCCAGCCTGGGCGACAGAGCAAAACTTTGTCTCAAAAAAAAAAAAAAAAAAAAAGAAGAAGCTAAAAGAAGAAGCCAAAGAGACGTTTGGCTACTCCTAGGGAAGCTGGAATCAGGCATGTCCCTCCACCTGGCAAAGTCCCTTTCTCCTAGACTAGAGACCTTGTTGCATGTTTGCACAAAAAGGGTTCCCTGGCAATATGCGCTGCTACCATCCTTCTGACAGTGACCCGTCAGAACAATGAGGGCTGGTGAGTGAACACAGGCTATACATCCATGGCATATGTGTACAAAGTACTATCCAGTAGTTGGTCTGTTATACACATGACAGACCAGTGTTCATCATCCAGGGTGTGTAAAGAACTCACAGAAATTAGTAAGACAGAGCCATCTGCAACAGTTGGTCCTGCACAGAAGCAGACCAACCTGAAAATGCAACGTTGAGTTAAAAAAGAAACAAGTGGCACACATTATAAGCACCGTGGGGTATGATTTGTGTAAAGTTTAATACTTTACACCAGCATATCTTTACCAAACTACAGGATAGACTGTAGTAAAGATATCAAACATGATTGAGAAGGCTGTGGAGGAGAGAGGAAAATGGGATTGGTGAGTGACATACCAGGGCTCTATTCATAATAGTTTACTTCTAAAAATGATTACCTAAAGCAAACATGGCAGAATGCTAATATTTATCATGTCCAGGTGGTGGGTTCAGTTCATATTATCCTATGTAATTTGTTCTGAATGTTGGAACTATCCCATAATAAAACACTGGGGCAAAGAACACAGATCATGAAGAAAAACAAAACCTAAGAAGAAATACAAGAAAAAAAAAAAAAAAGATGCTAGGGTCACTGAATAGGGTGGGAAAGCGAGTTAGTGCAGTGAGGACAGGCACGAAAGAGAGAAACCGTCTCAGAAGCAGGCAGGGGAGACTGCTGGAGGCGGCGTCAAGGACATTTATTCATTCAACAATCACTGAGCACTGTGAGAGTCAGACCCTGGAGACTCAAGGTGCCTCCCTGTGGAGAGAGAGGCAAACAGCCAGGAAGAACAAGGCCAGAAGGTTTCAGATTGTGCTGCTGAGGGCTGTGCTTGGTGGTGCAGCGGGGACTGGACAGGTGGACTTGCTCTGTAGGGGTGGACGCAGGCCCGGGGCAGCAGGGGCAGTGCTCAGAGCCTGCCCAGCTTGGTGCCGGCAGTGGGAGCGGCCGATGCAGCACTGGCTGCAGGGAGCTTGGCGGACCTGGGAAGAGAAAGGCGCCCACTTGGCTGGGGGATGAGAGGAGGCTCCAGTCCTCTTCAGCCATGATGTGGACCTGGAGCTCTCGCTAGAGCCAGAAGAGGTGATCTCCATGGGTGTTGGAGCGGGGACATCAGGGCCACCCCGGACGTGCGGGGGAGCTGTGGGTAGAGAGTGAGCTTCCTGGGGAGTGGGAAGCCCAGCCAGGAAAGGGAGCCTCAAGCTTTGGGAAACATCAGAGTGGCAACCTTATACTTTGGTGTGGCCTCGGAGCCACCGGGAGAGCGGAGGAGCGTGGAGATAAAGGCGCTTAGGGAGAAGAGGGATCTTTTTGCTTCTACCTCCAAAGAAAAGAAAAGAAAAAAGAAAGAAGAACAACAAGAAATAGAGCGGAAAAGAATTCAAGTATGGATGGGTTTGGGTGGGGCTGGGAAATGGAGGGCTCCAAGCAGTAGAGCAGAGGGTCCAGCACAGGGAGCACGACTGGCGAGGTGAGGTGGGAAGGGCTGGAAAGAAAGCCAGGATGGGTCCAGGCTAAATCACTGTGGCAGGGGTCCTCGGGGGTTGCCCAGGAAACTGCCACAATTCTGGAGTTGCCATCTGTAGTGGTGATGTCCGGCGAGCGGGTGGAAAAGCTGGAGAAGCCACCAGCTGGTGGAAAGGCCCTGGGTCCCCCCCACCTTCCAAATTTCACCTTGCTCCTCCTGTTGCCAGGAGCCATCCAGGGGCTGGGGCCTGGGAGTCCTTCCTGGCTTATCCCTCTCAACGCAGGGAAGAACTTGACATTGGGGAAATGTGGAGTGGGCATTGGACCTTCCATCCAGCCCGAAAGATGCAGGAGAATGAAGACAGTCCCTGAAGCAGAGAAAGCCACGTGCCCAGGGCCGGCGGGGCAGGCTTTGTTCCGGGAACACCTTCTTGACCAATGCCGCACCCTGAGGGACGCCAGAACGGGGTCCTGTGAGTCTCCCGAACATGCTGATGGTGCTGAGCTGATTAAAATAACATTCTCCTGTGCAGGGGAAGCAGGCTGAACGGTGCTGAGCGAAAGGCATGGACCTGGTAACACTCTCCTAGACCATGTTTATTTTCTGTAAAAATAAGATCAGATCCCACTGGTGACAAGTGCTGTGACCAGGACTGAGTTCTTTGAGGTTGCAGGACTGAGGTCTCTGTGTTCTTGCTGCTGTTGGCTCAGGGTCATTCCCACTTCTAGAAGATGCTGTGTTCCTTGGTGAGTGGCCTCATGGCTCCATGTCTCGGCCAGCGCTGGAAGGCTGAGTCCTCTTGCTCTCCAGGGGCCCTCCCTTTGCTCCTGGCAGGTGCCTGCTCACCGCCCAGAGCAGGGTTTGATGTCAGGCCCTTGAAGTCTTCAGCGTTCTCGGTGCCCTTGGGACCCTGAACAGACGGAGTGACCCTGCGGTGGAAAATCCTTGCTGCCCCGCGTCAGGTGTGTTCCTCAGACTGCAGGCCCGCGTGCACCCCGCCCGTGCGCAGTGCCTCCTCATCCCTGTCTGCTGGAGTAGGCTTCTGGGGGCCTTTTCTGTGGCTCAGGCGCTGTAAATGGTCGGACAAGAGTAGCTTGCTGAAGGTGGATGGCGCTTCGAATTTAAACTGCACAACTGAGTGCTGTTTCTTGGAGCATCTCAGGGACTGGCCCAGGTGCCTCATGACCTCTGCAGTCTCCGTTACTGCTTTTCCAGAAACACTCTCTTTGAGATGCGTCCGTGCATATTAAGAAAATCCATCAGCACCGTTTTCTTTATTTTTCAGTTCCTATTAGCAGTATTGACCAGAGGGTTCCCCAGGGCCGGGGGCAGGTGGGATGAGGGCAGCTCCCCTGGCTCAGCCCGTCCATCTCTCCTGCCCGACTGGTGTTTAGATTATAGTTCAATTCCATTTTAATCCACTTCCAATTCAATTCCATTCCGTTCAAATCCGAATTCCATTCCGTTCCAATCCATTTTCATTCAGTCTAACTCAATTTCATTTCAGTCCGGTTCAAGTCCACATTTAGTTTCTATTTTGCTTAATACAGGTTCACAGACCTTCTACTGTGCCCCAGCCTCACGCTGGGCACCGAGAGAGGCAGGAGCTGGCAGGAGCCAGGGCAGAGGGACCCAGTGCGGAGATGTGGGGGAACAGGCCTCACCCAGAAATGGCCACTGGAAGAAGCAGGAGCATGTAGGGGCCACAGGACAGGAAGTCCATCCCTGTTCCTTAATTGAGCCACCCGTGCTGGCGTGACCCCTGCTCAGGCCAGTACTCTTGCTTGGACCTGTCATGGTGGTTTTCCCAAGCACATCCATGGCCGCTGTCCTGTGGGTCAAAGGCATGGCTGGGCCCGTGGGAAACATGGATTAAACGCAATGAACATTTCACTGCAGTCCTCCCCAGAGTCTCCTGGGCACTGATGGGCATTGGCAACTTCTAAGAAGGGACAAGTGTAGTTTCGGGGCCGCAGAGGGCAGAACCTGGCTGGGAGCCAGCTGGCCACTACTGGGCAGATGGGCAGAGCTGAGCTGCTGTCTCCCAGTGTGGAAGGAGAGTGAGTGTGTCAGGATTGCCTGGCTCTGGGGCACTTCCTGGGTTGGAGTCTCAGCTTTGGGGAGCCCCAAATGAGCCCCTCATTTCAAGGCTGCCAGGGGCACACTTTCTGCCTCTCAGGATACAACTGACAAGGAATTCGCCAAGTCCTGCCTGTTCAACCATGTGTGAGTGACGAGGGCTTGTGCACACACACATCTGGTCTCTGGACTGCCACGAAGGAGGCAGAGGAGCGTCTGCATCTGCAGCAGCTCTGCCGGTGCCCCCCAGCACCCTTCGAGCTGGCCTGGAAATGGAGTCTGGCTCCACGGCTGCTCTCCTGGGATGCGGTGGCCAGGCCTGCCGGGATCCCACGAAGAGGCGAGTGGAGAAGCCAGTTCCCCCTGGGTTCTGTCCCCGTGGGGGCTAATGGCCACACTGAACCAAAGTTGCATCTGGGACTCTTCGGAGCAGGAGTGGTTTGCATGAGAAATTTGAGAATGCAAACTCAATTCATCATTATTTATGAACCAGTTCAGAGGAGTTTATTACTCTGATCACTCACTAATCATTCCTTATAAATGCGAGGACCGACAAAATCCCACAGAATCAATAAAGTGGTAAGTTCCCGGTCTAAATCACGGTACCTAGGATTCTTGAGTAAACCTTTTGGTAATTTACAAAGGCTGTTGAATTTTATAGTAAGTGTTTTTCAAACCAAGCTGGATTCTAAACAATAATGACTTTTTAATGTGGCTCTGTGATTACATTGTCATCGTGAAATACGGGGGTCTTTGACTGCATCCGAAATGAGCCTGGTGTGAATTACTTGCAGACACAGACCAGCACGGCCCTAGGTAAAGCAATCTTCATAAATTACCCTCCAATCCGGGTGGCCTGGCAGGCGAGGCCTGATGCCAATGTTTGCAACTCAATTTTCAATGGACAATTTGTAAACAAGCTCTTCCTTTTGTTCGGGGCAGTGGCCACAGCCGCCGCCTCTGAGTGGAGGGGCTGAGCTCCCCCCAGCTTTTCACGCACCGGCTGAGACTTTGTGTGAGTCCAGGACGGTGGCTGCTCATCCACGGAGCTGCTTAAAGGGAAGTGAATGAAAGGAACCGACGCTGGGTGCCAGCCACGCGCCAGGTGCACATGGCCCCCGTGGCGCCATATGGGAAGCCAAGAAAGAAACTGTTTCCTCCTCCTAGAAAGTCTTGCTGGGCGGCTGCCCTCCAACAAACACACAATCCCCTCCCTCGTTCACTCTAATGATTCCAACACCCCTTCCCAGAGGGCTCAGAGTCCCCACTGCCCCTGCACCTGGGGGCCCTGCCCACCCTGTTTCTGAACTGCTGAGACTCTGTCTGGGTGTCTCAGTGGGCCGGGGCCTGTGGTCCATACAGTGAGAGCGGGCTTCCCTCAGAGACCTTCAGCCCACCCCAGGGAACTGTGAGACATGACTTGGGGGTAGCAGGAGCCATGGACGCTCTCAAACCCAAAGCCACCAGGCAGACAACTGAGCTTGGCTCAAATCCATGAACCCAGGTGTGGGCAATAGGGCCTGCAAGGCTGGGTGAAGGCCTGGGGACTCCGGAGGCTGAGGTGGCTCGCCTGGGGCCACAGCCATGGGTGCTGGTGCTTGCCCGTCCCTGCCCTGGGGAGCCTGGTACCCTGGCCCAGGGACAGAGCGAGGCTCCTCAGCCACAGGGGCAGCTTCAGGTCAGGGACTGGGGGGTGATTAGGGCGGTTCCCACCTGGACTTTCACACCAGGGCCCTCGCCCCGGCCCTCTTACTGCCCAGCCTGGGAGCTCCAGGACAGGCCTTGCTTGCTTCACCCTGTGCCTGGGTCTTCAGGAAAGTTTGCTGAGGGCATTCATGCCCAGGGCTCTTGGGGGCAGGACTGGGATTTGCAACCCCCACCCCAGGTGCCTGCAGGTGCCTCAGTCCTAAGGGCCCTCCCGGCAGATGAGCTCACCCATCCCTGGGGCAAAGGGTCCCACTTCCTGGGGTGCAAAGTCACCTCCTCCTCGTCGCTCCGGATGCTTCCATGGCAACAGATTCTTCCGCAGCAGAGCGGGAGGGCACCCCTTCCCCGACCGTCTGCCTCCCAGCAGGCTGGTGGAGGGGCTCACTCCCATGCACATGGCTCCTGTGGGCTCCCACCTTCCTCTGGGTACCCTGGGTGCACCAAGGCGTTTTAGAAGGAGCTGCATCAGCTTGGAGGCGAGAAGGGCAGGAAGAGGCCGCACAGGTGCTCAGCAGGAGACGCTTGTGTCTTAGGACCTGGGTATTTAGAAATCTGTTTTACACGGGCTCTGTTTCTGACTTTATGTAAAGTGAGGTTTCACAGCTACACACATTTCTTCCAATGTTCCACTGGGGAGAACTTCCCCCGGACCCCGGGGCTCCAAACTCCACGGCGCTTGAGGTGCCTCCAGTGTGCAGTGGACGCTTCCCCCGGTGTGCCGTGGACGCTTCCCCCGGTGTGCCGTGGACGCTGCCCCCAGTGTGCCGTGGACGCTTCCAGGGTGCCCCAGGGTCCCTTGGGGGCTCTGTGGAGGCTTCTGTTTCTGAGAGTGGAGACCTGTGTTCGTTCTCCCCTAACGGCCTCCCTTCTGGTGCCTCCCCGCCATTCGTGGCTGTTTTCAGAGGCAAGTTGGAAGTGGGGGTGCAGCTGGGACTGTGGAAAGCACTCCCTGCAGTGCCCTGGGGGGTCTCTGTGGGACACAGAGGCTGAAGCTGGAGGGGCTGGGGGTCCGGGGGGCCCGAGGTAAAGGCTGCCTGCACCAGGGCCTTCCCCAGCACCTGCCACTGGGGCTGCTGTGGGAACCCGGTGGGGACGGCCTCCAGGCTTGGGGTCCTGATGACTTAGCTTTTGCCCTGATCCTGCCATCTGGGAGCTGAGGTTCTGCCTGGATGGCTGCCCCGAGACGAGACCAGGCAAACCCCTGGCTCCTGGGGTGGTCTCCTGCAGCCTATCAGCGAGATCCCCTCTGCCCTCGACGGGGATGCTGGGTGCCCTAGGGAGGCCTCAGCAGCCTGTTTCATAGCCAAGGATGCTGAGGCCTAGAGCACAGGGACCCCCACCTGAGGCCCCACAGCTGGTGAGAGGCAGACGGTAGGGTGGAGCCCTCTCAGTCAGATGCTGTCTGCCTTGTGTTTCGGCTGTTGGGGTGCGGGGAGCTGGTTTGGGGAGGGGGTCCGGGAGCCACTCCACTGGGGTAGTTGCAATGCCCACAACTAAGCTCTTGGTACTGGGTCAGTTCTGTGCCCTGGGCAGGCGTCACCTCCCTCCATCCTAAAACCCCCTCCGAGATACTCAGTATCTTATCCCTGTTCTGTTGATAGGGAAACTGAGTCCCAGAGTCACCATCAATGGGCCGGCCAGATGAGCTTGGGTCCAGGCCCAGGCGGCCCTGCCTCGTGGGTGTGAAAGGCCTGGTCCCCACTGCCAGGCCGGCGCCCACTTACAGGTGGGGACCAGGCCCTGGGCCTCGATGTGCACATGCAGAAGCTGGGTTCCTAGCGGCCGCTTGACTTCATAGGATTGCTGAGAAAATCAAACAGGTTAAGGAATGGCAGATGGCTGGACCCAAGTAAGGAGTTGTTAGTAAGTTCCTTTCCGGTATTTAACCAAAGCATTTGTTTGCAGCCCTGGGACTGTTTTCAAGAGGAAAAAGGCCCTGCAAAGAAGCAAGCAGAGTCTCTTTAATGTCCCTTCTTTAATTTAAAAAAAAAAAAAAAGGTAGAAGTCAGGAGCCAAATTGCCTCCCATCAAGACACCAGAGAGAACCGATTTAATTTCCATAATGTAGGACAACAATGAGCGCGCAGCCTCACGGGAGAATAAATCCAGCCACTTTAAGGGAGAAGGGAGGCGCTAAGTATATCACGTCAAATATTAACATATGAACTTCAAATCTATGCACCAATTCAAAATCTGATTTAACAAACTGCTCTTATTAAAGTCAATTGGCGAGCATTCCATTATAAAAACAAATGAAATCTTCCCCGTCTACGAGATAAATAATTTTCTCCCCACACCTAAGCGGGAGGCATTAGCTTAACGGGTAACGATCTAAATTATGTATTAAACTCAATTACTTTTTATTACTGCTTTCCAATTAGGGTTCCCTGATGACTCGCGCGGCGGGGAGACTCCTCCCGGGCAGTCCCAGATCCTCTTGGCCCCTGGATCTGGCTGTGCAGACTCCATTTGCCCCCAGCTTAATTGAGCGTGTCTCTCCCTCTCTGTAAGGAGAGAGTGAGGTGTGGCTTCTGCTGGAGTGAACACGGATGGCGGCAGGATCACTGACTAAATCACCGCCTAAATCTGCTGGAGCCACTCCTGGCAGCCACTTCTGAGGCTGCAGTATCTCCCCGCCCTCTAGAGAGAGCTCCTGGAATCCCCAGTATCGTGAGGGCAGCTCTGCTGAGCCTGCGGCCTCTACAGGTGCAAGCAGCGTGCTGCTGCTCCGATGAGTGTCTCCCTGTCCTCAGAGGCGCCAGTCCCCCAGCTCCTGCCCTGCGCTGGCCATGCCTCAGCTGATATGGCACCACCATGGATTCCCCTATGTAACCAAGAGCTTTCCTTGTAACAATCCAGACTTTCTGAGAAGAGCTGTGTTCTTGGGCATATTTCTCAAACACCAGGGAAAACTCCTTTTAAAATGAAAAAGCGTGTAGACTCTCAAGTGCAAAAATGCTACTTGTGAGGGGCCACTGTACAGTGATTGCAGAGGCCAGCTTGCCCTGCAGGGCCGGCTGTGGCCTTCCTGGAAGCCGGGGAGCTGTGGGAACACCCATTCCTCAGAGTCGCTGAGTGTCCACTGTGAGCTGCTCTGAGCAACACGGCGGGAGGTGGACGATGGGGCCAGAAGGGGCTTGAGGATGAAAGCACGCCAGGAGGGAGAAATGACCGTGTGGCCTGCTGCAGGTCATAGGCACCTGGGAACAAGGAGCACAGGTGGGTGGGGGAACTAGGAGTGCCAAGTCAGGGGTCTGGGTGAGAAAGTAGCTCTGAAACGGCGATGTGAGGGTGGCAAGGGGTCGGTCATTCTGAGATCAGGGGAAGTGGCCCTAACAGGGCAAGTCACCAGGGCAGAGCTAAGCCTCCATCTCAGGGTGGGGTGGCAGCGGGTGGGGTCAGCCACTTTCAGGCTGGGCTTCAAGAGAGGCCTCAGAGCTGGCACCAGAAGGCCCCTCTGCCCCTGCCTCTGACTGCAGGAAGAATAAAAGGCTAGAAAGAGGGCCTGGCCAAGTTACACAGAGGAGCCCCCGCAGCCAAAAAGAGCCAGGGGAGTGAGAAGTCGGAGAGTGAGAAGTCGG
>NW_012102521.1:731738-732999 GCF_000951045.1 Mandrillus leucophaeus | reverse complement strand
AGCCACGATGGCTTCCAGAGACCGCCCCGGCACCCAGCCACGATGGCATCCGGAGACCGCCCCGGCGCCCAGCCACGATGGCATCCGGAGACCGCCCCGGCACCCAGCCACGATGGCATCCGGAGAGCAGCCCCCTAGCAGTGTCACTTGGGTGGTAATGCAAGAAAGCCCTGTCCTGTTGGTGTTCAGGTCTGGGAGGCCTCTGTGAGCCTGGGACTGTGGGACTGTGGCACTGTCCGAGGACCTGCCTGGCCTCTTCATGCGGACGAGGGTCTCATTTAACCCTCAACATACCGCACACTGGAGAACCAAGGGAGTCTCAGGAATAAGGCACCCCTCCGGCATCAGGTGTGCAGGAGCCGAGCTGGGTTTCCAATTCTGCGTCACAGCCGGCTCCGGTTCCGTAGCAGTTTTACGGGTGACATTACCGAGGTCCTCGTGGTCCGGAGAGGGAAGTGCGATGGGGCGCAGAGTAGGCCACGGTGGGGTGGGGAGGCGTCAAGGACGAGGTGCCAGCTGGGCATTGAAGGACAGTGGGGCTCCATCCAGCAGAGGTGGGGGGTGTGACGGGGGGGATGGGAGTGTGAGGTGGTTGGGTTTGTGTGTGTGTGTGTGAGAGATGAGTGTGTGTGGTGCATGGTGTCTGTGTGAAGGGCCAGTGTGTGTGGCTGTGTGCAGGCGTATGTGTGATAAGTTTGCGTGTGGTATGTGTGTGTGTGATGGTTGAGTGCATATATGGTGTGGTGTGTGTGGTGTCTGCTATGTGTGTGTGATGCGTGTGTGTGGTGTGCATGTGATGAGTGTGCATGATGAGCATGTGTGTGGTATGTGTGATGAGTGTGTGTGATGAGCATATGTATGATGAGCATGTGTGATGGGTGTGTGTGGTGTGTGTGATGAATGTGTATGATGAGTGTGTGTGGTGTGTGTGATGAGTGTGTGATGAGCATATGTGTGGTGTGTGTGATAAGTGTGCATGTAATGAGTGTGATGAGTGTGTATGATGATGGTGTGGTGTGTGATGAGTGTGTGTGATAAGTGTGATGAGAATGTGTGTCGTGTGTGTATTGAGTGTGTAATGAACATGTGAGTGATGAGCGTGTGTGTGATAAGTGTGTGGTGTGTGTGAGAGATGAGTGTGATGAACGTGTGTGTGGTGTGTGTGATAAGCATGTGTGTGATTAGTGTGTGTGGTGTGTGTGCAATGGGTGTGTGTGATAAGTGTGTGTGATGTGTGTGGGGAGTGGGGATGGGTGCAGGT
>NW_012102521.1:726046-726599 GCF_000951045.1 Mandrillus leucophaeus | reverse complement strand
GAGTGAGAAGTCGGGGAGCTGCTCGTGAGTTGGGGGCGCTACAGGCAGGGTCCCTGCTTGTTCCTGAGTCTTGGCTTAGATGCAGCTTAGCCTCGAACTCTTGTGTCCACCCGGGCCTCTCTGAGAGACCCTGACGGGGACCAAGGGCCCAGCAGCCCACACATTGCCGTTGATTGGCATGAGGTGGTGGTGGGGCCTCCCAGGGCACCAGGAAAGGGGGCTGCGCTTGAGCTGCCAGGTAGGGGCCCCCTGTGGGGCTTGGGGTGGGTGGGGCGGGGAGGAGCTGGCTGGGCCTCACAGTCCTGGAAGCCAAGAAGAGCTTTGGTGCCTTCGATGGGGATCCCCAGACCGGGCATTCCGGGAAGCCGGCGCCGCACCATGACAGCCACTGCTGCCACCCCACCTGGGTCCCAGAACGAGCCCTGCCAGCCCACCCCAGAGGCCAAGGGACGGGTAGGGGAGCCACAGAGGGGGCGGAAGGGACCGGAGGGCACTGAGACAGAGGCTTAAAAGGCCAAGTCTGGCTCTAAGTCCTGGAGTCAAGCGGCCGACC
>NW_012102521.1:698012-724181 GCF_000951045.1 Mandrillus leucophaeus | reverse complement strand
GAGCGTGTGTGTGTATGTGAGTGTGTGTGGCATGTGTGGGGAGTGGGGATGGGTACAGGTGGAGGTGGGTGTGTGATGAGCGTGTGTGTGTATGTAAGTGTGTGTGGCATGTGTGGGGAGTGCGATGGGTACAGGTTGAGGTGGGTGTGCTCACCAGCCAGGTTCTCAGGCTTGTCCTGATGCCCGTGAGTGTCCCAGGCCCCAGTGCTAGTGCTGTACCTAGCACAGGAGGTCAGAAGGGCCATTGCTCCTCCCACTAGCCAGAGCGGTGTCTGACTTTGTCTCTCCCTTCGCCACTGAGTACCCCCAGCCAGGTGATGTCATCTCCTCAGTCCTCACCCGCTTTTCTGCTCCTCCCTGTGACAGTGGGTCAGCACAGAGACTCCATCTGGCTACCCTGGGGCCCCTCTGGCCACGCCTGCCTGCTGGAGACTCCTCGAGTCATGTCAGGCATGGCCTTGCTGTGCCTCCCTCCTCTTCCTGCATCCACCCACCGCGTTTCAGTGGCTCCATCCTTTGTGCCACCACCGACCCCTGGACAATTCTCAGTCCCTCCAGGGACAGTGTGGCTCACAGGGCTGGTGTGCTGAACAAAGGCTGAGCTTGGGCAAGCACCGCAGCGGCTAGGACATGGGGTAGTGGCCAGGAGGCCCAAGGAGTCCTGTCCAAGAGGAGACAGGCCAGGATCTCAGGCTCAAACCCTTGAGCCCTCTAGAGTGCCTAGCCCTGTGCTGGACTCCGAGGGGCCACAGGCAGAGAGAGAACCTGGCCTCAGCCTCTGAGACTGAGGAGCCCTAGTTCAAGTGTGTGGGCCAGGCAGAAGAGAGCCCTGAAGTTGGAGCAGTCAAGGAAAGCTGCCTGGAGGAGGTGCCCTTGGAGTCACAGCTCAGTGGCACCTGAGAAGGATGGACAGGGCCTCAACCCGGGGCCTGCATCCCTCCCCATCAGCACACCTTGGGGGAATGGCCTGGAGCTACAACACCAGTGACAGACGGCAGGAAAGCGCTGTCCCCACAGCCGGCACGGAAAACCACCGGCCCTCACCCCGTCTTGCACAATCCCTGAAGTCTGCTTTTTGTTTGTTTAATGAATCCCTTCGATGTTCAAGAAAGAAATTAATTTTACTTATTCCTCCAGCGGTCATTAGAAAAGCTTTTAATGAACACAGTAAAAACCAACTAATTATTGCAATGGCATTTTACTCTAAATAAAATTGACAGGACCCAAGAAGATGGTGCCTATAATTCTCCTCAGTTTATTAAAACCCATTTATCACATTTTATCCAGAGGAAACTGATCATACTAGTCTGTGATAATTTAACTAATATTTCCTCACTGCATCTAATATGTAAGGGGAGTTTACTGATATTAAAGTCATAATGCATTATATGGAGATGACCTTGCATTCTAATTACTGTTCTTGGTGAGGAATGGGAAAGAGAATCATTCTGTTCTGCATACTCCAGATGAAGCCAATGCATGCTTAATGTGAAGCCTCTAATTAGAAAAAATTCCTTTCTCTGTTTCAGCAGAGTTGATGGTCATTTTTCCTAGTGAAATATGTGCTGGGGACCTTGTTGTTGGAGCCCTCCCTCTACCCCAAGGGTCATGTCCATGCTCCGGAAACGCACCATGTCCATCCATTGCCTGAATGACCACAGTGAACCCACACGGCCCAACTGCCTCCAGAAGCCTCACAGACAGTTCTTAAGTGTGAAACAAAGTGTTTGTTTCTGCTTTTTGTTAAAATTCAGAAGTCACATTCTTCCAAAAACCATACTTGAAATTTTAGCTTTTTATTGTACATCTTGCTCTGAGAGTCTTTTGTTGTTCCAGATCATGAAATGTCACGGGGCTCGGAGAATGGGACACCTGATTCATTTCCTAAATACAAGTTGCTTCTGTTGAGTTTTGCCACCAACAGCTCCCACATGCTTGCACCTGTACCTACATGTTCATGCAAAGACCCACCCAGCTTCTGCTCACAGACACACATCTCACCTCCCACACCATCTTCCCTGCTTGCGATGGTGAATTTTAGGTGTCAGCTTGACTGCACTAAGGGATGCCTAGATAGCTGATAAAACATCATTTCTGGATGTGTCTGTGAAGGTGTCTCTGGAAGAGATGAACATTTGAGTCAGTGGACTGAGTACAGACCTGCCCTCCTCAAAGTGAGCAAGCATCACTTAATCCATGGAGGGCTTGAGCAGAACGAAAAGGCTGAGGAAGGGTGAACTCACGTTCTTCTTTAGCTGGGACATCCATCTTCTCCTGCCCTCGATCATTGGTGCCTCTGGTTCTCTGGTCTTTGGACTCAGATTGAATAACACCACTGACTTTCCTGGTTCTCCGGCTTGCAGATGGCAGACTGTGGGACTTGTTGGCCTCCATAACTACTTAAATTGATTCCTATAATAAATCTCCTCCTATATAGATCTCTATTCATATTCTATTGATTCTGTTTTTTGTAGAACTCTGACTAATATAGATTTTGGTACCAAGAGTGGGTCTAGAGGACAGGAATTTTGAGGACGAGTTTTCTGAATTCTTTCTGGAGTTTCTGGAATTGGCTCTTTAATCTGACTATATGTAAAGACACTAATGACTCTATTGCCAGTAGTAAAGAGAGCACTGATCATCCATGGCATAAACTATAGAGATATGCAAAATATCTACATTGGATCCTCCTAATTAACCACTTATAAGAAGCGAGGAGCTACCTAACTCTGTATATGATACTTTTGAACATTTTAGGAAAACTGAGGAATATAATGACATTGGTTGCTTCTAATGTCATTGGACAAAGTGGTAAAAGAAAAAGATGAGCTCAGGGATTCAAATTCCCAGGTCAAGAGCCACAAAAATGACCTAAGAGCTTCTATGTGTGCCCCGAGAGCTTTATCTCATACAAACACAGGGCTGAAATTTCTGAAAATCAAACTCAGGACCTCATCCTGCAATTGGCCAAATTACTAATACAATGCAAGTTGAGCTCCCAGCCTTCTAGAGTGTCTACTCTTAAGTGGGGAAATTAATTGGGAAAGAATGGAATACTGTAAGTTGGAATGGGATATGTGGGAAGACCCCGATGAAGCTGGAAGTATCATGCCCCTAAATTCTGATGTGTATTCTTTGCCAGTGGAAGAGGTCCCTCCACCCTCAACAAAAGTGGCCTTCACATCCCTAATGGCAGCAGCATCCCTGCCAACAGTGATGTTGCCTTTCCACCTGATTTGAAGGAGTCCCCTGCATCCTAAGTAATATCTTCCTCTGAGGTGGTGGCCAAGCAGGACAATGCTGATTATTTTCAGGACCCACCCTCACCACCCTTCTTTGCCTCTAGCCTTATAACTAGACCCAAACCCCAGTAGGCCCTGAGGTAAGTGACAAACTGTGACCCATGAGAAGGTATGCTGCACTCCAAAAGAGCAACGTGGGTTTTCTAATTTATACAAGCAGAAATCCAGGGAACATGGATGGGAATGAATATTAAGGGTGTGGGATTGTAGTGGAAGGAACATAAAGTTGGATCAGGCCAAATGCATTGATATGGGCTCAGTAAGCAGTGATTCTGGATTTAATGTTGCAGCTCAGCGAGTTAGAAAGGGCTCGGTTTGGTTGGATGACTGAACAGGGGTCAAAAGATAGTCTCCCCTGCCATGAGCAAACTGGAAAGATCCAAACTCCCCTGGGTTAATGTAGAGGGGGCTTAAAGGGCTCAGGGAAGCTGGTGTGTTAGAGTGGGTTTGTCATTTCAGACCTACTTGCCCACATCAGGGGATCTGGAAGACTGGCCTTTCACCAACACTTCGAGAAAGAACTGTGTGAGGGGCCCCAGCTTCGTTGAAGAGCTCTGCCATAGCTCTTCTGTGTAGGTCAGACCTTATGGTGGGAACCACAGCCACTCAGCTGGAGACCTAAGTGCGGGGGAAGCAACTGGATCCTGCTGTCGAGGAGGCCACGGCGAGGCGGGTGTGGGTATAGCAATGGGCAGGAGTGGCACAGCAGCAATCAGAACAGCTTGGCTCATGAGACTCATGGCTCTGGCCCATTATCATGGAGCTCCTGAAAGGGAATTTGATCAGAAGTTGTGATCTGTATAAGCAGGAAAGTTTTAGGTCAAGTGAACGAAAGTCTAAGTCGAATCTGGGCATAGCGGCACATGCCTGTGGTCCCAGCTACTCGGGAGGTTGAGGCGGGGGGATCTGTTGAGCCTGGGAGTTTGAGGCTGCAGTGAGCTATGATCACATCACTTCACTCTAGCCTGGGTGACATAATGAGATCCAGTCTCTAAAAACAAAAGTCTAACTCCAATAATAAAATCATGACTCTCAAAGCCGAGAGTCATGGTCCCTCAATCAATTCTCAGACCTGAGCCAACCTACAGACTCAGAACCAGTGAATGAAGGAACGACAGTGTCCCCGTGGGAAACAACCCTGTACACTACCCAAAATGTATACTCTTAATCTTTTCCCCAGCCTTCCCCAAAGGGACCTACCTTACCTTTTACCAGGTAACTGTGCACTGGTGAAAAGGAGATACTCAGACCTTTCAGGGACTGCCGGACGCTGGCTCTGCACTGACATTGACTCCAGAAGACTGAAAAGGTCTCTGTGGCCATCCAGGCAGAGTAGGGGCTTATGGAGCTCAATGATCAATGGAGTTTTAACTCACGTTCATTTTACAGTGGGCCCAGTGGGTCCCCAAACTCCTCCTGTAGTTATTTCCCCATTTCAGAATGCATAACTGGAAGAGACGTAACTGAGGAGCTGGTAGCATCTACACATTGAGTCCCTGACCTGTGGAGTGAGGACTATTACAGTGAAGAAGACCAAGTAGAAGCCATTAGAACTGCTTCAACCTAGGAAAATAATACAGTAGTCCCTCTTTATCTGCAGGTGATATGTTCTAAGACCCCAGTGGATGCCTGACACCATGGACATAGAAACCACCAAACCCTATATATACTATGTTATTTTTCCTGTACTTACATATCAATGATAAAGTTTAATTTATAAATTTGGCACAGTAGGAGACTAACAACAATAATAAAATCAAACAATTAGAAGAATATGCTGCAATAAAAGCTATGCAATTGTGATTTCTCTCTCTCAAAATATCTTGTAGTGTGCAGCAGGTAACTTAAAATGTGGAAAGTTAAACCAGGGATAAGGGGTGACTACTGTAAGTCAAAAACAATCCCACATTCCTGGAAGGGCTGTGGAGATTCCTGGAAGGGCTGTGGACATTCATGCCACCATCGGGAACTTGAAAGGTGCAGGGCTGGTGATCCCCACCACATTCCCATTAGACTCTCCGATTTGGCCTGTAGGGAATACAGATGGATTTCGGAGAATGGCTGAAATATCACAAGCTTAACCAGGTAGTGATTCCAATTGCAGCTGCTGTACCAGATGTGGCTTCGTTGCTTGAGCAAATTAACACATCCTCTGTTACCTGGTACACGGCTATTGATCCAGCAAATGCCTTTTGTCCATCCCCTGTCCAGAAGGTCAACCAGAAGCAGTTTTCTTTGGCAAGGCCAACAATACACATTCACTGTCCCATCTCAGGGACAGTGTCCCATCAACTCTGTAGCCTTACATTATAATTTTGTCTGCAGGAATCTTGGTTGCTTTTCCCTTCCATGGTGCATTACATCAAGGACATTATGCTGATTGGATTTAGTGAGCAAGAAGTAGCAACTACTCTCCACTTATTGGTGAGATGTCTGTGTGTCAGAGGGTATTATCTGACCCACCAGGCCATAAAGTTAAGAATGCACAGCAACACTGTGTCATCAAATGGAAGTGGTATATATGCGATTGGGTCCAACAAGACCCTGAATGCTCAAGTAGGTTACATGAAGTGGCCAAAGTGCCACGGTCCCCATCCCTGCTCCACTGCCTTGCTGAGCTGAGACCCTCTCTCCCAGCCTGAGCCTGTGGCCTCCTGGGGAGCTCCCCATGATCATTTGACAGAGGAAGAGATGACTCAGGCCTGGTTTACAGATGGCTCTGTCCCATATGCAGGCACCATCTGAAAGTGGATGCTGCAGAACTACAGCTCCTCCCTGGGACATCCCTGGAGGACAGTGGGGAAGGGAAGTCCTCCTGGGCAAAGCTGTGGGCCATGCACCTGGCTGTGCACTTTGCTTGGAAGGAGCAGTGGGCAGTGGTGCAGTGATGGACTAATTCACGGGCTGTGCTCAATGTTTATGCTGGATGGTCAGGGACATGGAAAGAATGATTGGGAAAATTGGTGGTGAAGATATTTGGGGGAAAAGATATGTGGATAGGTCTCTCAGAATGGACAAAAATCATGAAGATATGTCTGTCCTATGTGAATGACCACAGCAGAGGAGGGTTTTAGGAATCAAGTGGGCAGGATGACCCCTTCTGTGGACACTGGTCAGCCTCTTGCCCAAGCTACCCCTGTCATGGCCCAATGAGCTCATAAACTAAGCAGGCATGGTGGCAGGGATGGAGGTAGTACATGGGCTCGGAAACATGGATTCCCACTCACCAAGACCTACCTGGCTTTGGACACTGCTGACTGCCCAATCTGCCAGCAGCAGAGACCAACACCAAGCCCTTGATATGGCACCATTCCTAGGTGATCAGCCAGCTACTTGTAGCAGATTGATTGCATTGGATGGCTTCCAGCATGGAAGGGGCAGTGGTTTGTCCTTACTGGAAAAACCACCACCCATGGACTTACGGAATGCCTTATCCACTGTTACAGTGCTCCATACCGCACTGCTTCTCATCAAGGAACTTACTTCACAGCCAAAGAAGTGCAACAATGCTCATATTGCATCCTGAAGCAGCTGGTGTGATAGAATGGTGGGATGGCCTTTTGAAGCTCAATTATAGCACCAACTAGATGGCAATACCTTGCAGGGCTGGGACCAGGTGCTCCCTGCAACTTTGTATTCTGCTGGCCTACCGGTCTTAGTTCCAGAGGCAGAAATGCTTCAACCAGGAAACACAACAGTGATCCCATTGAATTGAAAGTTAGCCTTTTTGGGGCCCTCAAGCCTCAGAGTCAGCAGGCTGAGAGGGGAATAATGGCGCTGGTCGGGGTGATTGATCGGAATACTGAGGGGAAATCGGACTGCGCTTCACCATGGAGGGAAGGAACAGTGTGTCTGGGAGACGGGAGATCGTCAGGCATGTCCTGGCACTGCCATGCTCTGTGATTAAAGTTACTGGAAACCACAATAGTACAATTCAGGCAGGACCTCTAATGGCCCAGACACTTCGAGAACGAAGGTTTGGCTCACTCCACCAGTAAAGAACCATGGCCAGCTGCAGCACTTGCTAAGGTAAGGAGATATGGACTGGGTGGTGGGAGAAGGGGTTTATTGATACCAGTGACAACTACATGGCCAGTGGCAAAAATAAGGACTGTCATTGTCAGAATTTCCTCCTTGTTTTGTAACTTATATGTTTGCGTGAATATATACATGTATTAACTAAATATATTTGTTTTCTCTGTTATCTCCTTATCATGTAGCATAAAATGTAACAACTTTGTGTCAGTATTTAAGCACTGTTAATTTTACATCTTGGTATTTATGTTATGGGACATCAGGAGAAAAGTGACTATCCCTCAAGGACTTTTCCAACTCTTTTGGGGAAGGAATTAGTGTGTTTTTGGTTATATGTAGGACAGTTGTATCAGATTAGGCAGAACTGTGACCCGATTGTATTTATTGGAGATTAAATATAGTTGAAGATTTGTATGGATGTTAAGTTGACAAAGGGTGGACTTGTGGGGTTAATTTCATGCATCAACTTGACTGGGCTAAGGGAAGCCCAGGTAGCTGGTAAATATTCTTTGTTGATGGGAGGGTGTCTCCAGAGGAGGTTAGCATTTGAACTGGTGAAGACGATCTGCCCTCACCAATATGTGCCAGCATCATCAAATCCACCCAAGGCCCGGATAGAACTGAAGGGCGGAGGCAGGGCACATCGTCTGTCTCCTCTTGAGCTGGGGCAACTGCCTTCTCCTGCCACTGGACCTCAGTGATGCTCGTTCTCTGGCTTCAGACTCAGATGGAGTCGCTCCACTGGCCTTCCTGGTTTTCCAGCTCACGGGCAGTGGCTCTTGGGGCTTCAGACCTCTTGGCCTCTATAATTTTGTGAGTCAATTTATGTAACAAATCTCTTCATTTATACACACACACACGGCACAGACACACACAGTCACATGTTGCTTAATAATGAGGATGTGTTCTGAGAAATGTGTGGTTAGGTGATTTCGTCCTCTGCAAGCATCACAGAGGTCACTCACAAACCTGGACAGTACCACCTGCCACGTGCTGGGGCCGCGGGGTGCAGCCTATGGCTCCTGGGCTATCACCTGTACAGAGTGTGACTTGTACTGAACACGGTAGGTGACACAATGGCAAGTAATGGCGTATCTAAATATAGAGAAGGTACAGTAAAAACATGGAATAGAAGATTAAAAATGGCACACTGGCGCAGGGCTGTTCCCAAGAATGGAGTTTGCAGGACTGAAAGTGGCTCTGGGTGAGTCATGAATGAGTGTAGGTGACTGTGAAGGCCGAGGACATTAGTGTACACTACTGTAGACTTTATAAACACTAAATGTATTAAAACTTTTTTCTATCTTAAATAATAAATTAATCTTATCTTACTGTACCTTTTTTATTTCATACACTTTGTAATTTTTTAACGTTTTGACTCTTGTAATAACTTAAAACACAAACAAGTACAGGGGTACAAAAATGTTTTTTAAAGATCTTTATTCCATAAGATTTTCTCTATTAATTAAAAAATTTTTTTTTACTTTTTAAACTTTTTTGTTAACAAGTAAGGCATGAACACACACATTAGCCTAAGATCAGGACCATCAATATGTCACTAAGCCATAGACGCTTTCCGCTGCGTTACAATCTTATGGGATATAGACCTTGTGTGTGAAGGCCGTGCTTGGAATCACTGAGATGCAGGCGGGACTGTGTGCGTGTCCTCCTGGTTCTGTGTCTCTGGGGAACCCTGAGCCACCCTAAGCCACTGCCCACACGGGTCCTTATGGAGGAAGGCTCCGGCACCCACGCGCATTCGGGGTGGGGTAGTTCGTGCCGCGGTAACAAAGCATTTGAGCACCTAACCGGTGGAAACCCAGCGCGGTCTATTGCTCTCTCCTGGCGGCTGCTGCGCGGGTCTCAGGCTGGGGATGCCGCCCTGGCAGCCTGGGCTCGGGGTGGCCTTGGCGGGAGGGGTGTGGCCGTCTGCACCCCGCGCTCTGTAGCTCGCCCTTTTCCGTGTCGGTGGCACAGGCGCCTGGACGGCCGTGGTAGCCCCGCGCCACGGCTGCTGAGTCTCCTGGCTCCCGGGGCCTAAGCGCGCGGTGACCCCGCCAGGCCATGCCACGGAGCCCCCTCGCCGCTGTCCTCGCTGCTCAGCCTGCAGGCCGAGGACCCTGGACTCGCGCTGGAAATGCGCGTAGGCCCCCCTGGTGCACCTGCCGTCTGGGCAGCCGGGAGGGCGCAGGGACCCAGGCCGCGGCTCCCACCCACGCTCGCTCACTGCTACGGCCCCGGGCGCTGCGGGACCCCAGACCCCGCGAAGAGGGCGCTGCCTCCCCCTGCACAGCCGCGCCTTCTCTGCCGCCAACCAGGCCAGTCCTCGGCGCCTGAGCACCCAGCCCGGCCTCGCTAACCCCACTGCTGAGCGAGGGACAGCCCCCGCCCTCCCCGCGCCTCCTCCGGCCCCCCCATAGCCTTCTCTGTCCCGGCTCTTCCCGCAGCTCCCAGGGCTCCTCTCCACAGGGGCAAGGCAGCGGCACAGCTTACCCCTCCCTGTCCCACCGCCTTTCCAGCCACCCCCTGCTCCTCCCCTTCCCTCCGCAGTTCCCTGGATCCTGGGGCTCCCCCGCGCCGCTGAGCCTCTTCCCCAAGGCGACGCCGGCCTCCTGCTGCACCCCCGACCCGTCCTCCCCACTGCGTCTCCTGGAAGCCTGGGGCTTCCCTGGCCTTTTGCCCCACCCCACACTCTCTTGGGTTTCCCCGTCCCTCTGGCCACTGCTTCCTCTTCACTGGCGACAAGCTCTACGTAGGCCGCTCCCCAGGACCACAGTGGGCCTCACCCCTCTCCGGTCCCTAAGACACCGCCTGGTCAGGGGGTCTCCCTTCTCTCCGCACCGCCCCTTCCTCTTGCCCTCCAGACCAGGTCCAGCTGACTATTCTAATTTCTTTTTGCTGTTCAGGCATTTGTTTAAATTATGGCAGGAGCACATGACCTCGGGCCTGGGGGGCGCCAAGCGTGCCAAGCTATCTAGACACAAAGCAGGGCTGGCTGCATCTCCAACCCCGCCCCACCGTCTGGACTGCATTCTTTACATGGATCTGCACACGTGTGTACATACGAAATAAAATACACAGTTTTGTCTAGCGATGCTGCTTTTTCACAAATGGAATCATACATATTTCATGCGTTGTCTGCAAGTTGCTTTTTACATTTAACACGATGTCCCGGGAGTTTTCTACATTGGCCCACATAGCTCGACCTCATTTTCTTTGATGGCTGCAGAGGCTTCTCTCCTGTGGGCGATGCTGCTGTGTAACAAGCTCTCCTCTGCCGGCGAAGAATTAAGGTGCTAGTCTTTTCTTCCCCGTCTGATTCTTTTTTTTTCTATTACCAAAATGACTGCAACTAGCATGGATGTGGATGATTCCTCTGTGTTCAGGCAGGCCTCCCCGTCTATAGCAGACGCCTCAAAGAGGCTTTCTCTGCTCTTTCATGGTGGACATTTCCATACTGTTTTCTGAGAAGGTTGTAAAAAGTATTCACCACCAGCCGCGCAGCCAAATACCTGTTTTTCTTACACTTTTATTATTGTTAGAAAGTTTAATCCATACCTTCCCCCACTCCCAGTTTTATGGGTGAAAAACAATTTCTCATTATTACTCTCATCAACATCTTTGATTTCCAGTGAAATCAAGCATTCTTTATATTTATGTTTGTAGATCTTTAGATGTTTTTTTTTAATCCACATAATTTACCTGTGTTTGTGACTTGGAAATCTCCCTTGATTTTGTCCCCTGGAAACCTGTTGGTTTTCCAGCCTGTTTTGCATGGTCCACCCTGCCCTTTCCCTGGGATGTGCCCATCCCAGTGTACCTCACTGCACCAAGATACATCTGTTTCTTTCTGGGATCTCTAACTTGAACCTGGTCTGCAAGACCAATTTTCATTGTTCCCCCCGCCGCCCCCGGAAACCATGTTTACCAAGCATGTTATTTTCCAGGTGAATTTGAATTTCAGTCTGTGCGTCAGATTCCATAAAAGATGCGATTACAGTTTGACTGGGATTCCGCCGCGCATCTCGATCACTTTGGGAGACCATTGACATCTTTATAATGTGAATTTTCTCATTAAAGAAGAATATGTCTCTCCATTTACTCAGAAAGTTTCTTTTCTGTCTGCCAATAAAGTTTTAGTTTTCCTTGCACAGGTTTTGTGTGCATTTTTGTTCTTCCAACCACACTGTCTTTAATTTACACTCCCATTTTGGGAGTGTAAATTAGTTCAACCATTGTGGAAGACAGTGTGGCGATTCCTCAAGGATCTAGGACCAGAAATACCATTTGACCCAGCAATCCCATTATTGGGTATATACCCAAAGGACTATAAATCATTCTACTATAAAGACACATGTACGCGTATGTTTATTGTGGTACTGTTCACAATAGCAAAGACTTAGAACCAGGCGCGGTGGCTCACACCTGTAATCCCAGCACTTTGGGAGGCCAAGGCGGGCGGATCACGAGGTCAGGAGATCGAGACTGTCCTGGCTAATACGGTGAAACCCCATCTCTACTAAAAATACAAAAAATTAGCTAGGCGTGATGGCAGGCGCCTGTAGTCCCAGCTACTCAGGAGCTAAGGCAGGAGAATGGCGTGAACGCAGGAGGTGAGGCCTGCAGTGAGCCGAGATCACACCACTGCACTCCAGCCTGGGCGACAGAGCAAGAGACTCCATCTCAAAAAAAAAAAAAAAAAAAAAAAAAGCGTTTCTATTTCTTCACATCCTCTCCAGCATCTGCTGTTTCCTGACTTTTTAATGTATACTGAATCATAACAAAAGATGTTAGTAGATTTCAAATGTCGTAAGTCCTTGAATTCCTAGACTAACCTTCCTCCAGGTTCCAGCTCCTCAAGGCTGGCTCCTGCTTCCCTTAGCTGGTGTTCCCTCCCTGGAGATGGGCTGGCTCCTGTGGATAGATGGACAGATGGATGGATGGAAGGCCCCAGCAGCTCCCCAGCCAGCTGTCAGCTCACTATGGAGGAGGGCTGGTGTCTGTATTTCCCACCTACAAGTTAATACTTTTCTATCACATGCTTGCATCCACCAGCAATATTTTATGTGCCTTAAAGTTGATATAAATGGCAAAATAGTGTAAAGATTGTTGCAACTTGCTTTTTTCACTCACATCAAGTTTTTGAAATCTATCCATATTGACAGACATCAATTCAATGTGTTAACTGGAGGAGAGTGTTCCATCATGCCAGTGAGGTACAGATTACTGATCCTTCCCCACTCAGGAACTTGCAAATGAGTTCTGCTTTCCCACCACACCATGAGCAGCCTTGCTTGTGTCTGCTGGTGCCGTGTGCAGGTGTCCTTGGGCCAGGTCCCTGCAGGAAGAGCCCCTGGCTTCTGGGAATGTGTGTTGCCAGCTTTCCACGCGAGCTTTAAACAGTGCGTGGCACTTTATAAATGTTCAATAAGTATTAACCATTAGCAATATCATTACCATTATTATTAAGTATTGCTGTGTTGCTGTCCAAAGTGGTTATACCAATTTACACTCCTTCCAGCAACAGACGGAGTTTCCATTTGCACAGATTCATGGCAACACTCAGTAGTATCAGACTTATTAATTTTTTACACTCTAATGGGTGAAAAATGGCATCTAGTTGTTTTAATTTGTGTTTCTCAGTGTTAGCAGGGAAGTTCAGCCTCTTTTCACATATTTATTGCCCATTGTTTTCTCCTGATATTTATTGTTTCTTATCATTTGCTCATTTTTCCATTGGGTCGCTTGCCTTTTTCTTATTGATTTTCAGAGTTATTTATGGATCTGGGTAGCGATACTTTATTGGTTATGTGGATTGCAAATATGTCCTCTCAGACCGAGGCTTGTAAATTTTTTGCTTTATTGATGGTGCCTTTCTGAACAGAATTTTAAATTTTAATGTGTCTGATACCTCAAACTTTCCCTCATGTTTTGTGATGTTGATATCAACTCATGTTATCTTTTACAGCTTTGTATTCTCACGTTTAGGTGTTGGCCTACCTGTGACTCATTTTTTCTTAACGAATTTGTTTTCTGTTGCTCCAGCACCACGTGCCAAGTAGTGAGCCCCTTCCCTATTGAGGGGTAATGCACCCCATCATATATCAAGTTCACATATAATCATGGGTCTTTTTCTAGCTGTAGCCTCAGTTTCATTATTTTATTTACCCATCCCTGAACCATATCATACTCTCTTAAGACTTGTAGCTCTATAAAATAAGTCTCGATATCCTTTAGTTCTCTTACTGTTATATTTAGGTATGTCTTGGCTATTTTTGGCTCATTGCTCTTGTATGTTACTTTTGTAAATCAGCATGAAAAACTAATTTTGGGACAAGATTTTGGAAATACACTTAATCTTTACATCAATGTAATTATAGTTTTCATCATGATTGAGTCTCCCCATTCATGAACATGGTATATTTCTCTGTTCACTTAGGTCTTCTTTCATGCCTTCCAACAAAGTTTACCCATTTCCTCCTATCACAAAGGTCTTGCACATCATTACATGTATCTTTAGAAACCTTGTGGGTTTTTTCACTGTTAACAGAATCTTATATTTCTCATCTAATTTTTGCTAGTCATTTTTATGCTGAATTTATATCCTGCAATTCATTGAGCTCTCTAGTTAATTCTAATAGCTGTCTCTAGATTATCTTGAATTTCCTCTTCAAAAATGCTCTGCAAACAGTAATAGCTTAGTTTTTTCCTTCCTAGACCCTGTAATGATTTTTTTCTTCTCACAATGTGCTTCTAGGCTCCGTAGCCGAATGAGGCATAAAAATGGAGCTGATTTTAGAGTAGTGCTGAATTTTACAATTAAAGGTAATATTTTCTATAGTATTAACCATTAGCAATATCATTACCATTATTATTAAGTATTGCTGTGTTGCTGTCCAAAGTGGTTATACCAATTTACACTCCTTCCAGCAACAGACGGAGTTTCCATTTGCACAGATTCATGGCAACACTCAGTAGTATCAGACTTATTAATTTTTTACACTCTAATGGGTGTATCATCTTTATCAGGATAAGGATTTTTTTTTTTTTTGTATTCTTAGGTTAAGAGGCTCTTGTTCCTCTTAAATCGTGAGTTAGTATTTATTTTCTATAAGGTTTTAGTTCAGTAGTATTTTTTACCTGCATTAGTAGTTATCAGTATTATTATTTTACACACTCAGTGCTCCTTTAGATTTGCCTGTATTATCTTGCATTTTCTTTGCTTATCCAAGTTTCATGTATCTTATTCCATCTTCCCAGGTTCAATTTACTTTGGTCAAAGTATACCTCTTAGTGCGGTGTTGTGTGTAGTTCTTCAGTGGGACAATCTCTCTGGATGTTTTGGTTCTAAAAGTCTTCATTTCATCCATTCTGTCAGTTCTCTTTTCACTCTGTTGATTGTTTCCTTTGGTGTACTGAAGCTTTTTAGTGTTATATAATCTCATTTGTTTATCTTTGCTTTTGTTGCCTGTGCTTTGAGGTCTTATTCATACAATCTTTTCCGAGACCAATGTCGTAAAGCATTTTCCCTGTGTTTTCTTCTGGTAGTTTTTATAGTGTCAGGTTTTACATTTAAGTCTTTGATCCATTTTGAGTTAACTTTTGCATAGGGTGAGAGATATTTGCAAACTATTAATCCAACAAGGGATTCATATCTAGAATATACAAGGAATTCAAACATCTCAACAGCAAACAAACAAACAAAACAAACAAACAAAAAAACAAAAAAAAACGAAGAACAATTAAAAATGGGCAAATGATTTGAACAGATAGTTCTCAAAAGGACATGCAAATGGCTAACAAATATATGGAAAAAGTTCAATATCACTAATCATCAGATAAATGCAAATGAAAACCACAGTGAGGTATCATCTCACCTCAGTTGGAATGGCTATTGTCAAAATACAAAAAATAACAACAGGTGAGGAGGTGGAGAAAAGGGAATTCTTATACCCTATTGGTGGGAATGTAAACTAGTGCAGCCACTATAGAGAACAGTATAGCGTTTCCTCAAAAAACCAAAAATAGAACTAGCATATGATCTCGCAGTCCCACTACTGGGTAAATAGCCAAAGGAAAGGAAATCAGTACAACCAAGAGTTGTCTGCACTCCCTGTTCATTGCAGCACTATTCACAATAGCCAAGCTATGGAATCAACCCAAGTGTCCATCAACAGATGAATGGCTAAAGAAAATGTGATTTCACACACACACACACATACACACACACACACAGAGTGAAATACTATTCAGCAATAAAAACTGAAGTCTTGTCCGCCATGGCAACATGGATGAGCCTGGAGGACATGGTGTTAAGTGAAATAAGCCAGGAACAGAAAGTTAAACATGTTCTCACTCACATGTAGAAGCTAAAAGGTTGATCTCATAGAAGTAAAGAGTAGCACCCAGGTTCTTAGAGACTGGAAGGGGAAGGGGGATATAGGAGAGATTTGTTAAAGGACACAAAATTACAGTTAGGAGGAATAAATTTAATGTTTTATAGTACTGTGGGATGACTACAGTCAGCAATATGTATTTTCAAATAACTAAAAGAGAGGATATTGAATGTTCCCAACACAAAAAACGATCAATATTTTAGATGATAGATATGCTAATTACCCTGATCTGATGACTATACATCGTATTTATAGAAACATCACCACATACCCCATAAATACATACAGTATTGTGTGTGAATTTCTTAAAATAAATAATTTTTAAATGCATTTATTTTATACTATCTCTTGAACACTGTTCAGCAGGGTATGGATTCCATATTGATGATTATATTCATAGCACTTAGAATATATTGTTCCACTGTGTGTGGTCATAATTGTTGCAACTGTGAAGTTTGCTCTCAATCTAATCCGAGTGTCTTTATAGTTATAACCTTTTAAAAAGTGCTTTTAGTGTTTATCTTTTTCTTTGATAATTTACAATTTAATTTTAGTATTTCCTTTTAAAACAGTGTTATGAGGGATGATTGACAAACAATAAACCGCACATATTGAAAGTACAAAATTTGATGCATTTGATGTGTGTTTATGCTTGTGAAACCATCACTATAGTTAAGATAATAAACATATCCATCACCCCAGTCTCTACTTGTGCCCTTTGTAATCCTTCCCTCCAATTCTCCACCCTCAGCCTGTCCCGAGGCAACCACCGACATACTTTCAGTTATCATAGGTTAGTTTGCATTTTCTATAATTTTATATACCTGGAAGCATAGTGTATGTCCTTATACTTTTGTGGGGTCTGGCCTCTTTCCTTCAGCAAAATTATTTTAAGATTCATCCATGTTTTTGGCAGTGTCAACAATCCATTTCTTTCTATGGTTGAAGAGTCTTCAATTTTATGAATACACGCAATTTGTTAATGCATTCACGAGTTGATGAACATTTGGATTGGTTCCAGCTTTTGGTTATTACAAATAAAGCTGTTATAAACATTTGCATACAAACCTTTATATAGACATATGCTTTTATTTCTCTAGGAACGGAATGGCTGGATCATGTGGTAGGTGTATTTAGCTACTTAATAAACTGCCAAACTGTTTTCCAAAGTGGTTGTGCCATTTCTACTTTCCCGTCAGCAATGTAGGAGGTTTCTAATTTCTCTGCATCCTTGCCATCACTTGGTATGTCAGTCTGTTTAATTTTACACATTCTAGCAGGTGCGTAGTGGTATCACCTTGTGGTTTCAATTTGCATCTCTTTATTGAATAATGATAAGAAGCATCTTTTCATGATCGTACTTGCCATCAATATTTCTGTTGGTGAAGTGTCTTTTCAAATCTTTTGTTCCTCTTTTTTTTTTTTTTTTTTTGAGACGGAGTTTCTCTCTGTTGCCCAGGCTGGAGTGCAGTGGCGCGACCTCCGCTCACTGAAAGCTCTGCCGCTTCCTGGGTTAACGCCATTCTCCTGCCTCAGCCTCCCTAGAAGCTGGGACTACAGGTGCCCACCACCACGCCTGGCTAATTTTTTTGTATTTTTAATAGAGACGGGGTTTCACCGTGTTTGCCACTATGGTCTCGATCTCCTGACCTCGTGATCCGCCCGCCTCAGCCTCCCAAAGTGCTGGGATTGCAGGCGTGAGCCACCGCCCCAGGCCTTGTTCCTCTTTTTATTGGATGTTTGAATTTTATTATTGAGGTTCAAGAGTTTTATATGTTCTGCATAGAAGTCCTTTATAGATATGTGATTTAAAAATACATTCTCTTGATCTATGTCTTTTCATTCTCTTAATAGTGTATTTTGAAGAGTGGAAGTTTTTAATTTTGATGAAATGTATATTATCAATTTGTTCTTTTGTGAATTATGCTTTGATGTTGTATCTGAGTTGCAAAGATTTCTGTTCTATTTTCTTTTAAAAATTTTATAGTTTAAGGTCTATGACTCTTTTGAATTAAAGTTTGTATATGCTGTGAGGTATGAATCAAAGTTCACTTTTTTGGGGATTCAGCATCATTTGTTGAAAAGACTATACTTTCTCCATCGAATTGTCTTTGTACTTTTGCCAAAAATCCATTGGCTCTATATATGTGAGTCTATTTCTGGAATCTCTATTGTGTTTCATTGATCTATTTGTCTATATTTATGGCAATACCATACTGTTTTAATATAGCTTTATATTTAGCCTTCAGATCAGATAAGTAAGTCCTCCAACTTTGTTCTTCTTTTGCAAAGTTATTTTCACTGTTCTAGGTCCTTCATTTATTTTCCATATAAAACATAAAGTTCAATTATTGATTTTCATTTTAAAAATCCTTCTGGAATTTTGTTTGAGATTCCACTGATCTATAACTCAACTTGGGAGAATTGATAGCTTAACAACTTCAAGTCTTCCTATCCATGAACATGGTACATGCTCCATTTAGTTAGGTCTTCTTTAGTTTCTCTCAGCAATGTTTTGTAGTTTAAAATGTACAAGTCTTACACATGTTTTATTGGTTTATGGCTAACAATTTTATATTTGTTAATGGTATTGGAAATGATAACATTTTTAAAATTTCAATTTCTGATTGTTTGTTATATGTAAAAATATCATTAGTTTATGTATATTAATCTAGAACTCTGCCACTTTGCTAACTCACTTACTAGTTCTAGTAGCTTTTATTTCATGGATTCCATGGGCTGGTCTACACAGATGATAAGGAAAGTGTTACTCTTTCCAATCTAGTTGATTTATTTCTTTTTCTTGCCTTATTTCATGAGATAGAACCTCCAGTACAATGTTTAATAAAAGTGGTGAGAATAGGTATCTTTACCTTGTTCTCAATTTCAGGAAGATATAGATTTTTGTTGTTGTTGTTGTTTGTGTAGATGGCCTTTATTCTATGAGGACTTTTGATTTTTTTCCCTGGTTTTCTGAGGGTTTGTAATCATGACTCAATGTTGGGTTTTACTAAGCGCTTTTTCTATTGAGATGATCATGTGCATTTTTCTTTTTAGTCCACTAATATGATAAAGTTCATTTATTGATTTTTGAATGTTAAATCAACTTTATCTTCCTGAGATAAACTACACTTTGTCATGATGTAGATAAACTAGATTTACTAAAATTTTGGTAAGAATATTTTCATCATTGATTCTTATGTCTGTTTGATTTAGTAGGAAAGTAGCGTTCTCTTCATCAAATAAAAAAAGTACCTCTTCATTTTCTATTGTCTGGAAGGATTTGTGTAAAATTGTTATTTTTTCCTTAAATATTGTTAGACTTCACCATGAAAACCACCTGGGCCTATAGTTTTTTGTTTTTTTGTTTTTGTCATTAGTATTTTAATTAAAAACTTGATTTTGTTATTAGATACTCATGTTATCTATTTCTTCTTGAGTGAACTTTGATAGTTTATGGCTTCTAAGGAATTTGCTTATTTCATCTAAGTTATCAAATTTATTAGAAAAAAGTGGCTCACAACAGTCCATTGTTTCCTTATAATCACTGCAAATATTTGGTGACACCCACCCTTTCATTCCTGATATTGGTAATTTGTGCCTTTTTACCTTTTTCTTCATCAACTGACTAGAAGTTTAACAATTTAATTGATAGTTTAAAATGATTAGCTTTTACTTTCTTGGATTTTTCTTATAATTTTTACTTTTTTCTTTCATTTATTTCTGTTATTTTTGTTATTTTCTTTTTCAGCTTACATTGTGTTTAATTTGCTCTTCTCTTTTCAGTTTCTTAAGTGAAAACATAGGTCACTGATTTGAGACCTTTCTTTTTTGTGATAACATAGGTTCTTAGTGCTTAAATTTGCCTCCAAGCATACATTAGCCGCATCTCCCTGATTTTGATATGCTGTGTTTTCATTTTCAACTCAAAGAACTTTCCAATTTCTCTTTTGATTTCTTATTTGAGAGATATGGTTTGGCTCTGTGTCCCCACCCAAAATGTCACCTTGAATTGCAATCCCCATAATCTCCAGGTGGCAAGGGTGGGACCAGGTGGAGGTAATTTAATTATGGGGGCGGTTCGCCCATGTTATTCTTGTAATAATAAGTGAGTCTCATGCAATCTGATGTTTTTTTGTGTGTGTGTGTGTGTGTGTGTGTGTGTGTGTGTATTTTCAACCATTAATGTCCGCCCTTTAATGTCCCCACGAGGGCCGGGCCCAGGCAGAACCCATCCCAGCACCCCCACCTACACTCAGAGACCAGCGGTGGGGGCCCAGGATCACCCAGCCGCTGGAGGGCCACACACAGGGTCCATTCCTTTCTTGCAGTCCCCCAGCTAGACCTTCTCCCGAAAGCTGGCACTGTGGACCCCGGAGCCTGGGTTCCTTCTGCCCTGGAGGTTGGGGAAGTCCTGGATCAGCAAGGATGGGTGCGGGCGTCCTCTCCACTGTGTGCGTGTGTTGGGAGCATATGTAGATGTGTAATGAATGTGCGTGTGTACACGTAGATAAGGGTGAATTCTGCATGCACTGGCTTCCTGAGGTCTGTACAGGAAGTGGCTCTGTGCACCCCGCCTGGCCCGCAGGTATTTTTTTTTCTGGGCCAGGAAGTCCCCACCGAGAATCAGGGCTGTGGCTGTCACAGACACATCTCCAGCCACCAGCAGGGGGTTCAAATTCTCGCAGGACCAGGGACCTCGGTCCCCAGGCCCCCACTGGCAGCCTCGTCCTCCTCCGCCCCGTCCCCAGGACCCTTGGGCCCCGGGGTTGCATCAGGACTGCTGGGAACCTTGGGGGTCGTGGGGGCCGGCTTCAGTTTGCTGTGGTTGAGAAGGACGGGGTTCGCCTTGGCCAGGGTCTTCTTGGCAGTTGCCATGCTGGGGGTTGCCAGCGGCTGCTGCTTCTCAGCCGGGACTTCCCTCTTCGAGGGCTTGGTCAAGGGGGCTTTCCCATCGGCTGCCAGGGGTACCTTGGCCTCGGTGGTGGCCTTGGGGCACCTTGGTGTCGGGCTTGGGGCTGCTGGCCGATTTCCCTCTGGACTCCGTGGTGGGCAGGGTGTATGGGACAGGAAGGTGGCTGCACCAGAGGGGCTCAGGACAGCTCGTCGCCCCTGGGCATTCTATGGGCACGTCCTCCGGCCTCGCCTGGGCTGCGCGCTCCTCCGCGGTACGAGGGCTGCTGCGGACGCACAGGAGAGCTCGGAAGTTTCCGCAATCTGATGGTTTTACAGGCATCTGGCATTTCCCCTGCTGACACTCATTGTCTCTCCTGCCGCCCTGTGAAGAGGTGCCTTTAACCATGATTGTAAGTTTCCTGAGGCCTCTCCAGCCATACAAAACTGTGAGTCAATTAAACCCCTTCTGTTTATAAATTACCCAGTCACCGGTCTTTCTTCATAGCAGCGTGAGAAAGGACTAATACATCAAGTCACGGGTTATGTAGAGGTGTGTGCTATTCAGTTGCCAAATATTTTGAATTTCTAGATATCTTTCTGTTGTTGATTTCTAATTTAATTCCATTTTGGCTGAGAATTTGATTTGAATCTAGTCCATTTATTGAGACTTGTTTTATGGCCTAGAATATGGTCAATCTTGGTAAATGTTCTGTGTGTCCTTGAAAAGATTGTGTATTCTGCTGTTATTGGGTGGAGGACTCTATAAATGTCCGTTAGGTCAAGGTAGCTGATGGTATTGTTCGAGCCTCCTTTTTTTTTTTTTTTTTGGCCAATTTTCTATCTACATTTTTCTAATAATTACTGAGAATAGGGAGTTGAGAGTTGACACCTCTGTCTATAATTGTGAATTTATTTATTTCTATTTGCAGTGTGACCAGTTTTTGCTCCATGCATTTTGAATATATATTATTATGTGGATACAGTTTAGGATTATTATGCCCTCTTGATGAATTGACCCTCTATCATGACATTACCTACCACTGATATTATTTGCCAGGAAATTTACTTAAGTTGTGGTTAAGATAGTCACTCCAGTTTTCTTTTGATCAGTATTAGCATGGTGCATTTTTTTCTAGCCTTTTACATTTAATCTGTTTGTAGTTTTACAGTTAAAGTGGGTTTCTTGTAGTTAGCATGTAGTTGCTCTTGCCTTTTTGTCCCAATAAAACAATCTTTGCCTTTCAAGTATAGTATTTAGTTTTAATGTGATTATCGATGTGATGGGTTTAAATCTTCCACTTTGTTGTTTTCTATTTGCTTTTTTCCCTCATCTGCTTTCTTTCTTTCCTCTTTTTCCAACTGCTTTTGGATTAAATGAGTATTTATTATGATTTAGTTGTATCTTCTTTGTGGGATAATTGGTTATACATCATTTTTGTGTGTAGGTGCTTTAGGTTTTATAGGATACATCTTTAGCTTATGTTCTACCTATAACTAATACTATACCCTTCATGTGTAGCATAAAATTCCTATAACAGTAATATTCTAGTTCCCTTGTCCCATGGTCTCTGTTCTTGAATTATATGTTTTCTTTTTATACATGTGATAAGCCCCACAACGCTGTTATCACATTTCCTTTAGTCAATTATTTATATGTTAAAGAACTTTACTATATTTTACGTGCATTCATGCTTAAACCCACAAGTTTACTGTTACTAGTGCTCTTTATTCATTTGAATGAATCTAGATTTCCATTTGCTATTATTTTTCTTCTTCATAAAGGACTTCATTTAATATTTCTTATAAGTCAGGTCTGACAGCAATGAATTCTCTTACCTCTCTTATGTCTCAAAAAGTCTTCATTTTGATGTAGTTTTTAAGTTTTTTTTTTTTTTTTCCCTGGGTATAGAATTCTAGACTGGCAGTTTGCTTTTCCCCTATTTTAAAGGTGTTTGTCCATTATCTTCTGGATTTTATTGTTTCTGATAAGAAATTTGTATCATTCTTACATTTGTACTATGTATATGTCTTTTTTTCTTTGCTTTTAAAGTTTTTCCTTGATTACTGGTTTTGAATAACTTGATTGTGGTGTTCCTTGCCGGAGTTTCTTCATGTTTTACCTCTACTTGGGGTTTATTTAGCATCTTGAAAAAATTTCAGCCGCTACTTTTCCAAATATTTTACATTCCCTACTTCTTCAGGACTCCAATTACACATATATTAATCCATTTGTGGTTCTCCTGCAGGTCACTTTTTCTGTCTGTGTTTTGTTGTGGAAAGTTTCTATTGCTATGTTTTAAGTTCACAAATCTTTTCTACCAGTGTCAAATATCCTGTTAATCTCACTCAGTGCTTTTCCCATCACAAGAATTGCAGTTCTTGTCAGCTGAAGTTTGGTATCAATCTTTTTTTATATCCTCCATGTTTCTCCTTAACCTGCTCATGCCTTCCTCTATCTTCTTTAACATAAGGAACATATTTAAAACAGTTGTTTTAATTTCTTTCTTTAATTTATTAAATTAATTAATTTAATTTGATCATGTGTTGTTTCTCAGTCTGTTTCTATGGATGGACTTTTTCTTCTCATTTGACTTGTATTTTCCTGTTTCTTTGCATGCACGTCTGGTGACCTTGACATGATGCCAGACATTGTGATTTTTCTGTTGTTGGTTGCTTGGTATTTGTTTTTACTGCTGTAAACATGCTTGGACTTTGTTATGGGGCACTGTTAATTTTACTATTTTGACTGTTCTTTTTTGAGGCTTGTATGTCAGTTTTGATAGTTGGGACCACAGCAGCCTTTAGAGGAGAGCTAATTATGCCCCATCTGAGACATGCCCTGCCAAGTACTCTAATCGTGTTTTGTGTACTATGAGATTTTGCCATTCTGGCTGGTGGAAACGTGAACTACTCCTAGCCCTGCGTCAGCTGCAGAGATTTTCCTCCCTGTTCCTTTCTGGTGGGTCTTTCCCTGGCCTTGATGCCTTCTCCATATATGTGTACTGACCAGGACTCTGTGGAAGGCTGTCAGGGAAGTTGGTGTAGAATCTGGAGCTCTCTGTCTATGCAGCTAGCTCTCTCCTTTCCAAGCATTTTTTCCACCCAGATCCTCTGCTCCCAGGATTCTAGATGCCTTATGCTCTGGACACTCAACTCCGCTTCCTCAACTCAGGGAACCACTGGCTCTGGGCTGAGTCCTAAATACTCTCCAGGCAATAAACTGACCACCACAGGCATCATCTCTTTCGCTTCCTCTCTCAGGAGTCACTCTCCTGCACTGCCTGATTTTCAACGTATCAACATCATTATTTTATACATTTTACTTGGTGTCTTAGTTGTTTCAAGTGGGAGGGTAAATCCAGTCTCTGCTACTCTAGCATGGCCAGAAGCAGAATTCTGTCCTGTATAATATTTACGTTTTAGTGGAATGCTATTTTTTTGTTTTCCATTTTAAAACCCAGCAAAGAGACAAAGCATGGAAGACTTCGTCGTAACTACGAAACAGAACTGAGCACCATAAACCTTGTCCGCGCAGAGCAGAAGGACCGCTCATGGGCCTCAGGAGCTGAGTGGTCAGTGGCTGCTGGGGGTATTCATCTTTTTCAACTTCCATAGGAAGTGACATTTTTTCTGTCTAAAACTAAGAAATTGGGAAATGGAGGCTTGTGTTGTTTATTTAGAGTTTCTTAGGACTATTAACAAAAAGCTTAATAGCCAAAAGTGGAGCTGCCATACCCTGGGGTTGGCTCCCGAAGGCAAGTCTGTGTGTTCCTCGCCTCCTTCATGCCTGGTGCCTGGCACCTGAACGAGTGAATGAAAGAATGGATGGATAGATGGGCGGGTGGTAGGTTTGAGGGAGCACAGAGGGAATGGCCTCTTTTGTCACTTACAGCTCTCCAAGTCCTGCTCCCAGAGGTCATCCTACACAGTTCTACTCCTCCCACTGTGTCATCCGAACTGCTTTTAGAATCACTCACCTGTTACCCACAGAACCTGATGCTGAAGCCCAAGATAAACCAGCAGTCCCAGGCCCCTGACAGGTTTGACCTGGAAGATATAGAAGAGGTCATTGGGTCCAAGTCCTCCGTTTTTCATCTGGGAAAAATGAAGCCCAGGGTGGGAGGGCTCAGCCAAGCTCACACATAAAGAAGTTGCAAAGCTCTGGCTCCCCAAAACCTTATTCAAGATTTCCTCTCAAGTTTTACCCCAAAAGGAAGGGAACTGGACTGACCCAGAGAGGACCATCTGGTGACCCGTCAGCCAGAGTTGGTGTGAGCACATGCATGAGTGTGCAAGTAGGCACATGAGTCTGTGCATGTGTACGTACATGTGTGCACATGCAGCATTCTACTCAGATCCATGTCCTGGTCTTGCTTTGGGAGCCCTGGCAGGACTGCAAGGGCCTCTGCTATAGACAGGGGCAGGTGTGGTGGAGACAAGTTGGAGGGAAGTGAGAATAGGCCAAGGCTCTCAAAACAGACACAGAACAGAGGCGAGGGATGATGGTGACCGTGTCTGGTCACTGTTAGTCCCTTACAGGAACAACAGGGGCTGGGCCTCCCTCACCACCTGCCCATGGGAGCTGCGGAATTAACAACTGGACAGAGTGGGTGTGAACTCATTTTACTCCAATCCCACTGTGACTATTGAATAGACCAGACCCTGTAGCATTCCAAGGCAATCTCAGCTAGTTGCTGTAGACAAAACAAACCAACCAACCAAAGTTCTGCAAAGGACTCCAGAAGTCAGTCAAATCCAAATTATCAGGAGAATCCAGGCTGAGTTTGGGGAGTGGAGTCAGGAGTGGATGGACAATGGACAGATGGCTGGGAGGTGTCGGCAAGCCTCCCAGCTGTGACTGTCCTGAGCCCCCACGCACTGCACAGTGGTGGTGGGGCAGGTACTGCCTACTTCCCAGGTTACTGAGGGTCTATGTCACCGAGTGAGAGGAGGCATCATCCCTGAAAGCAGCTTTGGGAGCCCCTGGCATCAGTGAGGGTGTCAAAAAGGCCAGAGGGGCAGGAAGGGAAGGGGCCCCAAACACAGCAGGGCATCCAGAGATATACAGGCCTGTGATAGGTTCAGACCTTCAAGAGGGAGCAGAGTGACATGCAGAACCAGGAGCATGGAGGGAGCTCAGGAACTGGACAGGAGGCTGGACCTGCAGGGACCTGGAGCCAGCATCCCAGGGACAGCCGAAGAGAGCCAGAGCGGCTCCTGGAGGCCAGAGCTCCTGAATGAAGGAGTCTCGTTAGCCTCTGTGGGAAAGCCAAGGTCATGCAGGACCATTGGTCCATTCGTTCAATCGTTCATTTATTCACACACTCATCCACTCCTCCCCCACTCATTTGTCACCCACTCACTCATTTATTATTCCTTCTTCTCTCCACACACAACCGGGAAAAATGCTGCTTCTTGACCAGTCATCTGCCCAGCACTGTGCTAGCCACACATGGCTTTATTTCACCCTGATCACAATTTTAAGGGAAGCTACAGTAATCCTGCCATTTACAAATGTGGAAACCTAGGCTCATGGTGCC
>NW_012102521.1:697431-697962 GCF_000951045.1 Mandrillus leucophaeus | reverse complement strand
TTAAAAATTAGCACTGAAGCAGGGTCTTAAGTCAGAGCAGGCAGGGCTCCCCTGCAGGCAAGCAAACCACAGCCTCAGCCCAGTGATTAGGCAGCCGCCTCCGTGGAAGGGTCCCAGACCTGCCTGTGATCCCTCACCCTGCAGTCTGAGTAATTCCTGAGTGACAACGATCCACACTCCCTCACCCGTGCGGATGCTGCCGGGAGAGCCTTTGCCAGGCCTCCACAGCTGGGTCTTCCCAAATCCGCCTTCCACGGCTCGTTCCATCCTGTCCTGGGGGCAGTGGGGGAGGGACAGACCAGGCTCTCACCCCTCAACCTGCCTGCTCCCCCTCATTCACTCATTTGCTCTTTCATTCCCTCATCCCACTGCTATTGCTTCTGGAGCGCAGAGCTGGCCATGTGGTGGGCTGGGAGCGACAGACAAACCCATGCATGTGTTCTGGGCCCCGCGTGATCCCAGGTTCTCTGATGGACACTGGGGTGCCCGAGAGAGGCTGTATGTGCTGTGGACAGAGGTGTCTGCCCCCTA
>NW_012102521.1:684167-697381 GCF_000951045.1 Mandrillus leucophaeus | reverse complement strand
GGTGGGTGAGTGGGTGAGTGAGTTGGTGAGTTAGTGGGTGAGTGAGTGAGTGGGTGAGTGAGTGGGTGAGTGAGTGGGTAAATGAGTGGATGAGTAGGTGAGTGAGTGGGTGAATGAGTGAGTGGGTGAATGAGTGGGTGAGTGGGTGAGTAAGTGGGTGGGTGAGTGGGTGAGTGGGTGAGTGATTGGGTGAGTGAGTGAGTGGGTGAGTGAGTGGGTGAGTGGGTGGGTGAGTGAGTGAGTGAGTGGGTTGGTGAGTGAGTAAGTGGGTGAGTGAGTAAGTGAGTGGGTAAATGCTTTCTCAACTCCCACAGGCGCATGGTCCCAACTGCCTGAGGACTCTCCCTGTGTGGACGCACCTTGCTAGGAGTTCAGTGTGAAATGCACTGATGTACTCATCAGCCACTAGATACCCAGACATCAGCCAGGTGTCCTGGCTGGGCAGCCACAATCCCTCCTCCCCCAGGGCCCGGGCAAACCTGGTAAGGTCTCACCTACTTCAGGCCCCTGGGCTCTTTTCTAGGCCCTTGGGGGGATGAGACACCTGCCTGGCTCCTCTCCCTGCCCCCACTGCCACTTTGACCCACTGTGGAGGCTTAGCTCCGTGGAAACTCTGGGATCAGTCTCATCCCCCAGAAGTGAGTGATCCTGAGTCCCAGCCCCAAGCCCAGGGTTTCCTGCTTTGGAGTCTGGAATTCTCAGGCCGTTCTTCCTCAAACAGGGGACTTGCTGGAGCCACATGTGGGAGACTGGACAAGTGATCCTTCGCCTGGAGCCCCACAGCAGTGCCCGAGCTGGATGGGAAGTACACACAGCACGCACAGCACGCACAGCACGCGCACCACGCACCACGCACCACGCACCACGCACCACGCACCACACACCACACATCCAGCAGCAGATGCCACTGCAGAGGGAAGCAGAGGGCTTGAGGAGCAAGAAGGGAACGGGGGCATCAGCAGGCCCCTCCAGGAGGTGCATTCGGCTGCAGCCTCGAGCAGGGCTGCACTTGAAGCGGGTGGCACAGTGGAGTGTGGTGCAGTGGGGGCAGCCTGAGGCAGGGGGAGGCCTGTAGAGCCTGCTGGGTGGGAAGGAGGAGGCTTCTGGAAGGACCAGAGCTGCTCTGGAGAGCAGCCTTCCAGCAGGTGAGGGGCAGGGTCTTCCAGCCCAGCCTGAGCCTGCCCTGCTCTGCAGCTGCCACTGGGCCCCAGAAAGCAAGGGGCCTGCTGCCTGGGAAAGCCTCGTTTGCAGAGAGGTGACCCTCAGGGTCCGGAGTGGGGAGGGCCGGAGTGGCTGGGCTGAGCTGTCGCCTGAGGACTCTTGTGGGGGACAGTACTGGGGAAGCTGGCCTGGAATCAGGGTCGGAACTCCTGGGTTCCCTCTAAAGTGCTGAGACAGAGCTGTGGCTGGGCCTCTGACTCCGGGGTGGGTGGGGCCCTCTGGGGTACCCCCCTAGTTAAAAATTAGCACTGAAGCAGGGTCTTAAGTCAGAGCAGGCAGGGCTCCCCTGCAGGCAAGCAAACCACAGCCTCAGCCCAGTGATTAGGCAGCCGCCTCCGTGGAAGGGTCCCAGACCTGCCTGTGATCCCTCACCCTGCAGTCTGAGTAATTCCTGAGTGACAACGATCCACACTCCCTCACCCGTGCGGATGCTGCCGGGAGAGCCTTTGCCAGGCCTCCACAGCTGGGTCTTCCCAAATCCGCCTTCCACGGCTAGTTCCATCCTGTCCTGGGGGCAGTGGGGGAGGGGCAGGCCAGGCTCTCACCCCTCACCCTGCCTGCTCCCCCTCATTCACTCATTTGCTCTTTCATTCCCTCATCCCACTGCTGTTGCTTCTGGAGCGCAGAGCTGGCCATGTGTTGGGCTGGGAGCGACAGACAAACCCATGCATGTTTTACGGAGGAGAAAACAGAAGTTCTGAGAGATCATTTGCCCAGAGCCGCATGGTTGGAAGGCTTGTGTTCATCCCTGCTCCCAAGACTCGCCTGACTCCACAACATTCCGTAGCCCTGGCCTGAAATTCTGGTCGCCTTGTGCCCGGTGTACAGGGTGGGGGCACTCCCAGGAGGACTCAGAGGAGGCTTGGCTGGCCGTGTTCTGGGCCCCGCGTGATCCCAGGTTCTCTGATGGACACTGGGGTGCCCGAGAGAGGCTGTATGTGCTGTGGACAGAGGTGTCTGCCCCCTAGTCCTGCCCAGGCCCAGGTCCTGCTCCTGTGCCTGGTGAGGGCGGGTTGCTGCCCAGTGTAGGCCTCACCTAGCAGTTCCTGGGCACTGGCTGAGGTCTGCTCCCGCTCCGAGTCCAGGGTCTCAGCCAGGCCCAGCCGGTGAGGGAGGCTGCGTGGCCTCGTGGAGTCAGGCAGGGTAGCTTCGAAGTGGTCAGCAGCTGCCTGCTGGGGTGGCTGGGGCTGGAGTCCTCCTCCTGGCTTTCCAGGACGCACAGGCTGGGTTTGGAGTTGCAAGGGGAGATGGATGGAGGGAGGAGAGAAGCCCAGGGCCATGGCTCCCAGCTCCTCTGAAAAGCTGTGAGCTCGATAGCGTCCACTTTGCATTTTATCAAATCGCCATTTCTCACAGAAGAAGCTGTCAGCCGCCAAAATTGCTGCCTGAAAGGAGCAGGAATGAAAAGATTCACCTTGAGGACATTCCTCTTTGTCAAGAGCAGAAAAGACTCCATTTGCCAGCCGGGAGAGGATTCCGGGGGCATTGATGGCAGTGGGCAGGCTTCAGCAAATGGTCCTGCTTTTTCATGTGAAGCAAGTTGTGGATAATGCGCCCTGCATTCTGTAATTACAAACATGAATAAAAGGGCCTTGGGCATTCACCGCGGAGTGGCAGCCTGTGTACTACCCAGGCATCCAGCAGATGGTGGGCCACGCGGTGTGGCCACTGCTGTCCTGCTGTCCTGTTGGCCTGCCATCCTGCTGGCTGTTCCTCTCCAGCTGAGGCATCCTAGTGACAGTGAGCCCTGAGCCCTCCATCTCCAGCTGCTGCCCCCATGCCCATTGCCTGCCTGCTCAGCTCCCAACTCACCCGTGTCCTTCCTGTCTCTGCCCCAGAGGGGTTTGCTAAACCATGTCCATCCTCCAGCCCCTCGGAACACCCTCCCCCGGGAAACCTTCTTGGCCCACCGTCCACTGGGCTGTCTCCCATGCTGCCTGGAGCCTCACTTGTGCCCATTGTCCAGGTCTCCACTCCCGGCAGGGGTCCAGCTCCGCCTCCCTCTGTGCAGGCACCAGGTGACTCTGGGACTCAGCCCCTCCATCCATAAGGTGGGAATAACTTTTGTGTTGCAGCTGGAAGGAAGGACAGGGCCCAGAGTAGGGAATGGGCAGGGGTAAGGGAGCTAGGGACTCTGGCTCAGCCCCACAGTGGATTTGTGGGTGTTGTTGATCTCTTCCAATCTCCATGCCTCAATTTCCACATCCGTCACTGAAGACTTGTGTAATCACAAAGGGATGGGTTGGTGGTACAAATCCCAGAAAGCACTACTCCAAACCCACTATTCACTTCCCACGTCTCTGCCATTAGTATCCTAGGCTGCTGTAACCAGGTGTAGGCACACTTTGTTTTATTCCTCTTTGCTTTATTGCACGTTGCAGATACTGTACTTTTTTATAGATCGAGGGTTTGTGGCAGCCCTGTGTCGAACAAGTCAATCAGAGCTGTTGTTCTAACAGCACGTTGCTCACATCACATCTTTGTGTCACACTTTGGTAATTCTCGCCACATTGCACTCATTTTCATCATTACTGTAGCTGTGAGGGTGATCTGTGGTCGGTGATCTTCGATGTTACTAGTGTGACTGGTGGAACCATGAACTATGCCACATCTCTCACTTTAAATCAAAAGCTAGAAGTGATTAACCTCATTGAGGAAGGCATGGGGAGACCCCAGGCAGGCCGAAAGCTGGGAGCTGGGCATCTGGTGCCAGTTGGCCAAGTTGCGAATGCCAAGGAAAAGTTCTATAAGGAAATTTAAAAATGCCGCTCCGGTGAACGCACCACTGATAAGAAAACACAGCTGTCTTATTGCTAATGTGGAGACAGCTCGAGTGGTCTGAATACATCGAAGCAGCCATCACACTCCCTTAAGCCAAAGCCTCACCCACAGCGAGGCCCTGATTCTCAGTTCTGTGAAAGCTGAGAGAGATGAGGAAGCTGCAGAAGAAAGCTGGAAGCTAGCAGAGGCTGGTTCATGAGGTTTAACATGTGTCCCCAGAATATAAAAGTGCAAGGTGAGGCGGCAAGTGCTGATGGAGAAGCTGCAGCGAGTTCTCCAGAAGATCCAGCTCAGATCATCGACGAAGGTGGGTGCACTAAACAACAGATTTCAACGTAGAAGACACAGCCTTCCATTGGAAGAAGATGCCATCTAGGACTTTCATAGCTAGAGAGGAGAAGTCGATGCCTGGCCTCAAAGCTTCAAAGGACAGGCCCCCTCTCTTGTTAGGAGTAAAGGCAGCTGGGTGATGTTAAGTGGAAGCCAGTGCTCATTTGCCATTCCCTGAAATCAGAGGGCCCTTTGAGACTTATGCAAAATCAACTGTCTGTTCTGAAAATGGAACAGCAAAGTCTGGACAACAGCACATCTGTTTACAGCATGTTTGGCTGAATATTTTAAGCTCACTGTTGATACCTACTGCTCAGAAAAAAAAAAATTCCTTTCAAAATATGACTGCTTATTGACATGCACCTGGTCGCCCAAGAGCTCTGATGGAGACTCGCAGGAGATGAATGTCGTTTTCGTGGCTGCTGACACAACATCCATTAGGCAGCCCATGCATCAAGGAGTCGTTTTGACTTTCAAGTCTTACTATTTAAGAAAGACATTTTGTAAGGCTGTAACTGCCATAGACAGTGATTCCTCTGATGGATCTGGGCAAAGTCAATGGAAAATCTTCTGGAAAGGATTCTCTATTCTAGAAGCCGTGAAGTATGGGAGGAGGTGGAGATATCAACATTGACAGGAATTTAGAAGAAATGGATTCCAGCCCGCACGGATGACTTTGAGGGGTTCAAGACTTCAGGGAAGCAGGAACGGCACATGTGGTGGAAATAGCAAGAGAACTAGAATGAGAAGCGGAGCCTGAGGACGTGACTGAATTGCTGCAGTCTCGTGAAGAAACTTGAAGGGAGGAAGAGCTGCTTTTTATGGATGAGCAAAGAGAGGGAACACTGTTGAAATGACAACAAAGGATTTAGAATATTCCATCAAAACTTAGTTGATGGAGCAGTGGCAAGGATTGAGAAGACTGACTCCACTGTTGAAAGAAGTACTGCTGTGGTTTCAATGCTGTCAACAGAATCACATGCTACAGGAAAAGTCAATTGATAAGGCCAGCTTCACTACTGTCCTAAGAAATTGCCACAGCCACCCCAGCCTTCAGCTCCCACCACCTCCATCAGACAGCAGCCATCAGCACGGAGGCAAGACCCCCACCAGCAAAAGATGATGATTCCCTGGAGGCTCAGATGGTCGTTAGCATTGTTTGGCAATGAAGTGTATTTTAATTAAGGTAAGTACATTGTTTTTTACAGGATGCTATTGCACACTGAATAGACTACAGTACAGTGAAAACATCCTTTTATACGCACCAGGAAACCAAAATATTCATGTGACTCACCGTATTGTGAAACTCACTTTATTGCAGTGGTCTGGAATGGAACCCACAATATCTCTGAGGTTTGCCTGTACCAGAGCGTGGGTGGCTTAAACAACAGAGATTTATTCTCTCACTGTTTTGAAGGCAGAAAGTCCAGGATCCAGGCGTTGGCAGGGCTGGGTCCTTCTAGGGCTATGAGGGAGAACTCGTTCCACGGCTCTTGCCTCGTTTCTGGAGGTTGCTGGCTGTCTCTGGGGTCCACGGCTGGTGGAAACATCACCCCGGCCCTTGCTCTCAACCCCTTGGTGTTTGCCCTGTGCATGTGTTTGTATCCAAATTCCTTCTTTTTATAAGGACACCTGTCGCATCCGATGAGGTGCCTGCCCTACTCCAGGGTCATCTCATTTTTCTAATCACATCTACAACGACCCTATTTCTAAATAAGGTCACGTTACACGTACTGGGGATTCGGGCTTCAACATCTGAACTCCACCGAAGCATCTAGAGCTGGTGGCTAGGGCTGCTCAGCCCCTGTGCTGGTGTGTACCCCCAACAGAGGCCACAGGGACACTCCCTCCCTGCAACCCCTTTGCCATGGGATGGTCCACGCCAGGGGGATGGCTACCTGACTGGGGGATACCAACAAGGTGGGGGCTGGTCTGAGACCAGAGTCTGCATCTGGGTGCCCCTCCAAGGCTGTGTTCACACCTCTGAGAGCTGACCCACAAACTCACCCAGGACCCGGGAGCCTGCAGCCCTCAGGACCTGCCCCTGCCCTCCCCTCCCCTTTCTTTCCTTTGCTTTGCTTTCTTAGAGGATACAGAATGGATGTGGCTGGTGGGGCACTCATGAGGGGCTTTTAGACCCCGCCTAGTGAAAGAGCTTGGAGCTTGAGGGGGCTTGGCCAAGTCTTCATCCCCCACCAGCGGGGCACCCGACTGCCCTGTATCCCCTACGTCACTTCACTGTGACCTTGGGCCTAGAGGGAGCAGACAGGCAGGCCTCACCTCCTGGGCTGGGTGCAAATTAAGTGCTGTGATGCCAGTGGATCTGGCCAGGAGCTGGCCCGGGGCTGGCCGGGGTGGTGGGTAGCTCCCCCTTCCTTCCTCCTTCCCTCCCTTCCTCCTGCCCTTGGAAGAATAGCCTGGGCTCTCCCACCCCAGGGAAGCCTTCTTTCTCTCTCTTTCTCTCTGCTGTGGGCTGGGGGCTTCCAGGGGTGGTCTCCTCCCTGTGTGCTTAGTGTCTCCTCCCTGCCCACTCCTAGGCCCTTTCTGTTGTGCTCCCATGGCGTGGGGCGGGGTGGGGGCAGGGATGGGGCGTGAGGCCTTCCCAGTCAGCGCTGAATAGTTAAGAGCCAAGTAATGAAAGGCTCACTGGGTGTTGATTGTGCCCTGGGGCCAGTTTGGGGAGGACTTATGCGTCCCAGCCCAGTGTCACCACCCACAGGCAGGTGGGAGGGCACCAGCTTAGAGGGATCTGAAGCCAGCGGAGGGCCCACAGGTGCCCAGGGAGCAGCTGGCCAGGGCCCAGAAGCCCCCTCTGCCATCCCTGCCCCAGGAGTGCCCAGTCAGAGGGGAGAGGCCCAGAAGAGTGGGTGCGTACAGGAGATCCCCATGCCTGGCAGTCCTGGAAGGCTTCCAGGGCAGGTGGGGCTGAGCCTCCTGCAGCTGGGTGGGTTCAGCAGAGGTGGGCAGTGTGCCTTCAGGGCCCTGCAGCAGCTGGAGCCACCGCCTCATCCAGAGCCGTGCTGTTCAGGGCAAGGCTGCCTTCCCTCCATAATTAATTCATTGGGTCTCTGGCCCCTGTCTGGCTGCATCTCCACAAGGGAAGAAAGAGACCAGCCACCTCCTTCTCTGAGAGCAGCTTACACAGCAAGGCCCGTCAGGCTGAGCCATGACCTGGGACCCTCACCCTGCCCCTGCGCTGTGCCAGCCTGGCCCTGGGGTTCACCTACCGCTGTGATACCCTGTCTGATACCCTGTCCTCCAGGGGCTGGAGTCCGGCCCCTTTCTGGGAGCCCCCATTCCAGCCCCACAGGCAGTGTGGTAGCCAGAGCAGAACCCGCGCCCAGCAGTCAGCTGCCTCTTCCCTGGCCCTGGCTGGACGACCTCCCTGGGGTGTGAGGTGAGGACCATGTGGCTCCTGTACCGGGGGTCCCTCTGTCTCCCAGGGGCAGTGCTGAACTCCTTGCCTGGTGCGTCTCCAGGTCTGATTGGCTCATCATCTGCTCCATCGCCCTTCTTCCCACGCCAGAGCTCTGATCCTGGGTGGGTGTCCAGCCTTGCTGTGTCTGAGGCCAGTGGAGACGGGCCTGGCACGGCCCAGCTGAGCACGCACGGCCATGCTGGAGCTCACCCCACAGGACGGAGAATGACACCAGCGCAGCTGCAGTAAGGACCAGGGGGTGCCCAGGAGGCTGGAGGCTAAGTAGGGCCCCCTGGTCCTGTGGTGGAAATGAGAACAGGGTCCTGGTGGGAGGGAAGTCCTGGGACAGAGCCTGGCCAGCCCGACACATGCAGGCAGTGGGAGAAGCTGGCGTTAGCAGTTCCTGGGGAAGCTTATGGTCAGCCCCCGGCACTTCTCCCGGCGTGGCTGTGGAGAAAACTGGCCACTGCGGGGAGGCAGCTGCTGGGCGAGGGGCTTGGCAGAGTGACCAGGCCCAGCTGTACACCCTTGCTGCTGTCCTGCTTCTCCATAACATCCTGTGTGGCTTCCTGCCCTGGCAGTCCTGGAGCCTTGACCCTGACTGCCCCAGGCTTGCCTCCCTCAGCTCCGCCCATCTGCAGGAGGCTCAGCTCCACCTCCCCCTGGAAGCCTACCAGGACTGCTGGCCCGGGTCGGAGGGCCTCCTGCGAGCACCCACTCTCCTGGGCCTCCTCCATCCTAGTGGGTACTCTCCAGTGGACACGGATTCACCATGTGTCCCTGGACACCTCTGGAATGTTTGCTGTCCCAGCGCATTGTCCCGATTCGTGGAATGGAGTGCAGGGTTGTTGGGAGGATTAGAATAGGGCCTATCACAGCCTGGGTCCGTCTGCACCAGCTGGGATCATAGGTTGGGGCAGATTTTCTTAGTTCTGGCAAGACTTGCTTGAGCATAGAGAGATCAAGGAGCCCGCATGTCTTGGGCGTAGAGTGCAAAGGGCAGGGGCTGACCCTTCCCAGTTAGTGGGGGGTCCTGGGAGGGGCAGATGCTGGGCCATGGTTCCGTGGAAACAGGATGCTAGGGGAGCCAGGGCCCCAGGCCTCCCCTCTCTTCTCACTGCTGGTGGCCAGGCTCCAGGCTCAGCTTAAGGATGGGCGTGGACACGCTTTCTGCAAGGGTTTGATGGCTGGCGCCTACCTTGGGCCTGTTCTGCTCTCCTGTGACTGCCAGTGGCCCCAGCACAGGTGATGGAGGGAGGCGGACAGGCTCCTTCGCCAGCACCTGCCCTCAGGGTGGCTGGACTGCCTGATGACAGCCTGCACTGACCCTGTGGTGCTGGCAACCCCGCAGGAGCCCTAGGCCCTGGTCAGTCAGGCCTTCTTGGGGCACAATGGGGCCAGGGCTGGCTCCAGAGAGCCACTCGGCCGTGGGGCGTGGGCCTCACTTTAGGGTTTCTCCTCCTCCCACTCCAAGGCACTGTGCCCACTAGTCACCCCTTGCTGGGCCTCCGGGGGCCACAGTGAGACTGGGCCAGGTAGCCTGCCTGGAACCCACTTCCCTGAGAATCCTGACTGCCCCACGGGAACCACAGTAGGGACTTGCTTGCCGGTAGCCGTCAAGTCAGCCCTGCGAAGTCTGATGTTTGGAAGTGCCGCTCACAGGCCACCAGACTGCTTGCTCCTGGAGGCCCCGTTACCAGGAAGGCCTTTCCCATTCTGCAGGCCTGGGCACGGTGTGAGTGGGCCGCACTCACACTACCTCACAGTGAAGGGCACACAGCCGGGGACCCTGGAGTCCTCTGCTCCAGGAGGGTGTCCAAGCCCCTGAGACTTACCCTTTTCTGGGTGGTTCCTAGCCATACAGCCTGTTCCTGGTCAAGACCCCCACCTCCTGCCCTGCCCCTGGCCCTCTCTTGCGCCCTGAAGGCCTCCTCACGTTGCTGCTGGGCATTGCCCTGGCAACCCCTGGTCTCCATCTTCCCTCAGTCCACCCCACACCCGCTATCAGCATCAATTTTAAACACACTCCAGAGCCTTCAAACACATTCCAGAGCCTACCCTTCTGCTCAAGGACCCGCCATGGCTCCCCACTGCCGTGGGATCAGAATGCCTCTGTTCAGTCCCCAGCCCTCTGCTCGGTTCCAAATGAGTGCCTATGTGGGACTGCTCAGCCCCTCCCTACATAGCCCATGGAACCTATACCTTCCTTTTGGAGCCCTTGGTGGCTGGGGTCAGGGCACCCCTGAGCAGGTGGCCCTGGGGATGGAATAGGGTTGGCTGGAGGCACCACAGCAGCTAACATGGCCGGGGCTCCAACCACCCCTTTCTGTTGTGTTGAAGGATAGGGGTTGGTGAGACCCGCCTGGCTCCAATCCAACCCCTGCCACTGGCCAGCAGCCCTTCCAAAGCAGGGGCCCCCCACACCAGTCCAGAGGGCCATCCATGCTGGTCCCCACCTGCTCCAAAGGTGTGGGGAGGCCGGTGGTGGGTGGCGACAAGCAGGGGCACAGGGCACTAAAGCCCTGACCTTATATTAGCAGCCATGAGACTTCTGTCAGCATCCCAGGCCCCCCGGGGACAGTGTGGGGCAGGAAAGCTCAGGCTGGAGACTCCAGGGGAAGAGATGTGCCCTGTGAACTCCTAGTAGCCCCAGCCACACTCCCTGAGGCCCAGGAAACTTTGTTTCAGAAATCAGGTTCTGGGCGAGGGGACAGAAAGAATGCAGGGCCTGGGCCTCCTGAGGTCACTTGTTACAGAGAAGACCCCTCCAGCTTCGGGGCACCTGAACCAGCGATGTCTGCAGAGGGCAGCCACTCACTGCAGGCCCGGGCCCATCCGAGCCCTAGGCCGAGGCTCTGTGGCTGGTTCCCCCTCTGGAGAGCAGGAAGGGCCGGGGCCTGAGCTCAGGCAGAGTGGCCTGCACTGGGTCCCTCTAGACACCCTCAGGCCTTGCCTAAAGCTCACCCTACAGGGAGGCAGCAGGGGCTCATCTCAGGTGCCACAGGTGCCCTTGACAGAAACTGTCACCCTGGTCTCTCCGTGATCCTCAGTGGCTGGGGCCACTTCTGCAACAGGCAGCCCAGGGTGTGGTGACAGTGACCAGCCGACCGTGAGCATCCAGGGAGCTGGGGACAGGCGGGGCCCAGGGTGGCTGCCAGCCTGTGAGGGAGGGGTTGGGCTGAGACCTGGCTCACAGGCCATCACCGAGGAAGAAATGCCACTGAAAACAAAATTCATTAGCCCTGTGGGTCCAGAGTGGACGAGGGAAGTGTCAGGGAACCCGGGCTGTGCTCCTCAGAGCGGCTGTGAGTGGAGGTCACCTAGGAGTGGAGCAGGCACAGGGTGCCCCCAGGGCTGGCCCGACTGGCCGGATGGGCTCCAGGAGCCCTGTGGATGCCATGATCGGAGGGGGTGGGCGCTGCCCTCCCTAGAGGGGCCGGGGTGGCCGGGACACTTTGCCGCCACAGCAAACTGAGTTTCTGACCATCTGTCCTCAGCAATTCCACACGACACGGGAGATGCTTCTGGTCCCAATTGTGATTCCTTCTGTGTGAGCTAAGAGCTCCTTCTGCAGGCTCCAAGCCTGAGCTTTGCTCCAAACTGGGCACCACTGCTGTGCTCCACCTTCCTGAAGGCCGCCTTTTGGGTGTGGGCAGGTGGGCCAGGCTCGGGGCCCTCAAACAATGGGGCCAGGGCAACCGCGGAAATCGGAGCATCAGCGCCTGTCCACAGTGCAGGGCCCGTCCGGAACAGCAGGTTCCCTGCCACCCCTGTGGGAAGGGCATCTAGGGCCTGCCAGTGCAGAGCCACCCTGAACACAGCTGCTGCTGTGAACAAGCTCAGGGAGCCTCCAGGTGCTGCTGGGAGGACTGGGCCAGCCAGGTGCGCCTCGGGCTGCAGCTTGCAAGTTAGGGGAGGTGAGGTGAGGGGGATGAGCAGGTGTGGGTGGTGCTTGAGCACCAGCCTCAGAGAGACTCTCCTGGTGGCCACGTCCTAGGGTGGGACAGGCGTCTGTGCAGCCTTGTTTGCGTCCGTGTGTTCTGCAGGCTCCGGTCCCTTCAGGCTCAGCCTCACCACTGCTGGGCCAGGAGCAGGTTGGGCATCTCCAAGGATGTCCCAGGGCTGACGCTTGGTGCTTCACAGACTCCAAGGCTCCTTGGTGGTGTCCCCAGCTCCGGGTCTCTCTGGTCCCTGGTCCCAGACCCTGGTGGGCTGGCTGCTGTGGGTCCCAGGCAGGCCCTGCTTTCCACCAGCCTGGCCACAGAGTGCAGGTAAAATGGGGACAGTGGGTGTGGGGAGGCGCAGCGAGCCTGGCCAGATGCAGAGGCCCAGGCAGGTGGCTGCTCTTGGTGGCAGAGACCCGTTTCGCTTGGCTCCTGTCAGGCTTAGTGTGGCCCAGACCCTTCCTCAGGCCTCACCCCACTCTGGCCCAACCTCAAGCTGGATCCTGCCGCAGGGATGACCCTCTACATCGCTGGAACGTGCAAGGACCATGCCCAGACTGAGCCCCTACCCAGCATGGGCTACAAGGCCCTCTGGAGACATACGGTGGCCAGAAGGGACCCCTGCCCATCCCTGAGCCCAGGTCAAGGCTGTGCCCTGTGAGGGCAGCTCCAGAGCTGTGCCGGCTCCTCCCACAGACAGCAGGGAGATGGCCTGGGCAGCTCTGAGTTTAGTGTGCAAACTGGAAGGCCAGGGCCTTGAGGGCCAGATGCTCACCTGAGCCCCTCCTTGGAGGAGGAAGCTCCTCAAGGGGCTGAGGTCTGGCTGACCTGGCTCCTCCGATGTCGCCGTGAGCCAAGGCTGGGCAGGCAGATCCCACTGTCATGGAGCAGGCAGAGCCAGGTGACAGTTCTAGGACACTGTCTCTGGAAATTTCCCCAAGACACGTGTGAGGGTGATGTGTGCTCTTCCACCTCCACCCCAGGAGCTTCAGCCCAGCAGGCAGCTCCACCCCTGCCCAAGCCCTCCTGCTCCTGGAGCTGCTGGAGGACCCGTCTCAAACCCCTGAGGCTGTTAGGCAGAGCTCTGCCACTGCCCCTTCCCTTGGCCCAAGAGGAAGTTGACATGGGGCACCCCCCCATGTCCCTCACCCTAGGCACCTCTGCTGTGGGGTCCTTGGGACTTCTCTCCACCTGGAGCCGGCTGGTCCACCTGGGGCAGACATAGCCTGAGGCGGGTACTGGGCCCATACTGGAGTGGAGGTGGGGCATCTATGATGTGCTCAGCCCACGGAGCGTCCAGCTCCTGCTCTCCAGAGCGGCCATGGCAGGGCTGCTTTAGGATGGAGAAGGCAATGGCCCCACACACTCTGGGAGGGGCTGGAAATCCACAGAGCAGCTTTGGAAAATTGGATCTACTGAAGCAGGACCCTGGCTCCACAAAGACCCAGATGTGCCCGCAGTGGGGCGGATGAATGGATACGGTGCTGCCCCCGCAGTGGGACGGATGAATGGATATGGTG
>NW_012102521.1:592454-682601 GCF_000951045.1 Mandrillus leucophaeus | reverse complement strand
ACACAGTAACCCGTGCAGCAACATGGACGGTCACACACAGAGCAAAGGCCGCTGGAGGAGCACGCATGCTGAGAAGTTAGAGCGGCTGGAGCGGGGCAATAGAGCGGCTGGAGCGGGGCAAGGATGCGGCCAGGGAGCACCCATGGGGGCTGTAGTAGCCCCAGGGGCTCAGGAGGGGCCTCAAGGCGGTTATGTGCTGGCTGTCCAGGTGCTGTCACCCCAGTGTGCTTTCCATGAAGATTTACTGTCAGTCAAGTTTCCTGAAACATGAAGAGGGTGGAGCCAGCGCCAGCAGCAGGGCAGTGTTGACAGCCTGCACCCTGGAGAGGCTGTGAGCAGATGGCCCTTCCTCCCCACAGCCACAACCCCAGGCTGCTCGTGAGAAGAACAGCAGCGGCATCCCCGTGGGGCCTTCCTGCAAAGTGCCTACCCAGGGCACCTCACCACTGTCAAGGTCATCAAAACAAGGAAAGCGGGAAACTGTCCCAGCCAGGAGGTGTCCAAGGAGGAACAATGACCAAACGCCATGTGGTCAGAACCGTAGGAACGGGGGGAAAACAAAAACACAAAAACAAAACAGACATCACCTGGGATCTTGGATGGGGTCTTGGGACGGGGAAAGACATCAAGGAAAAAGCAAGGAAATTGGAATAAAGTGAAGTTGTAGTGAATCGTGTCAATATCGCTCCTTATCTCTCAGACGCTCACACCGATGCAGGTTGGTGGCAACGGACACCAGCTGTGGGGACGTAGCAACTCTGTACTGTCTGCAAAAATCCAAAACTGTTCCAGACAGCGGCATATTAACAAATGCTTTGGGGGCGTGGGTGCAGACGACAGGAAGGGCTGCAGAGGGTGTTTGTGCGTCTGGTGCTGAGTGCGCAGGTGCATTGCACGTCCTTACTGCTTTCATGGGGTTCGACATTTCCGTAATGAACATGGGCTTGCTGTGCAAGGCAGTGCTTGGGAACCCCTAGGCACACCCAATGGCTGTGTTGAACACGGAGCCTGGGTCGTGCTACTTGTCTCACCCTGACATCCGCCCGCTGACCCTGGAGCCCTTCCCATGTTATAGAGAGGAGAGGTGGGCAAGTGGGTGGGAGTGGCAGCTGCAGGGCGGGTCTCGGGGCCTGGCTGGATGGGTGGTGAGGCCCCGTGTGTGACCTGCGTGATGGCTGCAGGACGTTTGATGCCCAGGTGCTCTGTCCAGCCGCCTCCTGGGGTTTCTAAAGGAACACTTAGGGCAGAGCTAATGGGGTGGGTGGGGCAGGGTCATTGCTCTTATGGGAAGGTTCTGGGAGTCCCAGCTGAGAGGTGAGCTCAGCCCTTACTTGTTCTCCCGTTGGCCCACCCCTGCTCCTGCACTCAAGGAGCCCCCCGGCCAGGGTGGGGTGCAGAGACTCAGGGAGGTGAGAAGGGGCTGCAGGAATGAAGCCCCCAGGCCTCAGGAGCCTCTCACAGGCTGGCTTATCTAATTCCCCACATATGACCTGGCATCAATCAGGTACCCCAGTTTACAGATGAGAAACTGAGACTGGAGAAAGTCACATAGCTGGAGAATGTGGGAGCTGGGGTCAGAGACCCTGTCTTTCTATACCCAAGTATCCAGCTACACACATGGCCTGAGTGTTGGTCCCCACCCTCTGGCTGGCTCGGCCCAATGACATGTCTGGGAAGAACAGAACAGGTCAGTGGCATCAGGGACGGCTTCCCGTAGGAGGAGGAAATTGGGGCTGGGTGTGAGGGAAGGACAGGCCCTGGGGTGCAGGGGGAGTGGGGAAGGTGCCCTGGGTTCGTGGTCATTTGGGGGCACAATCTGAGAAAACCACCAGGCAACCTCCAGAGAGACGATGGCCTCGGCTGCCTGGCCGGGGGTGATGCCTCACTAGTCAGCTATTTGGGCAGTGTGGCAGCAGCCAGTCGTGCAGCCCAGGTGGGTTGTGTGGGGTGTGGGCGCTGCATGGACGGGGCAGCCCCGTCTTCCGGAGCCCATGTGTGCTGCTGGCCTCTGCCCAAGATGGGAGGGTGCCCTGGAGGAAGGCTGTAGACTCGCTCCCAACCTCCCAACACTCAGGGCCTCACTCTCCGTTGTGCAGCTGGGGAAATTGAGGCCCAGGAGGCCGACTCGGGGAGGGAGGGTGCTGCAGTGATTGGAGCCCCAGGCCAGGCTCATGGCTGACTCATCTTGGGAGGTCACAGCAATCGATGAGGTGGGTTCCTCCTCACTTCAGCGAGGGTTCACCGTGCTGTGCGAGGAGCTCGTCCCAGCCAGAGCTCCATCTCCAGGCCACAGGCCCCTGTTTCCCCCTCCATGGCTTCCCAGGAGCAGAGGCTGTGTCTGGGGCTGCTGCCTCAATGCCGAGGATGGGCTGAGGAATAAACCTCCCTTGGACCATGCCCAGGAACAAGGGGATTCAGTGACCGCATGGGCTGGGGCAGCCAGAGGCCTGAGGCGGCAGGGAGGAGAGGGGTGGGCAGGGAGGAGAGGGATGGGCAGGGAGGAGAAGGGTGGGCAGGGAGGAGAGGGATGGGCAGGGAGGAGAGGGATGGGCAGGGAGGAGAGGGATGGGCAGGGAGGAGAGGGGTGGGCAGGGAGGAGAGGGGTGGGCAGGGAGGAGAGGGGTAGGTGCTGCTGCTATGCCTGGCACAGCCACCGGTGGGTGCAGCAGACACCTGACAGAGATGGGGCTCAGATGGGTGCACCCAGGCAGAGCTTAGCAGTTACCGCCTAAGATTCGTGCCGCCTAGCTTTTTTTTTTTTTTTTTTCCTTTTTAAGACGGAGTCTCACTCTGTCTCTCAGGCTGGAGTGCAGTGGCACGATCTCAGCTCACTGCAACCTCCGCCTCCCGGGTCCAAGCGATTCTCCTGCCTCGGCCTCCCAAGTAGCTGGGATTATAGGCGTGCACCACCACGCCCGGCTAACTTTTCTATTTTTAGTAGAGACAGGGGTTCATCATGTTGGCCTAGCTTTTTAATTAAACAGGAATCCACTTTCTGCTGTGAGGGGCTCTCCAGATGGAGTCATGGTTCCAGCTCAGGCCCCCTTAGGACGTGGGTCATGGGGTTAGCCTGGCCCAGCCAGGTGAGCCGAGAGCAGACAAGAAGGCAGAGAGAGTTGGAGAGTGAGGGATCTGCATGAGGCATCCTGAGAGGCCCAGCGCTCTGGAGGGGCCCCAACAGCCAGGAAACAGGGCCTCAGTCCCAACCCAGAGGCACCCAGTTCTGCCGCCTCTTGGAATAATGCAGCAGCCAGCACCGGATGTGAGACACAGGGCAGCGAGCCCAGCTAAGCCAAGCCTGCCCCCAGCCCAGGGAACTGAGCTGATGAATGTGGTGCCATCCAAGGCCTTGCCTTGTGGTGAGCTGTTACCCAGCAGCAGGAGACAAGAGCGTTCGCCTTTGTCCTTCCTCCCACACAGGCAAGGGCATGCAAGTGACACATGCACAGGTGCACACACACAAACATGTGTACATGCAACACAGAGATGCATACACGTGCACTCGCATGTCCCAACATACACACATACTTGTGCACACATGCCATGCATGCCTGTGCATACATATACATGCACTCACACACACGTGCACACACATGTGCACAGACCCACATGGGCATACAGAAGCCCCCTGCCCAAACTCTGAACCCGAACACGTGTACAAACACACAGAGCCCCCATGCAGAGACCTCACACGCAAACCCACTCAGAAACAGACACTCAGGAACATCTTGCCGCCAGGTGAGAACACTGAGGCCTGGGGCAGGTGACACTGGGGCAGAGTCATGAAGGTTGGGGCAGTGGGGGCAGGGCAAGGCCCGGAACCTGCCCGGGGTCCTCTGCTCCGCCCCTTCCCAGGTCATGTCCCTGATTCACCCTGGCCCAAAGTAGAGCTCAGCAACTGTAAATTGGTTCCTGGGGAGGGCCGGGGGGGTCCCGGGGGACTTCATCTCCTATCATCCCAGCAGGTCCTGGTCACTTACTTGTCTGTGGCTGCAGGACAAGTACCCTGACCACAGCCCCTGGGCACAGGAGAGGTCATGGGTCCCATACGTGCCCTCTTCCCCACTAGGCCAAAGAGGGCCCCTCACAGTCCTGGAAACACAGACCAAGACCCTCCCAGCACTGCAGGGTGTCCTGCCCTGGGCAGCGTGGAACTTCGGCCTCCGCTGTGCCCTGCACCAAGAGGTTTTTGTTCAAAGGTGTCTGTGCTTCGGACGTGTGGCTCAGGGGCCTTGAGTGGCCCCTCCATGGTATGTTCTCAAGGGTAGAGTCTTATCTGGGAAATGGGTGTGGGAGGCAGCGTTAGGGAGGGCTCCTAGGGGATGCCCAGGGAGTGGGGTCCCCAGCCTGCAGCTGGGAAAGACTGGGTGGGAAGCACTGCTGGGTGGTGGTTGGGGTTCACGCGGGGGCAGGCAGCAGGGCAGGGTCCGGCAAGGGGTGTTGGGGCAGGCTGTCTGGACCCAAGCTAAGGTCCCCCAAGGGCAGAGCCAGTGGGGAACAGGCAGCTTGCAGCCCCCACCCTTGGAGTGGCCTTCCAGAGCCTTGCTCCAGTGAGGAGGAAGATGAGAGCTGGCATCTCCCTCTGCTCCACGTGCCCTGGGTGCTTCTCATGGGGGAGGACCACATCCAGCTGTGGTGCCCGCAAGCTTCTCCCCTCCCTCCACCAGCTGTGGGTCAGAGAGAGTCAACCCACGTGCTTTGTAATCGCCTGCCTGGAGCTCTTCAATCTTTAAACAGCACTTTCTGGAGCTGAGCTCCATCAGCAAACGCTCTCCAAGAAGGGGCTGTGACTGTGACAGACGGAAGCCAAGTGGGACCCTGCAGTCCGGGGCGGCACGGCCCAACCTGGCCCTTTGCCCATGCCATGCATCTGTGTGCCCAGCCTCCTCTCACCCAGCTGCCCTTCCAGGCTGGGCTCCAGGCTACGGTCCAGGGGGCTTCGTGGATGCCAGCTGCCCATCCCTCCCCTGCCAAGAGCCTTCAGTGGCTCCCACGCCTGCCGCTGCTGACGCCTCCCCCGCCACCCATGCAGCCTCCCGTCTGTGGCCTCAGATGCCCCTCAGCTCCTGAGATGCTCCTGGAAGCACTAGGTCCTAGCGGAAGAACCCTCAGTCCACCCGTTCCCCTCCTGCTCCCCCGCCCACCGCGCCCGGCCCGCCAGCATCTCTGCTCAGCCAGGACTTCCTTGAACCTCTCCTTCTGGTTGTTCTTTGGACCCCCCAGCAGGGTTCTTCCCCGAACCCCTCCTTCCCTCCCACCGCCCTGGGCTTCTCTGTGCATGCCTTGGGGGGCCAGACTGTCTTCCCAGTGGGGACACATCCTGACCCACCCCTCCCAACCTAAGTCACTCTTAGTTTTCTGGGGCTGGGGGCTTCCGGGTCTAAAACTGGGACAGTCCTGGGCAGCTAGGACAGCCTGTCAAGGAATGGGCAGGTCTAGGCTGCCCACCCCAAACCCTCTCCTGGGTGGGAGCCTAGGACAGTCCAAGCCTGTCCTTGGGTGTCTGGGTGTCAGCACCAGGACACGCCTGGGGGGCAGGTGAAATCCACAGCTGGCAGGACTGGCAGGAGAGCTGCTGGGCCCAGCTGGAGGGCAGCCTGGGGCCCAAGGAGCCTCCTGGGGAGGTGAGAGGTGACCCAGTCCATGAGTAGTGGGGTGACAGGGGCCTGGGGTTGGCAGTGTTGGGGAGGGACAAGGACAGGCCAGAGCAGCTTCTCCACGGGGTGCAGGTGCACACACACAAACGTGGGGTCCTGAGGACTTTCTGGCAGACTTCGTGTTAACAGATTGGAAAGCAGAGGCCCTCCAAGGAGGCCCTTCACCTCCCGTGGGGAGAACAGGCAGCAGGAGGGGCCTGTCTCCATATTTCCACTTGGGAAGTTTCCTGCGTTATGGGCTGAGGAGGGAACTTGCTGGAGGGGGAAACCCGCTTTCACCACCCGGGCACTGGGGAGGCGTCCCCCCAGCTGAGTGAGCTCCCAGCCACATCCTGACGTGCCTGGGCACCCTTCACCTGGCCTCTGCACCAGCCCATGCTCAGGCCCCACCAGCCTCCTCCCCAAACCTGTCGTAGCCCCCGGCACCCACCCCAGGGAGTGACAGCATCCCCTCACTGGGCCACACCCTGGGGAGGGGCTTGGGGCAGGAGGGTCTGGCGGAGCCCTCAGCCTGCCCCTCTGATAACGTGGAGACAGAGACCGGCCATGAGATCTAAACGGGGGCGCCTCCCGGGACTCCTGTCGGCCTCTGCACCAGTTAACATCCCTGGGCCTTCGCTGTGGAAATGGCCGGAGGGCCAGGGTCAGAGGCCAGAGCATTCCCCGGGGGCCCCGAAAGCTGTAAACCAGGGTCAAAGCAGAGTCCTAGGTTTCTGCAGGTCCAGCCGGGAACTGAATGTGGAGAAACCTTCTCCCCACTCTGAGACCCTCCCCCTTGTTCCCCCTCAGGGAGCTGTGCAGGCCCCAGGTAAGGACCCCCTCCTCGGCTGCTTGTTGGAGGGCAGGGCTGATGGGGAGGCCGCTGGGTCATTCAGGGCCCTGCATCCCTTCAGGCAGAGGGACACACATCCATACAGACACACCCACCATACCCCACATTGCCCAGCGCAGATTCCCAAATTCTGTATTTTGTGGGGTGAGATGATGTGGCTTTGCCAATGGATGCATATAATTCAGTCCCACAGCAGCTGAACAGCCCCCATCACAGTCACTGAGCTGCGTCCCGGACTCGGATACTGCACACCCCACACCACAGAACGGGGCGCTGGGTGCACAGTCCAGCTCCGCTGCCCGGGAAGCGCGGTAAGCCTGCCGCTGGTCCCCACACCTCACCTCGCATCACACAAGTCAAGTTTGTCTCAGAATAGAGGTGGATCTGCCCATCTGCCTTTTAACAGACCTACAGAGCTGGCAAGGCTGTCACTTGCTCAAGCCAAACACAGCGAGTTCATTCACTCCATAAAATTTTATGGAGTTCCTCACACGGTCCTTGAGCAGGGACTCAGAGGACAGTCTCAGCCCTCCCGCCCTGGCCCTCCTGGAAGCGAAGCCCTTCCTGCCTCCTCCTCACATGTGGGCCTTTCCGCTCCCACCAGCTATTAGCAGTTAGGTGATCTTACTAGGCTCTGACGAGCTCTTGACAGCACTATACCCTTATGGCCCCAAAGAGTTGGAGGTTTCTCGACGCTTTCCTAAGCATGGTTCTCTCCAAGAGGCCTGTTTCAATTCAAAATGGCAATGACACGGTCCCCCTGTCTGCAGAACAGCAGAGCGCCCCTGGCAGTCCCGTGCTGGGCTCCCTGAGCTAATTAATCTTTTAATTTAGAGGCTACAGAGCTGAGAGACATCACACGGAGTCAGAAGCCGACTCAGTCGCGGGGTCAGGGAGATGGAGAGGGAGAGCGAGCAGTGTGGCTGCGGTGGCTGGGACGGCCTGGGTGGTGCCAGGAGGACAGGCTGGAATCCAGTGACGAAATGCCAGGTCCCACAGGAGCAAGGGGAATCAGGGAGATGATGCTTATGAGTTCCTGCAGCACACAAACTAGACGCATTCATTTCTGCTTTTAACAAATAATCTTTATTGAGTGGAGTAAAATATCTCAAAACCAGGACAGCCGCAGAGGCCTGAGCCACAAGCCTGCTCTATGAAGGGACCTCCCACCGCCAATACCCTAGAGTCTGGTGGGAGTGTGGGGAGGGGGCTCCTCAGCCTAACCTGGGCTTAGGTAGCTCAGGACGAGGAGGGGCGGAAAGCGAGCTGGGATTCGTGTGGACCTGGCTCTGGGCAGCTCCTGGGCACCTGGGCCTGGCCTCCCCCGGGCGGTGTGGTACGGCGTTTGAGGGGACGTCTGGAAGGGCAGCAGTCGGCCTTCACATCAGCAGGAACCCGTCATGCTGCGGTGGACCCAGGGAGACAGGCCAGTCTCTGGGACCTGGTCACAGCCACGAGCCACCCTGGCCAAGTGCTGCTTCCCCCAGGCCCTTGGTCCTCACGGGCATCTCTGAGCTGGAGAGATACATGCTTTCCTCCATTTCACAGATGAGGAAAGAGCCATGGAGTGGGGGACACGCCCCAGGGTCCCCTTCCGTCCTATGCACAGAGGCCCACACACTACTCTCCTTCCGTCTGGGGCCCCCGGGATGCTCGTCAGTATTTTCAGTGGCCCTCCCCGCCTCCGCGCCCAGGGAGCCTGGGGTAGCCCAGCATCCAGCACGTGAGAACAGGCACCTCACCTCCCTTCACCCGTGGGCACCAGGTCTGGACTCAGGGACCACAGGTTGCTTAGAGAAGCATTGGCTGTGGAGCTGCCCTCTGGCCAGGCAGATGCCCGCGGGTGCCCGGAGTGCACCAGGTGCTCAGAGACCAGTGGGGCCGGCAGAGTCCGACTCTTCACCAACACTCTTCCCTGCCAGGCTCCAGCCCCGTGGGTGCTCCGTGGCAGCCTGTGAAAAATGCACACCTGTGTCCGGCGGCACATTCACTTCCATGAAGCAGTTACAATGCTGTTTATCTAACACGCTCCAACAGTGCCCACAGGGGACCCCAGGGTGGGCTTAGTGACGAGTGCTCCAGAGACCCTTCAGTCCCCTCCCCGTCCCGGCTGCTCTGCCACCTCTGGCCAGGCTGACACCGCAGCCCACAGAACCTAGGCATGGGTGGCTCTGATTCTCCCTGCCAGGCTCTTCCTCAGGTGGCCTCGCCAGTTTCACCCAAGGCCCAGTGGGAGGGAGTGGCCCTCTCAGCACTTAGACTCTGTCCTCACCTGCCAAGGGAGAGTTCACACTTCCCTGCTGTGGCACACACTTTTCTGATGTGCAGGAGATTCTGCTCCCATGGCACCGAGGGGGGCCACCTCCCGGCACACCAGTGTGTTTGCCAACTGGGAAGCTCTGGAACCCTGCGGTTTAGGGGTTTTTGTGGGAGTTCCTTTATGTTGGTCTGATTGATTAGGCCATTTGACTTGGCAACCATCAGTCCCTCTCCCCTTCCGGAGGTCAGTGGGGTAAGATTGAAAGTTCCAACCCTCTTGTCACGCCTTTATCTCTCTGGTGACCAGCCCTTTTCCTGAAGGTGTCTAGGGCTCCCCAGGAACCAGTCATCTCAGCATAACAAAAAGATCCTCATCACTGTGGAGATTCCAAAGGTTTAAGGAGCTGTGTGCAAGGAACTAGGAACAATAATATATATGTTTACTTATACCTCAGAGCCAGACTGTAAATACTTTAGGCTTTGTGGGCCACACAGCCCCTGTCACACCTACTCAACTCTGCCTTTGTGACACAAAAGCACATAAACAACAAGTTGATGAATGACTGTGGCTGTGCTGTGTCAAACTATTCACAAAACACATGGCCAGCCCATGGGATGTAGTCTGCTGGCCTCTGACTTTCATCATCCACTTTAGCCTTTTCCTCTTCTCTAAGAATTTCCTCTGTGCATTGCTTTAGCTGGTCCCACAATATTCACTAGTATTTTCATTACTATTCTGCTTGACATACCTTCTAATTTCTCCTGTGATTCCTTTGTGATCAATGGGTTATTTTTGAAGCACGTTATGTAATTTTCAAATATTTGGAGGACTTTCTGGATGTATTATTACTAGTGAGTTCTAATTTTATTTTATTAAACAGTATGCTTATAGTCAGAGACCAGATAGCATGCTTCCAATTTAAAAAAAAATTGCTGAGATTTATTATATGGCTGTCATCTGGTTTGCCCTGATGAATGTTCTATGTGCCCTTGACAATCACATGCATTCTGCAGTCGTCAGGAGGAATGTTCTTTAATTTTACGATAGATTGAGGTGGTTGATAGTGCTGTGTGAGTCTTCTACATCCTTACTGATGTTCTTGTCTACTTTTTCTATTAACTACATGGAGAGAGGTGTGAAAATCTACTGTGAAATTGTCTATTTATCCCTTTAGGTTTTTTTGGTATTTGCCTTTTGTATTTTCAAATTATTGTTGGGCACATAGACATTTGCGATTGTTATGCCTTCCTGGTGAGCTAGCCTTTTATTATAAAGGAATGTCCTTCTTTAGTAGGAACCTTTGTTTCAACTTTTACTTTATCTAATATTCTTACAGATGCCTTAACTTTCTTATGGTTGTTGTTTTCATGTTACAGTTTTCATGTTACATCTTTTTCCTGTTTATCTCTGCGTGTCTTTATAGCCGAAGTGAATTTCTCATAGACAGTAAATAGTTGGGATGTTTTAAAAAAAAGTCCTGTCTGACAATATCTGCTTTTTAATTCAAATGCGTCATTCATTTACTTCTATGTCATCATGAGTGTGGTTGGACTGAGTCTTCCGTTTTGCTACTTGTGTTCTATTTGTCTTGTCTCTTTTGTGTTCCTCAGTTCCCCCTTTCCTCCCTTCTTTTATGTTAATTGAATTTTATTTTACATTCATTTAATTTACTCTATCGTGTCTGTGTGTGTGGGATTATTTCCCATCCCCTGTCATTTGTGCTATTATTGTCATATATTATACCTCTGCATATGTTATTAATCCCACAATACACTCTTTGCTTTAAACAGTTGTAATTTAGATAAATTAAGAAAAGGAAAGAAAATAATTTATATTTACCCATAATTGTTCCATTTTTGTTCCTTGTAATTCTTTATCCGAGATCCCCTTTTGTGTTATTTCCCACCAGCCATAAGAACTTCTTTTGGCATTTGAGGTAATGCAGATCTGCTAGCGATAAATCCTCTCAATACATTTATCTCTTAAAAATCTTTATTTTGCTTCTGTCCTTGACAGACAGCTTCTGTAGGTTCAAAATTCTGGATTGTGGATTGACTCTTCTTTTTCTTTCAGTATGTAAAGATATGGATCTGTTTGGGTCTCCACTGTTTCTAGTGAGAAGTTGGCTGTAATTAGTACCATTTTTTTTTTCTGAATGTCATTTGTCATTTTTCTCTGGTTGATTGCAATATTTGCTCTTCACTTCTGGTTTTTAGCCGTTTGACTATAATATTCCTGTGTATTGTTTTCCTTGTATTTATCATGCTTGAAATTGTCTAAGCTCCTCGAATCCATAAATTGATATTTTTAATTGATTTGAGGAATTTTTGTCATTATTCAAATATTTCCTTTGCCCCATTCCCACTTTACATTCCTTCTTGGATTCCAACTACACTTATGTTAGACTGTTTCATATTGTCTCACATGTCATTGAAGGTTTATTCATTAAAGTTTTTTTCTCTTCTCTTCTTCAGATTAATTCTTATTGATGAATCTTCGGGTTCATTAAACTTTTCTTTTGCCTTCTCTGTTCTGGTACACCCTCCAATGAATTTTTTATTTTAGCTACTGTATTTTTCAGTTTCAGAATGTGCATTTAGTTCTCATATGTATTTTTCACTTTCCTGCTGAGGGTCTCCATCTGTTTAGTCATTATGTCTATATTTTATTTTACATCCTTGAATGTACTTATAATAGCTGCTAGTACAAGTCTCTTTCTGCTGTTTCCAACATCTGGGTCATTTCCAGTTTGGTTTCTATTGACTTCCTATTCTATTCCTAATTCTAGTAATTTTTATTTTATGTTAGACACTGTGTATGATGTGTTGTATAGCAGTAGTCCCTAACCTTTTTGTCACCAAGGACTGGTTTCATGGAAGACAACTTTTCCATAGACGGAGGAGAGTGGGGATGGTTTTGGGATGATTCAAGCACATTAAATTTGTCATGCACTTTGTTTCTATTATTATTGCATTGTAACATACAGTGAAATCATTATGCAACTCACCATAATGTAGAATTAGTGGGAGCCCTGAGCTTGTTTTTCTGCAACTAGATGGTTCCATCTGGGGGTGATGGGAGACGGTGACAGATCATCAGGCATTAGATTCTCATGAGAAGCATGCAACCTAGATGCTTCACATGCACAGTTCATAATATGGTGTGTGCTTCTATGAGAATCTAATGTCACTGCTCATCTAACAGGAGGCGGAGATCAGGCTGTAATGCTTGCTCACCCACCACTCACCTCCTGCTGTGTGGCCTGGTTCCTAACAGGCCACGGACTGGTACTGGTCCATGGCTTGGGGATTGGGGACCCCTGTTCTATAGTATCTGGACTGTTATCTTCTGAAGTGTGTTGATATTTGTTCTCAAAAGCCACAACTTTGCTAGACATAAACTTCATAACATAACATAAAAATAAATTTGAAGTTTTGCTAGACATAAACTTCAAACCCTGTTTCTCCTTAGGTGGACCTCTGCTGAACTATCTGCTGGATTATTCTAGCCTTTCAGCAGTAGCTTTGTGCTGGGCTTCCTGGAGCTTCCTTTGTGCCTGTGCAGTGCAGCTGTCAGCCAAAAATTTGAGCAGCATTTGTGTGCAGATCTGGGGGATTCTCTCTCTCTGGCTCTCTCCTTTCTGGGATTTTTCTTCTGTTTCTAGCTGGCCTGGAAGTTCCAAACCCTGTTCTCTCAACCCTTAAGCCAGTAAGTTTGCAACTTTCTGTTTAAGGTTTAGTTGCCCTACATCATAAAAATTGGGGATTTTTCTGCAGCAAAAGATTGTAGAAATATGAACTCAATCAATGCAGTTATTTTCTTTCAACGGTCTGTTTCTGTTTGCTTTTGGCTATTCTCTGGTGTCTTCACAAAGTTTTTTTAAATATTTTGTCTAAGTTTATATTTGTGATTTGTAAAAAGGTTGGTCTGATATATACTCTTCTGATGTTTTGCAATGTATATGTTATTTAACCTGAAAGATAAAAATAAGAATATCTTAATCTTGTATTTCTTTGATTATAATATGAACACTTTTTAATAATTTTTGGTGATTTGTATTCCTTCATTTATGTGTTGACCTTTGCCAATTTTATGTGGGATAATAATGCTTGTGTTGATGATTTTAAAGAGATCTCTTTTTGTTCATGATATTCATTGTATAAATTTTCACCATTTATTTGCTTTTCAAATCTGTTGGTTATGATTTTGATACACAGAACTGGTAGTCATGTTGACAATGTTTTTATGCATGTAACAGACTTTACTATTTACTAAGTGTTTTATCAGAAATGTATTTTAAAATTTTCTGAATAATATTTCAACATTTATTCAGATTCTACTTTGAGGCCGATTGGTATTTTGTATTATAAATAAAATAAGACATTGTATTATATTAAACCATTCTTCCTTTCCCATGTTAAACCTTCATAGATTGTTGATTAAACATACAGCTGAATTTTACTTGCTCATATTTCACTTTTGATTTTGCATGCACTTTTATATTCTATAGCAGACTTTCCCAAAGGATGTGCCCCCGTCACCACTCCCAAGAGATGCTTCCAGGTAGAAATGGTTTTTTGCTTGGAAGAATAAAACTGGGAAACACTGCAGACTGTATTCCTGCCCTTCTTAAGAACCACAATGCACATTTGCATGTCAAAGGCTCTGAGAAGTTCTGCTTTAAAGATTCTATTGACTTTGTTTAATTATTTGGTAAATCTTATGAGATAGTGGAAACTTCTTTTAATGTAATGGCTATTTCTTGCAGACTGAAGAACAGATGGTGGGTTATATTTGTCAGATTTTGGTTTCAGGATTACTCTACTTTTATGAAATTACTTTTCCAAATTTATACATTTCTAAAACTGATACATACTTTTGGAATTAATTATGCCTTAAAATTTCACATCTCACCAACAAAAACGCCTGAGTCTGGTACCTCTTTTGGATGTAATTCCTTTCTATTTAAAATTTTTTCCAAGAATAATTCTTTATTCATGTTGCTCAGTTCTTTTAATGTTAACTTTGATCATTGATTTCTTTCCATTCAGATTTATCAGCATATAACCATGCAAATAATGCCTTGTTCATTTTTGAAATTGCATGCACATTTACTGTCTTTCTTATGGGATTTTAAATGTTCCTTAATTGCTATTTCTTATGCCTCCCCCTTTGTAGTAACTATTAATAGATTAGCCAGAGTTGAGTCTGTTATGTTAGATTTTTAAAAGACTTAACTTTTCAATTTACTTATCTCTCAGCTCTTAATGTACTTATTAATCCTCATTTTTCCCTTTTCTAATTCAATAATTTCTGCTATCATCTGCTGTTTTGTTCTTCCTTGGAACTGCTTAACAAACTCATTGACTTGAAAGTTTTGATTTTCTTTTTTTGTTTGATAATGAAGGCATCTAAAGATGCGACTTTATCTTTGAGGACAGCTTTGTAGAAACCCATTTGTTCTTAACGATTTCATTATTTCTCTGCTATTCTAGAGTTTGAAAAATATTTCTTTTTTCATTTTCTACAAATGTTTACGGGAGTACCTTTAAAGTACCAGTTGGCAAGGGTTTTTTATTTAGACTTATTAATAATTTCTAGCTCTAGTGGTTCAAGGTAAAGTAGTTTTGTTTGTGCAATTTTAACTTTTTGAATACATTGAAGTTATACGTGCATATGTATGCATTTTCTTACCAGGAAATGTCCTACTGGAAATCTTTCACTTATCATTTGAAATATTATTTTTAATTGTTCAAATAATCATGATTATATTGTTATTGTAATAAAACAGAAACACAAATAAACCTAAAATAACTTTGACCTCCACCCCTAATTTTAGTCTGCTCTCCCCCAAAAATCACTATTACAGTTTGTTTTAGTCCACTGGGCTGCTATAACAAAATACTGTAGACTGGGTAATTTATAAACAACAGAAATGTGTTGCTCACGGTTCTAGAGGCTGGGAAGTCCAAGATCAAGATGCTGGCAGATTTTCATTGTCTGGTGAGGGCTTGCTCTTCCTATGAGATGGCATTTTCTCTATGTCCTCACTTGGTGGAAGGGGCCATGGAGCTCACTCAGGCCTCTTTTATAAGGGCATTAATCCCATTCATGAAGGTGGAGCCCCCCTGACTTAATCACTTTCCAAAGGTCTCACCCCTTCATACTGTCACATTGGGTATTAGATTCCAACCTATGGATTTTGGGGGGATATCAACATTCAAACCATAACACAGTTGCACTTTCTTTAGGGTACTTTTCTATGTGTTTGCATATAAATATATAACCTACAAAAATCTATAGCTTGACTCATGTTTAAACAATTACATGTATTGTTCTGCAGCCTGGTTTTTGTGCTCTCTACATAGCTTGCATATTTGCCTTTTGCCAGTTTATTTAAATCTACTTTATTCATTCAAAGTTCTACCTAGTGTTTCACAATATTAATAGATAGTAATTGATTTAATCATTTCCCTGTTGCTGGACATTTAGGCTGTTCCCATTTTTTCTCCACTGTAAACAACGTTGCAATGAACATCCTCATACATGCTTCCACGCACACATGCAGTACATTTTTCAGGTAAACTTCTTTGAAGTTTCATACAAATGAAAATGTGCACAAACCATACTTTTACAACTGAAAGAAGCTCCACAAAGTAAATATATTTGTGAAAGCAGCATTCACATGAAGTCACAGAATATTGCTAGCCCCTCCAGAGACCTCTCCTGTATCTCCTTCTGCTCACTGTGTCTCCTCCCAAGAGCAATGGTAATCCTGACATCTAACAGCACATATTAAACTATGTTTGCCTGGTTTAAGCTTTAAAGAATGGAATCATTCAACCTGCCTTCTTTGCTATCTGGTCCTTTCACTCAAGAGTTTGCTTGTAAGGTCCATATGTGCTGTCGTGTGTAGTTGTGGCTCACCATTCTCATTGACACCCAGCATTGACACCCAGCATCCACCATGTGAGCATTCCATCAATTATTTGCCCATTCTACTGTTTGGGGGAGGGGTGGCATTTTAATGTCCAGTTTTGGGTTGTTGTACGGTCATTTTCGTTTATACTTTTGGTAAAAAACATTACCCATTTCTGTTGAGTCCATACCTAGAAATGTAAGTGCTGTATCAAGTGTTAACAGATTTTGTCAGATATTTCCCCATATTTTGTACCACTTTACATGCCAACCAGTAGTGTGTGAGAGTTCCAGTCGCATCACAGCCTTGTCAAAATGTGGCTTTTCATCTTTCCATTTCAGTCATTCCAGTGGGTATAATGCTTCCTAATACTGGTTTTCCCCTACATTTCCCTACCAACTATTGAGAATTTTTCATATATTTATTGGCCATTTGAATATCTTCTTTTCTGAAATGTCTGTTTAAATCTTCGGCTGATATTCCTATTGGTTTATCTGTCCTTCTTTTAGTGATCTATAGGAGTTTTAACACATTCTGGGCATAAGTCCTTTGTCAGATACATGTTGCAAATAGCATTTCCCATTCTGTGGCTTGCTTCTTCCCTCTCTTAATGATGTCTCTTGATGAGCAGGAATTTTTAAAGTTTAATACGGTTCACTTTATCATTCTTTTTGGTGGTTAGCGTTTTTGTGTTTTCTTTTTTCCCCTTTTATTTTTAGTTGACATGTAATAATTGTACATATTTATGGGATACAGAGTGATATTTTAATAGATGTATACACTGTGTAATGATCAAATCAGGGTAATTAGCATATCCATCACCTCACACATTTATCATTTTGTTTTTGTGTTTCCTATTCGAGAAATATTTGCCTACTCTAAGATCACAGTGATGTACCCCTATGTTTTCCTGCAGAGGTTTTTGTTTGGCTATTCACATTCAGATCTGCCATCCATTTGAATTGATTTTTTATCTGGTATAAGGTTAGAGTCAAAATATATTTTTAAAAGTATGAAAATGTTATTGACCTAGCACCGTGTGTGGAAAAGACTACCATTCTTCTGCTCAGTGATGCTCAGTGGACTTCTATTTTTCCCACCATTCAGGTGATTGTACAGCTTCAGGTCTTTTTCTGGACTCTAATTTATTACAGTGGTAAATCAATCCACTCTTGTGCCAAACACTGGCCATTTTATCTACTGACAATGCAGGTTATGACATCGGGTAGAGCAAATCCTTCAGTTTTGTTCTTCATGATTGATGCAGCCTTATCAATTGATTAAAAAAAGCTTGGATTTTGATGAGAATTTATATTGATTGTAAATTATTTTCAGAATTCACATTTATTCTTCCAATTTATGAACATAATGTAATTTCCCATTTATTTATATCTTTCTTAATTTGTTTCAAAACTATTTTGTGATTTTCAAGGCTGGGCGCTGTGGTTCGTGCCTGTAGTCCCAGCACTTTGGCCAAGGCAGGAGGGTCACTTGAGCCCAGGAGTTCAAGATCAACCTGGGAAATGTGGAGAGACCCTGTCTCTACAATAAATCAAAAAGCAGGGTGTAGTGGCACACACCTATTGTCTCAGCTACTCAGGAGGCTGAAGTGGGAGAATCTCTTGAGTCTGGGAGGTCGAAGCTGTAGTAAGCTGTGATTGTACTCCAGCCTGGGTGACAAAGCAAGATCTTGTCTCAAAAAAAAAATATATTTTGTAATTTTCAATGTAGAGGTCTTACGCATCTCTGGCTACATTTACTCATATATGTTAGATTTTTTAATGCTATTGTAAATAGTGGGCTTTAATTTTTAATTTTCTAACTTTTGTTACAATACATAAAAATTTAGTTAGTAACTTTGTTAAATTTACTTCTTAATTTAAAAGTTTATCATTAGTTTGGCTTTTCTATGTACTAGTCATGGTATCGGCAAAATATGTCAATTTGATTTTTTTATTTCCTATATTTTAATTTATTTTTCTTGCCTGAATGCAGTTGCTACAAGTACACTATTATGTGGAATAGAAATAAATATTGATAGTGGACATTCTTGCCCCATTCCTGCTGTCATGATATTTACTGTAAGATTTTAGTTTATTCTCTTATCAGTTTAAAGAAGATCAATGACATCTATTCCAAATTGCTAAGAATTTTTTCATGAAATTGGATTTTATCAAATCCTGGATGTATTGGGATGGACTTATGATGTATCTGTTTTGTGTAATTTGAATTACATTGATTAATTTTGCATTCTTATATTAAACCCTCCTCTATGGTTCCAATATACTATTATTTTTATGTATCACTTGATTCAATTTGCCTATATTTCCCTGTGAATGTTCACGAAGGAGATTGGCCTATTATTCTCCTTTCTTCTCGTGTCTGTGTGAGCCTTTCATATCAAGGTTATACTGGCCTCATAAAATGAGTTAGGACACGTTCTTTCCTTTTTTATTGCATAAAATGGTTTGTGTAGGATCGGTGTTATTTCTTCCCTGAATGTTTGAAAAAATACACTGATATAATTTGAGATTTGAGTTTTACTGATGAGAAACATTTTACTAGTGAATACAATTTATTTAATAAATATCAAACTATTCACATTAAATATTGTCTGTCATTTTGATAAATTGTGTTTTTGGGAGAAAGAAGGTTTCCCCATTTAATTTAAATTGTCAAATGTATTTACTTAAAGTTTTTATAATATCCTCTCATTATTTTGTTAATGCTTTTTTAGTTCTGATGTTATTTATTGTGTTTTCTCTCTCTCTCTTTTTTTTTTTTTTTTTTTTGAGACGGAGTCTCACTCTGTCACCCAGGCTGGAGTACAATGGTGCAGTCTTGGCTCACTGCAACCTCCGCCTCCCAAGTTCAAGTGATTCTCCCACCTCAGCCTCCAGAGCAGCTGGGACTACAGGCGCATGCCACCACGCCTGGCTAATTTTTTTGTTTTTTTGTATTTTTTGTAGGGATGGGGTTTCACCATGTTGGCCAGGCTGGTCTCAAACTCCTGACCTCGTGATCTGCCTGCCTCAGCCTCCCAAAGTGCTGGGATTACAGGCGTGAGCCATCGCGCCTGGCTATGTTTTCTCTCTTTTATTCCCCTTGATCATTTTTATTAGGGATACATTCATTTTATTAATATTTTTAAAGAACCAAATTTGGCTTGTGAATTTCCCAAAATGTATATCTGTTTTCCATTTCATTGGTTTTTCTTTGTCATATCTTTATTATTTTCTTCCTTCCCCTCTTACTAGACTTAGTTCTTCTCAGCTTTTAGAGATAGAAGCTTAGATCAGTTATTTTTAGCCTTCTTCTTTTTACCTATATGCATATTAGGCTATAAATTTCCCTCTAAGCACTGCTTCAACTGCACCTGTCAGTTTCAACATACTGTATCTCCACTATCCAACAGTCCACGGTGTTTTCTAATTTCCTTTGTGATTTCTTCTGTGGTCTATGATTTAGAGGCATATGGCTTAATTCCCAAGCAGTCGGAGATTTTCTAGTTGTATTTATGTTTTTATATCCAGCTTAATTCCATGGTGGACGGAAAACAAACTCTGAATCCCTTCAATCCTGTGAAATGTGTTGGGACTTGCTCCACGATCCAGCACATGACAATCTTGGCGAATGTCCCGTGTGCTAATGAAGAGAGCGTGGGTTCTGCTGTTGCCGGTGCAGTGGTCTGAATCACTTGTCAATTAGGTCAGGTTTGTCAACTGTGTCGTTCAGAACTTCCATATCCTTACTGATATTTCTGTCTGCTTATTAAATCAGCCATTGAGAGAGGCAGGTTAAAGTCTCTCTGTATGAACATGGATTTCTCTCTTAAGTTTGGTCAGTTTTTGTTTCACATAATTTGTGTATTGATGCTTATTTGGGGCTGTAATAGCTTCCTGGAGTGTTGATTCCTTCAGTACATGCCCATGTCCGTCTTGAGCAAAGCACCTCACCTTCACACCTGCTTTGTCTGACATTTCTATCACTCTACTCGCTTTCTTCTGGTTGGTGTTTACATATCCTACCTTTCCCAATTTTTTTTTTCCTTTTAACCTGTTTTGTGTCCTTGAGGACTAAGCTCTGATTTTTTTTATCTTGCCCAAATTCCTGTCTAAGGGGTCTGGGGAGTCATGCCCTACAAACCATAAATTCTCATCAGATGGGTTTTATTTAACCCTGTTTACTGTGACTTACTTTCCAATCTGACTCTGGCATAACATTACATGAGAAAGAAGAAAATCAAAATATTTTACCCTAAAATATGTTTCTTTGCCGTATTTTGAAATGGCCCTGCGAAGTCGTCCTTGGTGGGGGTAAAATTTGCATTTGTAAAGAATCTCTATTAACATAGCTAGATTTTTTTCTTCCAGGCCCTCCCAGTCCTGAAGAGATTAACTGAGAGTCTAGCACCCTTTAAAGGTGAATAGGAAAGATTTTTCATCTATTATCTCCAAGGGCAGCCTCTGTCAGACTTCAAAAGAACCTTGGTCTCCACAATCCTTTATCTTAACCTGAATATTTCCATTTGATCCCAGGTCTTTAGACAAATGCAAGCAACTGTCAACTAGAAAATGTTTAAATTTACATATAGCCTGCCCCCTCCACCCTTCCCCCGCCGACTTTGAGTTGTCCCGCCTTTCTGGACCAAGCCAGTGTATTTCTTAAATGTATTTGATTGATGTCTCATGCCTCCCTAAAATGTATAAAACCAAGCTGTGCCCCAGTCGCCTCGGGCACATGTTCTCAGGACCTCCTGAGGGCTGTGTCATGGGCCATGGTCACTCATATTTGGATCAGAATAAATCTCTTCAAATATTTTACAGAGCTTGACTCTTCTCATTGACACCCTTATATAAGTATATAAGGAGTGTATTAGTCTGTTCTCATGCTGCTAAAAAAGACGTACCTGAGACTGGGTAATTTATAAAGGAAAGAGGTTTAACGGACTCACAGTTCCACACGGTTGAGGAGCCTTCACAATCATGGCGGAAGGCGAATGAGGAGCAAAGTCACGTCTTACATGGCAGCAGGCAAGAGAGTTTGTGCAGGGGAGCTCTCATTTATAAAACCATCAGATCTCGTGAGACTTATTCACAACACGAGAACAGTATGGGGGAAACTCCCTCAAGATTCAAGTATCTCCACTGGGCCCCGCCCTTGACACATGGGAATTATTACAATGTAAGGTGAGATTTGGGTAGGGACACAGCCAAACCATATCAAGGAGTGTGTCTTTTAAGTGCCTTACAATTGGGTGTTATTGTTTGCATGCCATCTGACATTATTAGCCTTTCCCTCAAGGTATTTCACCCATTCTCTTCGACACAATTTCTCTGTGCTTGGCTTGCTGTCACCTTGCTACTTATTCTCCGTTGGACTCATCTGCTTTGTGCTCCACTTCTTGCCTTCTTTCAGATGAATGAAATCTTTCTATTATTCCTTTTCCCGCTCTCAACTTGCTAGGTATACATTCCTTTACTGTTTTTCACAGTTATCCTAGAGATTTCAGCATTCATCCTTGACTAGTATATAAAGGTTCAACGTGAATGGAGGCTTTGCCCATTTCCTGCTCTGCCAGAACTGAGGTGCCAGAGCTCCAGCTACTGCCAGCCTGTGCGTCACCCTCCCACTGTGTTTAAATGTACCCATCACTGCTACTGTCACACACAGTGAATGTCTATTTATATTTACACCAGGATTTACTTCCCCCCGGCTTCTCATTCTTTCTATTTCCGTGTTTCTGTCGGAGGTTATTTTCCTTCCATCGGAAGTGCTCGTTTTGGAACGTCTTTCGTTCAAGCCTGTGGTGATGAATTCTCAGCATTTCTGCTGAAATGTCTTCATTTCTGAGGCGTACATTCCCCAATATAGACTCCTGAGTTGCGTTTCTCTTTTTATTCCAGCATGTTAGAACTGTCATCCCACTGTCTCCGGCTGCCTGTTTTGGTGAGAGGACTCAGCTCTCCACGTTATTTTTTGCTTTTGTGATGACAACACATCATTTTTCTCCAGTCACTCTTAAAGTTTTCTCTTTCCTTTTCCACAGTTTTTCCACGACGTGTCAAAGTGTGGTTTCCTTTGTGCTTATCTCGCTTGGTGCTTGCAGAACTCTCTAAATCGGTGGACTGATGCCTTTCATTCGTTTTGGAATGTTCTTAATCCCTTTTTCTGCAAATGTGCCTTCTCTCCTTTCTCCCTCCCTCTCCTTTTGGGGGTACAACTGCATATAGAGTGGACATTTTTACCAGGTGTCACGTGTCTTTTCTTCTGTTCACTCGTGTGCCTCTGTGTGCTTTAGTTTAGATTTTTTAAATTCACTGTTCATTTTGTTCTTTAACCCAGAGTTCTGCTCTGTCTAAAGTGCAGCTAGGTCCAGCCATGGAGTTCTTAATTTCAGATATTACACTTTTCAGCTTTAGAATTTCCATTTACTTATTTTTATGGATTCACTTTCTTTGGTAAAATTATTTTCTCTTGTCATTTATTTTCCCCATCTTTTCCTTTATTTTTTTGCATGTTTTCATCCTGGTTATTTTTAGGTCCTTATTTGTTACTCTGATATCTCACCACTGATTCTGTTCTTGGTGTGTGTTTCCTTCCTGTTTTTTAGCCACATGTCTTTTGGCATACCTAGTAATTTTTTGTATTGGTTGTGGGACATGATGTATAAACAGAAACTATACAAGGAACACATGATGTCCTCCATCAGGAAATATTCACCCATTCCTGTGGCAGGCAGACAGAACGGCAAGATGACCCTCCACATCCGGTGAGTGGCTGAGCACCACAGCTGGGGACATTCTCGGGCTCACCTCTTCTCTACCACGGAATGCTTCAGTGAGTTCAGATGCGAACCTGGCGGGCTCCCTAGAGCCCCCTGCTCAGGGTCTTGGTCTCTTTGGCACACACGGTGTTCAGTACACTCCACTCTGCTGTTCAGAGGGTGTCTGCTTAGATTTTAGCGTTCCACACCGTGCAGCTTCAGAACTTGGCAAATGTAAAGTGACTGTGTGCCTGAGCTCTTCAAGTCTCCAGCCCTGTCTCTCCAGCCTAAATGATGCTATAAGCTCTTCTTCCTTTCCTGTCCCCAGCACTCTTCCTTTGTCTGGGCCATGCCTGGATCCTCAGTTTCCAGTCAGGTGAGGCTGGCAAAGGTCCCAGGGAAGTGTGGCTGTGATCATCACCTTACCTCTCAGAGGTCCCTTCTCTCTGAACTTCAGTCCCTCTAGTCTCGTCACTTCCACAGCTCTCTGACACCTTTAAACAGATTGCTTTTGTGTGTTGTCTAGCTTCTCTGTGTGTTCTCAGTGGGCAATGTGAGTTAGCTGCTCAGAGGAGAACCACATTGGGTGTTCTCAAAGGTGTTTGCTAAGAAGTAGATTTGCTGGGTCACACTTTATAAGCATCTAAACTTTTAATAGGAACCACCCAATTGTCTTCTGTATCCGTCATGAAGGGCTGGGTGATGCTGTGGTGACACATGACCCCCAAACCCCAGTGATCACAACAGCAAGGACATGTTTCACCCCTGCTTCATGTCCATGTGGTTGGCTGTGCTTCTGCACCACACGGTCCTCACTTCAGAACCCCGGAAGATGCAGGGTGCTCTCTCTGGGCCACTGTTGGTCACTGGCAGGAAGAAAGGCAAGCACAGTGGACCACGTGCTGGCTCCTCTGTAACGAGGTGACACTTGCCACTCCTGCTCAGCCATCACTGGTTAGAGCAAGTCATGGTCACACGACTGCGGAAAGGCCTGTGATGAGCACCACCGTCAAAGAGAGGAGTATGTTTTCTACACATCTTCACCACATTTGATAGTTGAAATACTTTTAATATTGCTAATCTGATAGTTGAACAACAGCTCATTTCTTAAAAATTTGCAATTCCCTAATGAATGAGATAAACAGACTTTTCATATGTTTCTTGTATTCTATGGGTTCATGGAGGAAAAGCAGTATTTCATGACGAGGGGGTAAAGTGTGACATATACCATACTTATAGAATCTCCGTTACAAATTACATGATTCACATCCTTGATATTCTTCTTTATTTTGTACACTTGATTTGACAGGAATCAACAGTGCCGTGTTGAATCTCTCATTCCAGCTGGGTCTTGTCCATTTTCCTAATATGTCTAACAGGTTTTCTTGACGTATTTTGGTATTCGATGTTGGGCACATAAACATCTAACATGTGTATCAGCTGTGTATTAGATGTCACAGCTTTATGGGGTATAATAACGTTTATTAATATAAATTGGTCTCTTTGTCCTTCTTAATGATTTGTGCTCTATTTTCCGCTGATATTAATATTGTCACTCCTCGGCACTTTTTATCAACACTTGCCTCTGCAAATGCCTCCATCAGTCCTTTGTTGTTAAGCTGTACATCAAAATGTATTGTGTCCCTCGTAAATAACACACAATTGAGCTCTGTTTCTAATGCGATCCAAGTCTCACCCTCCTGCTGCCGTGGAGCAGACCCTGTGCTAAGCCCCTGCCCCCAGCATCCTCTTACTTACTCTTCTGGTTTTTGCCCTCAATTCATAAACATGCTTGAGTCCTTTGCATCTGAAGGAAAAACAAAACCAAAGGCCTTTTGACTGCATGTCCTCTGCCCACCATTAGCGAATCCTCTCATCTCCATGGTCACCCAGGCTGAGTGTGGTTCTTCCTTCTTTGTTTCTCATTCGCAGGTGCCTCAGAACTGCCCTGTGTCCCCTCCGCTCTGGCATTGCTTAGATGCCCCCACCTGTCCTGCCCTTCCTAGGGCCCAATCACTTTGCTCAGATTCCTGGACACGACTGGATGAGATCCTCTAGGGAAGCCATCCCCACCCACATCCCCCGCTCCACAGAAGCTCTGAGCTGCCACCTCCCTGTGGGTTCCATGTGCTATTCACAATTCTGCAACCACACTGGCCCCCAGTGGACCAGAGACTTCCGAATGCAGGACTGAGCTTTTTGTCTCTGTGCCTGCAGCACTGGTTGAACATGCAACAGGATGGGCACATGTGTGAGCAGCACTGGGCAGACATGCTGCAAGGTGGGCACGTGTCTGGGCAGCACCAGGTGGGCAAGCAGCAGGGTGGGCACATGTTTGAGTGGTACCAGGTGGGCATGCAGCAGGGTGGACATGTGTCTGAGTGGTACCAGGTGGGCATACAGCAGGGTGGGAACATATCTGACTGGCACTGAGCAGGCATGCAGCAAGGTGGGCACATGTCTGAGTGGTACCAGGTGGGCATACAGCAGGGTGGGAACATATCTGAGTGGCACTTATCAGGCATGTAGCAAGGTGGGCACATGTCTGGGCAGCATACAGTAAGGTGGGCACTGTGTGGGCAGCACTAGGTGGGCGTGCTACAAGGTGGTTGTATTAGCCTGTTCTCACATTGCTATAAAGAACTCCCTGAGACTGGGTAATTTATAAAGAAAAGAAGTTTAATTGACTCAGTTCTGCAGGCTGTCCAGGAAGCATGGCTGGGGAGGTCTCAGGAAACTTACAATCCTGACGAAAGGTGAAGGGGAAGCAGGTACGGCCAGAGAAGGAAGAAGGGTTGGGGGAGATGCTGCACACTTTTAAACAACCAGATCTCCTGAGAACTCACTCACTAGCATGAGAATGGCAAGGGGAAATCTGCCCCCATGATACAATCACCTCCCACCAGGGCCCTCCTGCAACACTGGGGATTAAAATTTGATGTGAGTTTTGGGCAGGGACACAATCCAAACCATATTATTCTACCCCGGCCCCTCCCAAATCTCATGACTTTCTCACATTGCAAAATACAATCATCCCTTCTTAACAGTCCCACAAATCTTAACTCATTTCAGCACTAACTCAAAACTCCACAGTCCAAAGTCTCATCTGAGACAAGGCAAGTCCCTACCACCTATGAACCTGGAAAATCAAAAGCAAGTTAGTTACTTCCAAGATACAATGAGGGTAACTGCATTGGGTAAATACACCCATTCCAAAGGAGAGAAATTCACCAAAACAAAGGGGTTATAGGTCCCATGCAAGTCCAAAATGCAGCAGGGCAGTCATTAATTCTTAAAGCTCCAGAATAATGTCTTTTGACTCCACGTTCCAGATCCAGACCACACTGATGCAAGGCATGGGCTCTCAAGGCCTTGGGCATCTCCACCCCTGTGGTTCTGCAGGGTACAGCCCCCTTGGCTGCTTTTAAGGGCTGCCATTGAGTGCCTGTGCGGCTTTTCCAGGTGCATGGTGCAAGCTGTCAGTAGATCTACCATTCTGGGGTCTGGAGGACAGTGGCCCTCTTCTCACAGCTCCACTAGGCAGTGCCTCAGTGGGGACTCTGTGTGGGGGCTCCAACCCCACTTTTCCCCTCCACTCTGCCCTAGTAGAGGTTCTCCATGAGAGTTCCAGGCCTGTTGCAGACTTCTGCCTGGACTTCCAGGCATTTCCATACATCTTCTGAAATCTAACCAGAGGCTTCCAAGCCTCAGCTCTTGCTTTCTGTGTACCCACAGGCTTAACACAACATGGAAGCCACCAACACTGAATGGCTTGGCTTGCACCTTCTGGAGCCGTCACCTAAGACATATCTGGGGCCCTTTAGCCATGGCTAAAGCTGGAGTGGCTAGGATACAGGGAGCAGTGTCCCAAAGTTGCACAGGGCAGTGGAACCCTAGGCCCAGCTCATGAAGCCATTCTTCCCTCCTAGGACTCCAGGCCTGAGATGGGAGGGGCTGCTGCCAAAATCTCTGAAGTGCCTTTTAGACATTTTCCCCATTGTCTTGGCTATTGACATTCAGCTCCTCATGCAAATTTCTGCAGCTGGCTTGAATTCCTCCCCCCAGAAAATGGGTTTTTCTTTTTTTTGAAATCTTTTGAGGAGTCTCACTCTGTTACCCAGGCTGGAGTGCAGTGGTGTAATCTTGGTTCACTGCAATCTCTGCCTCCCAGGTTTAAGTGATTCTCATGCCTTAGCCACCCAAGTAGCTGGGATTACAGATGTGCACCATCACACCCACCTAATTTTTGTATTTTTAGTACAGATGAGATTTCACCATGTTGGCCAGGCTGGTCTCAAACTCCTGGCCTCAAGTGATCCACCCACCACAGCCTTCCAAAGTGCTGGGATTACAGGCATAAGCTACTGCACCTGACTGGGATTTTCTTTCCTACTACATGGTCAGGCTACAATTTTTCTAAACTTTTATGCTCTGCTTCCCTTTTATGAATAAATATAAGTTCCAGTTTTAGATCATCTCCTTGCTCATGCATATGACCATATGCTGTTAGAAGTATCCAGGTCACATCTTGAATGCTTTGCTGCTTAGAAATTTCTTCTGCCAGATACCCTAAATCATCACTCTCATGTTCAAAGTTCCACTGATCCCTAGAGCAGGGTTACGACACCACCAGTCTCTTTGCTAAAGCATAGCAAGAATGACCTTGACTCCAGTTCCCAATAAGTTCCTAATTTCCATATGAGACCTCCTCAGCCTGGACTTAACCATCCATATCACTATCAGCATTTTGGTCACACCCATTCCACAAGTCTCTGGGATGTTCCAAACTTTCCCTCATCTTCCTGTCTTCTTCTGAGATCTCCAAACTGTTCCATCCTCTGCTCGTTACCCAGTTCCAAACCTGCTTCCACATTTTCAGGCCTCTTCTCTTCTCTTCCTGGTACTTCCTGGTCCCAACTTTGGCATTGCTATAAAGAACTACCTGAGTGCTCACTTTGGCAGCACATATACTAAAACTGGAATGACACAGAGAACATTAGCATGGCCCCTGTTCAAGGATGACAAAGAAAAATTAAAAGGAAAAAAATTTTTTAAAAAAGAACTACCTGAGACCCGGTAATTTATAAAGAAAAGAAATTTAATTGATTCACAGTTCTACAGGCTGTACAGGAAGCATGGCTTGGGGGCCTCAGGAAACTTACAGTCATGGCAGAAGACAAAGAGGAAGGAGGCACATTTTACATGGCCAGAGAAGGAGGAAGACTGGGAAGTGGGAGGTGCCATACACTTTAAAATAACCAGGTCTCATGAGAACTCACTATTATGAGAACAGCAAAAGGGAAATCTGCTCCCATGATTCAGTCACCTCCCACCAAGCCCCTCCTCCAACACTGGGGATTATAATTCAACATGACATTTGGGTGGGGACACAAATCCCAAACCATATCAGTGGGGACTTGTGTGGGCAGCACAGGGTGGGTGTGCAGCAGGGTGGGCACATGTGTGCGCAGCCCTGGGTGGGTATGGTGCCAGGTGTGCCCATGTGTGGGCTTTGCAGCCAGGCATCCTGGGTTTGAATCTTGGCTTCACTGCTTCAGAATTCCAGGGCTGGGAGCAAGTGCCCACCTCCTTTCCTTCACCTATGAATAGGGATAGATGTAATTTGCATCATCTTTATCAATTTACTGTGAGTGCCTAGAGGGCGGAGTGCCTGATGAGGGCCCTCTGTCATCACTGGTGATGGTTTTGTTATTATTGTTATTGATTTGCTGGTGGCTGGAGGCATTAGGCACACTGCCGACAGAGGCTGAAGAGGCTGTTTTTCAGTCTATCTATTTAGTTCCATCCTTTAGTGAATCTCCATAGCTCTCCCACGTGGTGTGCTTCTTGAGCCCCTGTGAGTCTGCAGTCACCTGCCTTTTGCTGGAGCCTGTGTACGACATCTGGGCTGATTGCGGCATTGTTGAGCCACAACAAAGCCCCCATCCACAGCAGCCACAGGGCTGTGTCTGTTAAGGCCTGTTAGAGCTAATTACCTCCAGACCACATTCTTCAGATAAGGGGCATTGTTCTTTGACAGCTGAGGGTGAAAGTGGTACCTAACATGCAGCTGCACTGGCTGTGAGGCTGGAGGCCTCAGACCTGCTCCTCTGTTGCCTGGGAGATGGCCAGGGAGGCCATGGCAGCAAAGAGGCAATAGGGGGCGGGGCCTAGACTCTGACTGAGAAGTTGATTGGCAGGAGCTGGAGGGCAAAGGTCACAGGAGGAGTGGGCTGGGTCTTTGTGCCACCTGTGTTCTCAGCACCACCACCAGCATCCCCACCCCTACCCCTATCACTCCTACCATACTAAGAGCTCTCCACCTGCCTACCCTGAGTGTCCTGAGACCCAGGGGCATTGCTTCCGCATCCTGCCACAGGCCATGTGCTTGGATTGGGTGCTTTTAGAGAGAAAGCTGGTGTCAGGCTGAGCTTACTTCCTTTGGATCTTAGATGCCATGTTAGATCAAGTTTTTCAGAGCAGATGCTGAGCCAAAGATTCAGGTTCAAGTGATTTCCCTAGAAGGTGCTCTCCGGGGAGAATGGATGGTGGGAGCAGCACAGGGAAGGTGTCTTAGTCTGTTTTGTGTTGCTGTAAGGGAATATCTGAGCTTGGATAATTTATAAAGAAAACAGGTTTATTCGGCTCACAGTTCTGCAAGCTGTACAGAACAAGAATTATGTCACTGGCATCTGCTCGGCTTCTGGTGAGGCCCTCAGGTTGCTTCCACTCATGATGGAAGGTGGAAGGGGAACAAGAATGTCACATGATGGGAGAAGAAGCAGGAGAGATGGGAGGAGGTGCCACACTCTTTTTAACATCAGCTCTTGTTTGAATTAACAGTGAGAAATCACCCACTACCATGGGGACAGCACCAAGCCATTCATGAAGGATCCACCCCCATAACCCAAACATCTCCCACCAGGCCCCACCTCCAACATTGGGGATAATATTTCACATTAGATTTTATTCAAACTATATCAGAAGGCGTCCTGGCATCAGGATTTGCCATGACAGTGAAAAACTGAAGCTACCACACCTAAGACCCAGCTTCCAGAACTCATAAGACACCCCTTCTGCCTCTTTGGATTGGCCAAAGAAGCCATGAGGCCAGCCTGGAGTCAGGTGGAGGGAAGTGGACTTCCTGGGTGAGTGGCTGCACCCACAGGGAGAGGAGGAGTTGTCCGGATTTATTTGTTACAGACGACCACAGCTCTGCCACCTGTCTCCACTGACACACTCCACACCACTCACGCTCCATGGCCTAAGTCTCTCGGTTGTTGTTACCTTGTCCTTCACAACTTCTTCATTTGCCTTTTGGTGGACTAAAATTCATTCTCTATTTATTTATTTAAAAGGAACGTCAGTAGACAACAGTTCCTCAATTTGTGAATATTTTCAGAAATGCTTTTTTACGGTTCAACATGAATAACAGCTTTATTCTGTTCTAAAATTTTATTCCAATATACAATTCTTGGTTCGTACTTTTGTTTCCTGGAGATTTTGCAGGCGTTATTTCACTCTTCTCTAATATGAGGTGTTGCTGTAGAAAATCTGAAGCCAGCTTGGACTTGTCTCCTCATGTCAGGGCCTTCATATTTTTGCCTGGCTGCCAAACGAATTCTTTGTGTTTGACCCCCACGTCTCAGTGCCGATCACGTGCTCCAGTTTTGTAGAAACATGATACACCTTCTTAATCCATAGGTTTCATCTTTTTTAGTTTCACAACATTTTCTTGAATTATTTGAATCTTTTCCTTTTATATTTGATTTTCTCCTGCAAGGCAACCAATTATGTGTGTGTTGTGTCGGCATTTTGTGTTTTCCTTTTCTATCCTTTTCCTCTAAACCACTGTGATGCTTTATTCTTTTCTGGTTAATTTTTTTTACTTTTTCCAAGTCTGGCTTCACCTCTCTGGCAATGGTTTTAGCAGAATCTATTCTCCTTTTCTCGATTCTAGTGTGGCCTTCATTTTGTGATTTTTTAAAATTCTGCTTCTTTTCTTGAGCTCTGCCTACCTGTTTTTAAAATCTCCTATCATCTTACTGTTTCTTATTGAAGTCTGTCTCGGCTTTTGTTTTACATGAAAGGTATTTTCATCTAGATCGTTAAGTTTCTGATTCTTAAAAATGTTTCTATCATCTTCCCCAATGCAAGGATTTTTCGTGTCTTTGCTTTTTACCTTTTCTATTATTTTCTTCCTTTTTCTTGTAATGTTTTCAGTGGACTCTACTCTCATTCCTTTCTGTCGTTGTTTACTTGCGCATAAAGTGAGTTCTTCCCGAAACAGCTGTCTGCAGCGTGTGGGAGGGCAGTCCTGGGGAGAGGAGTGACCCTGGCTGGCTGTGCAGCCCAGCAGCCGGGCCTCCACCTCGCCCTAGAGCAGTGAGTGCACTTGGCAAGGCCTTCACACTCTCAGTGGCTGAGTTGTGGCTGCCTCCTGTTTTCCGTGAGGATAGAATTCCCATCTCTGTTTCTCATCCTGGTTGACAAAAAGAGAGACAACTTTACTAGAGGTTCACTTTAACAAGCAACGGACACTTTTTGCTTGGTCGTTTTGTGTGCGTGTATGTTTGTTCCATTTTGTTTGCTACAACAAAAGCAACAACAAAAGAAATAAATACCCTTAATTTCGTAACTCTGGAGATTTTTCCCAACATTTCACAACTCAGATGTCGTGCCTGGCGGTCTTACAGAGAAATCCGTAAAGATTCATTCACTCGTTGCTATGGACTGAACGTTTCCTATGTGGAAGCTCTGACCCCATTTGCAAGTGGGACCCTTGGGAGCTGATGAGGTTTGGAGGCGGTCATGAGGGCCCCGTGACAGACCATCCTCTCTCTGCTGTGAGAGGACACAGCAAGAAGGAGGCTGTCCAGGGACCAGGAAGCAGCCCTGTCCAGAGCGAACCCTGCCTGGGACTCCCAGCCTCCGGAAATGTGAGAAGTGAATGTCTGCTGTTAAGCTGCCCCATCTGTGCTATTTTGTTGTAGTGGCCTGGACGGACGAAGACACGCATTCAATCATTAATTTATTCAAAGATACTGCAGACTACCTCTTGGGTGAGTTGGCCATGGAGTTCTTATCCGATGCCAGAGGGGCAGCATAAATGAGACAGCCAGGTGCAGCTCTCCTGGAGTCTGACCACAGCTGAGACAGAGAGAGAAGACAGACAACGAGCTGAGCCGAGCAGGCAAGCAAATGAAGCTTCCTGTTTCTTTAATGCAGATGAACTAGCAAGGAGAGAAAGGGGGGGGGGAGGGGGGGGAGGGGGGCAAGGTGCTGCTGAGCCAGGCGGGCTGCTGCTCCGTGCTCACTGGGGAATGTTGTTCAGGTGAGTCAGGGCCTCACGCCACGGAGAACATTTATGCAATCCCACCTGACAATGGCTCCCGAAGGAAGAGACAGATGTACAGCAAGTACCGCATTTCAGAAATTCACGGAGCAGCAATTCTGAAAAGCGCGGGGAGAGCAGGGGTCAGAGCAGGGGCAAGGACAGAAGCCGGGACACAGGTTTCTTTGGGATCTCTGGACTGGCAGCATGCCAGGCCACAGAACACCTGTGTGGACAGTCCGTGCCACCCCCAACCTCCTCACTTCCAAAGATGAGCTCTCCCCTGCATTTGGGACGCCCACACCCAGGGTCACTGCCAAACAGCACCATCCTCTGAATCTCAGGACCTTGCCCTGGATGCCGGCTCACTTCCTCACACACGTCCTGTGGACTTCACTCTAAAACGCTCCCAGAAGCTGGCCACTGCGCCCACCTCCACCACGGACTCCAGGTGCAGCCCTCATCCTGTCGCTGGGTAGACCTGCGGCCAGGGTGTCCTCGCTGGGCAGTGAGATCAAGATACTTCCCGCCCCTTCCTCCCAAAACTCCCCACTCAGATCTACAGCAAAATCCAAGTTCTTCAGTGCTTCGCAAGACCCTTGGTCCTACCAGGTCACCACTTATCCCCAGATAGACTCCAGACGACCTGGTGGGTGGCCTAACTCATTGTCAAGGGCAAGGGCTTGGTTTTCGTTTTGTTTTCTTTAGAGACAAGGTCTTGCTTTGTCACGCAAGCTGGAGTAGAGTGGTGTGATCACAGCTCACCGGAGGGAGCAGCCTCAAACTCCCAGGCTCAAGTGATTCTTTTACCTCGGCTTCCCAAAGTGCTGGGATTGCAGGCGTGAACCACCGTGGCAGACCGCTTGTAGTTTTTGTTTATTTTGTTTTAAGAGCTGCTGTAGAACCACACCTACCCCAGCCTCTCCTCTGTTTGCTGTGACACCTCAATCTTTGCACCTGAAATCTGCAATGTGGGATATCTCGTGATGTGACTGGTCACGAGACGCCCTTCCTCTTTTCAGGTTTGCAGGGAGCTGGCCTGGGCGGGGCAGCGGGGAGGAAGGGGCACTGGAAGAGGCATCTCGGGGCAGGCCAGTCTCCCTGTTCACCTCCGTGGGATTTCAGGGTCTTTTCAGTCTCCTGAACAACCACTCAGATTCCTTCTCCTATAACCTCTGTAGACCCCATTCCCACCCCTACCCTCTCCCTGATCCCGGCCCGAAATGCTGAGACACTTTTTGCTTGATAATTATAGACTCCAAGTTCCTAACATAATTCCCAAGCCACCAATTCTGAAAAGTTATTTACCAGGCTCTTTCCGGTTGGTTTTCAAATGTTACAGATTCTAACCCCATTTTTTCCACTAGGAATAAGTGAGCTTTTAAATGAGCTTTGCCTCATGGGACGGTGACTTTTCTTCACTGCTTCAGCCCACGCACCAGCTCCTGGAGACAGTGGTTAGAACACAGGATGCAGAATGTGCCAGTTTTAAGAGCCTTCCTGGGACCCTCCAGGGGCGTCTGCCCAGCCCCATCTCCAGGAGGAGCCTTCCTCACTCAGGCCAGGCACGGAAGGACAAGGAGAGTGTGAGGGAAGTGCTGGCCCAGGTCACAGCACCAGCCTCACATTCTGCCTCTGCCTGGCTGCGGATGGCAATGCCTGGCCGCAGACGTCCCCCCTGAGACTGCACCAACCTACCTTGCAGGGTTGAGGTGGTGTACGAATGGGGAGCTGGAGCCAGAGAGCACCTGCTGCTGCGGCATTGCCCTCCTCCGCGCTGTAGGGCAGGGAGGAGAGCAAAGCTCCTGGGACCCCTCCCCTGGGAACCTGAAGGCAGACCCAAGTCTTCTCCTCTCAAGTCAAGGGAGCAGGCCTGGAGGGCAGCAGAGAGGGCTGGGCAGGGGAGGGGGCTGGGGACGGGGCTCAGGGGCAGGAAGGCACAGGATTAGCAAGCAGGGCTGTTGTGGGGGCGGCGGGGTGGTGGACTCCCCAGGCAACCATAGAGGGGGTTCCCTTTGAGTTTGAGATCTTGCAAAGACAGCCCCTGCAACCCAAGCTCCTACCACTGCCCCCAAAGACCCCCCCAACCCCCCCACACGCCCCCTAGAAGGATGCATCTGGGCTCTGGAAGGACACTTGGTCCTGGACTTGGCAGCATCCCAGAGGTCCAGGCACCCCTGAGACACAGAGGCAGCGGCAACCAGGAGGCGGAAGCCACAGAGGCCCACGCCCTGTTCTTGATCAGCTCTCTCAAGACTCCATCTGTGAAGTGGGGCAGCTGTCCCTCAGGGCTCTTGGGGTGACTGAAGTGACACTGAAGCTACTCCCACTCGTGTGCAGGCAGCAGCCAGGCCCAGCATGCTCCAGACCTTCTGCCCAATCGACAATTGAGGCAGGAGAAACTCCAGGACCCAGGCACAGGAGAGGTCACAGTGGGGGTGCCCAGGAGCGGATTTCATGCTCAGGCCACCCACAGCCCAGACTCAGCACTCAGCCCCCTCGGGCAGCTGTGGGCAGTCTTCTACCCTCCTCTGGGCCTCACTTTCCCCCATTAGAAGGGCCTACTGGTTCTGATTGCAGGGTCCAGCCTGGCCAGGACTTCTCAGGGTCCTTCAGCCTGCAGGCTGGTTGTCAGCCCGCTCAGGATGTCAACTCTGGCCAGGGTGTGCGGGTGCCTCTGCAGGCCCATCTCCAAGGCTGTGACCCAGCAGAGGGGCCACAGGAGTGGAAAGGCGAAGGGGTGTGGTGGTGCCAGCTGGGGAACCCTGGGGTTTTTGCACAGAGAGAACAATGGCTGGGAAAGCTGGCCCAGGCCACGCCGCCCCTGCAAACCTGGGAGCTGCTGGTGCTGAGAGCCTTGAGTGCTGAAGAAGCAGCGCCCTGGAGACCAAGCTTTGGCATGGAGCTCGATTCACTGGGCAAGCTGCGGAAGTAATTGGGTCTGTGGCTCTCAGCAGGGTCTGGAAACCGGGCCTGGCCTGCTGTGGCCTGACACAGGCCTCCAAGCCCACCGAGGCCACTGGGAGGTGAGGGTGTGCCTGAGACCCCTCCCGGAGCCCTGTCCCTGGAGTCTGGGGTTCTACCCCTACCCACCGCAGGGCTCCTGCATGCTCACCTAGGCTGAGCCCTGAAGCTTCCAGTCTCCGCACGACAGAGGCCAGAGCCAGGCAGGTCTGGTGAAGTCCCCGGTGGTCAAGAAATTGGCAGCAAGGGGTGGGGTTGACCTGACTCAGGTCTCTGGGTCCTGGCCCCAGCTCCTGTCCCACTGCCGGTGGGCGCGGCCCTGGGAGGTCAGCTGCCCCTGCCCAGTGCTGCCCCCAGGACTCCTTTCTCGAGGCTGGGGAGCGTTTCAGTCTTCAGGATGCCTCCTCCGGGAGCGGCGGTGCTGGGGGGTTTCTCTGAAGCTCTTTGCTGAACATCCCCCTTTTCCCAGCGGTGCCAGCTCCTGAGCTGACAGGGAAAGGCTGTGTCCCCACCCGGCCTCCCAGACGTCCTGGGCCTCTGCGCCGTCCACAGGCTGGCCAGAACCTCACACACGGTTTCCCATGTGCTGGAATCACCTGGGCCTGGACCCAGCACACCCTCAGGTCCACACAGCTCCCCAGGCCCTCGGGAACCACAGCCCCACCTCTCCAAGCCCCCTTCCCTGGGGGTTCCCTGCAGGCCCTGAAGACCCTGCTGGGAGCCTCCCTTTCCTCCTCGTGTGCCGCCGGGGCCCATCTCCAGCTCCCATCCATCCAGGGTGTTTCACGTGGAAGGACCAGCTCACAGCCAGGTGTTCACGCCTCGTCTCTCCCTGCTCCTGATCGACCTCAGGCCCCACCAGGGACAGGTGGGGGCTGTGGGGCCCTGGCCTCCCCCGAAACATGGCCTGGTTGCATGTTTTGACGAGAAGGGGAACTGAGTAGGGTCTGGGGCACCAGAAGGCCAAGAACCCATTCTGGGGAGGCAGCAAGGGGCGGGAACCCACCAGAGCCGAGGCACTGATCCTCCAGCACGTCGGACTTTTCGTCTAGGCCCAATTCTAAAGGTGAAATTAGGAGCTTCAAGCTGGCGTCCACCATCTGAGAGAGGGATCCCATGTGCTGTCCAGACCTGCCCATGAGGGGGTCCTGCCAGGGCTCTGGGTGGAAGCTGTGTCTGCAGTCCCCACACTGTGAGCTCTCCCCAGATGGACCCAGTCCCCGAGACCAGCCCCCATCACTCAGAGCCTCCCCATTGTTCTCTGGATGCTGCGGCTTTTCTGCCCTCTTGGGCTGCTCTTATACCTTCCGGATGATTCCAGGAAGTGGCTCTACTGAGGCAGCCGACGTCAGCACACCTGCCCCGGCACACACAGGTGGCGCCCCCTTTCCTGCCGCAGGAGGGAGTAGGGGGCGCTGCCTAATTTCCACCTTCCATAACAACAGTGAAACAGCAGAGCAGCGTGACATTTACAAAAAGGTGCTTGTTAAGAATCGTCCTCCCAACTTAATTAACACTAAAACCCTTTAGGTGTTCCACCAAGTGCGTATAAACAGCTGTCTTTCCCCGCGCGGGAAGTAAACTCAGAGAGTGTTTCCATAAAACCAATGGACTGTAACTCCTTGAAATGTTACGGCTGCGGATGGAGGGCGGTGAGGGGTGGCCAGCTGCCGGAGCAGATGCAGCAGCCAGGACCGGAGCCTCCACCGCTGAGGAGCCACCGTGCGGCTGCTCCACACCGCCCGCACCGTTAAATCACACTGTGTTATCTCAAGGCCACGTGCTGAAGCTCTTGGCAGCTTCCTTCTGGGCGGGTGTCCTGGACTCTGCTGGCTGGGGTGGGAGCTTGGGGCTACTCCACCTGCAGCCTGGGACTCGCCCCTCTCCCTCCCCAACCTTGCCCCTCTGTGCCCACATAGCCTGAGGAGGCCGGGTTCTTGCGTGGGATCCATCAGCCCTCAGGCCAGGCGCTGCGGCCACACCATCTGGATACAGGGAATCTAGAATAGCCACTTTGTAGCCACCAGCCTTGGGAACCCAGACTCTAGAATGTTGGACACACAGACTCGGGGCCAGGGCTCTCCCCACTGCAACTCGGGTCCCTCATCTGTAAGGCAGGAAAGGTGACCCCCGCCACCAACCCCACAGCTGAAGCAGTGCGGCTCCCCTATCTTCCCAATGCATGCACTAGGCCTCCCAGGCAGGCAGCACTTGCCAGACCTGACTGCATGCCCACCCATGGCAGCAGCGACTGGCCTGTGGGCCCGCGTCAGGGCCTCCTGGAGGCGGCACACTGGGGAGCCAGTCTGGTTCTACTCTCTGGCTCCAAAGGGTCAGCTCCTTCTCTCAGAGTCCCCGAGAGCTACATGGAGCCCCAGTGGCCCCATATCGCTGGGCTCATCATAGCCCCAAGAGTTGCAGAGCCCCACAAGGCCGTGACAGCAGCCCAGCAGCTCTCCCAGTGCCCTCCTCCTTCTGGAGTCGCTTCTTCCCTGGATCCCATTTTATGATCACAAACTCCCAGGAGGCTGGCAGCAGGCGCCCAGGGAGATGCATCTGACTTTCTCATCCTCGGGTGCCCAGTTCAGGCCCCAGCAGCCTTCCAGAGTGAGGACGCACCAGCCCCCACACCAATTCAGCCACAAGGGAGCCAAGACCTGGGACACTGTCGGCCTTGAGGGACGCTTGGGGAGCTGGTCTGGGCTGGAGACGGCCTCGCTCCCTCCTCAACCAGCACCTTCCCCTTGCTCAGCTAGCGTGTGCAGACGCCACCTTGCTGGACACCTGTGGGCCTGATGGACAGACACTGAAACGTCATCCCCAAGGCTCTCGCACGAGCACACAGTTGTGTGTGGACCAGAATGTTCTTTGTTGACTGTGGAGCACTGAGCGAAACAGAAGGATTGTCATCGTTGCCTGAGCTCTGCAGTGGCCCTTGACAGTGGCTACCTGTGCCAACCTCTTCCCTGAGCCCCTGGCAAGGGCCTGTGTCCCTGCACCCCATCCCCAGTGCCTCACTGGGACAGAGATCATCCTCATCGGGAACTTGGAAAATGTGACCTGAATTAACCGCAGCTGGGCCTGGAAAACCTGGGGGTTCATCTCCGCAGCCCCAAAGCCTCTTATATAAAACATGATGCCTCTGCCGGCCCGGGTGGAGGAGGAACGGGGCATCAGGGCTGAATGGGGATGGCGCTTCGGTGTGGGAAGATGCAGATGCTCTGCAGGTGGACGGTGGTGACAGCTGCACAGATGCGACTGTGCTGAACGCTGCTGACTAAGCCCGAGAGTGGTCACAGTGATGTGTTGTACTCTACGTACATTTGACCACAATAAAAGACGCAGATTCATTTTTACAAATCCACAGGTCAGGAAAATCAAGAACAAAGACACCACCGTTGGTGTGAATGTTAGAAAGAGTGACACGCCTTCCACCTGTGGTGTAGATGTCAGTGCTGGAAAGCAGGAGGATGCCTGTCTGCACAGCCTTCGACGGGGAGAGAGGTCCCTGGGGCCACCTCAAGGTCATCTGCGGCTGTCACCTCCATACCTGTCATTCAGGGATTTGGGGCACACAAATGCAAGGACCCCCTTCCCCGAGGCCGTGGTGAAGCCAGGTGGGAGCCATCGATGTGGGCAGCAGGCAGGGCCAAGGCAGGTGGGGGCTTCCCGGTGGGCCTCGCATCCTGGAGGTCAGGGGCAGGCCCTTGGAGAGAGGCCGCTGTGGGAGCCTGTACCAACCTGGCCAAACCCAGCCCTCAGGTCGCACAGCCTCCTTCCAGGGCCCCTTCCCTTCCTCCCTGCCCCTTGTCTCCAGGAAGGCCAGGGCCTGTGGGCCAAGCTTCAGTATCCTAAAGCCTTCAGACGCACACCAGGGCTGCACTGGGCTGTTTCCCTGTTTTAAGAACACGCTCTCTTCCTGGGGACCCCGTGTGGTATCACTGGGAGGTGGGCCACTCTGGGGGTTTCTCTCGGTGGAGCAGCAGCAGGTTTTCCCCCCACGTCTCTCTGGGCATCAGCAGAGCAGCTCTGCTCTTTCCCACGGGTGCCCGCTGGAGGCTGGCCGTGTGCCGGCTGAGGGAGTGCTCCCTGGGCAGGCCAGGGATGGCAACAGGGGCCTGCAGTGGAAGAAGCCCTGGGTTCAAATCACCTTCCTTTCTCTGAGCCTCGGTTTTTCCCACATGTCTAACACAAAGTGAGGCTCATGGAACTTGGGACGTCAGGATCTCCAGTCTGGCACCCGGGGCCCAGCCTCCCTTTCCGTTTGTCCTGGACCCTGCACCCCACTGATGCTCAGTCCACCTGGAACAGGGAGGTCCAGGGCAAAGGGTGCTGAGGACATCCCTCCCACCGTGCTGGCCACCCCCCACCACACTGCATCCTCGAAGCTGCAGTTTGGGGGTTCAGCATCCTCTGCCCTGAGGGTGCCACTGAGCACTGTGCTGGCATCTGCGTCACCAGGTTGCTGTGGGCATTCAGTGAAAAGACGCCAGCCCCTCCCAGCACATGGCCACTCCCCTGTCCTGGAGCAGATGTTGGCTGGGAGTCTGGTGTGTGCTGGGGCTCCACCTGGCCACACAAACCTTGGGGCCAGCATAGTGAGCCAGTGCCGGCCTGTCCAGAGGTGTGCGTGACCTCCCATGTGGGTGACCCCACCTGAGAGCCAGCGTCCCCTGAGACAGCCTGGCACAGCCTCGTGCCTGGTTGTTGCAAGCCTGGTTGGCACTAATTTATTGCAAATTGTTTGGGAAAAGTCAGTTTAATTAAAATCTAAATGAGGCTCCCAGGAGGGCCCCTTCCCCCAGTCCCAGCCAATGTAATGAGGAGAGGCGGGCGTCTCACCAATTCCGGTGGCTTTCATGTTTTTGTCATCCCAAAGCCCTGAGATAATAAAATTTATTCATAGAATTCACACTTCAGTGGTGTGAATAAACGGCGGGCTGGGCACGCAGAAAGTCACGCGGAATCCCAAACCAGAGCCAGTGGTGGTTCAGGGGACCGTTTCCTTCCCATCATAAATCAGCGCACGGTGGAATTGCCGATGGAGTTGCCAAAGGGGCGAGGGCCGCCCCGAGCAATCAACCGGTCCGCGGCTGCCCTGTGGTGACCTTTGCCAGTGATTTTTCATCCATCTGGGCTTGTTTTAGGGCAGACGCTGCTGGGCCTGAAGCATAAGGGGCCCTCCAAGTGCCCCAGCCCCTGCAGAGGCTGGAGGAAGCCATTACGTGTGCTTCCTGAGCCAGGGACCTTGCTGTGTGCCCCCGGCAGGCCCTCTCCTCTCTGGAGCCTCCGTTTCCCCAGCTGCCGTAGCAAAGACCGGAGCTGGCTGGTTCTGCGCGCCCATCTCACTCAGTCCGCCTCCTCTGGAAGACGGAGCCGCACACACCCAGCTGCTCAGGGAGGAACAGGCGGGCTGTGTTCCCACTAGGCCCACTTTTCCTCGGTCCAGAGCTGATGGGTGTGACACAGGGAGGGGCTGTGTGTGGCTCAGAAATGCACCTCTCCACAACCAGGCAGTAAGGGTGTAGCCCTGGGAGGGGAGGGAGGCATGGCTCCTGGGAGGAGGCGGGTACCTCAGCCCCCATGTCTGAGGGAGAGTGTCTAGGTGGAGGCCCCGTCAGGCAGGACACCACCCAGTGGCTCCGCTCAAGTCTGTCCTCAGGCTCGGCCTGAACCCGTCTGCATACAGGATGCAGGTCAATGGGCCTGCCCTGGAGCTGGATGACCCTTGCGTGGGCAGGTCCTAGAATAGCACTTGGGCCCAGCAGGCACTCACTGGCTGCCCCTATGTTGGGAGCTGCGTCTCTCCCCAGGCCAGGAGCTCACAGGCAGTGCCAGGTCTGATGCGCCCCCATGTCGGCCATCCCCTTGTGGTGTCTGCTGCAGGCGCCATCACCAGTAGAGGCAGACAGGTGGACGGATGGACAGGTAGGTGGGCAGATGGACAGACATGAGGGCAGGTGGGTGCCCAGATGGTGCAGGTGCCACAGGCTGAAGGAATCTCACCAAAGCCGAGGGCCTGGGCCTTCTCACTCCCTGCTCAAGCGCAGGCAGGTGGAGAAACTGCATCCACTGAAGAGAAGGAAGCTTCGCTCCGAAAATCCCATCACCAGGCTCCCATCTGGTTCTGCAGACAGCACTGGAATAAGATGTCATTTCCGAGCACACTGGAGCGTTTCTCCTTCACCTCCTGTGTTTCCAACTAAGAGGAAAATCCCAGGGCCGGCCAGCCCACGCGGGCTCCCCCGACCAGAGGCTCCCTCCCACCCACACTTTCCTGCCCTGGTCCCTGGGGGGCCTTCCCCGAGTACCTGCTCCACTGGTCACCCTCACCGTGGCTGCCGTTAAACACACTTTGGCGCTTTTATCAGGGCCCTCTCTGGTGTTATGATAAATAATTGAAACTAAACCACAAGTGTCAAAATAAATGAACCTCTTGCAAAGGGGATGAATCTCCCCAGCTTGATATCCTTCTCCTGAGACGCCATAAAACGGGGACATAAAGTGAGGACCAGGCCTGGTTCCCAGCCTGCCATGGACACCTGTCCAGGAGGTGGCAGAGAGGGACCCCAGGGGCACAGGGGGCTTCTGCTCCCCCTTCCTCCTCTGGAAAATGGGATGCTCACATCTGCTGCATCTCAAAGACCCAGGTTTGCCCCTGCCCACCTGCCCGGCTCTGCATCTGTCCGTCAGTGGCAAGGCTGCCCCATCCGATCTCCCATCGAAGCCTGGGGCCTGAACTCACCACCTTGTCCCGACCCTGCCAGGCTGCGAGGGGGTGGCCCGGCACTTTGGCGCAGCCCCCACGCCCTGGCCGTGCTGCCCAGTAATGCCATTGTGTTTGTCCAGGCTGATGGCCCAGCAAGTAGCTGCTTCCAAATGTGATTCATTTTGACTTCCCAGGAAAACTGGTGAAGAGGGAGACAGCTCAGAGGCCGTGTGTGCCCCACACAGGGTGTGCCCACATGGGACCCTTCTCTCCCTCTGCTTAGACCACTGCAGGCAGAAGGGCTCAGGCCCAGCTCCACCAGGCTCACACGGAGGACACACCTGGGCCCCTGGTGGCTGCGCCAGCAAGTGACAGGTCGCGCAGCCAGGGCGCATATCATTACACATTGATTTACATTTACAGCCGGGTCCAGGTGCTCCCCTCCCACTTAAGCACACCAGCAGATTTTTTATGCAAGATTGAACAACTTAACGGCCTGAACAAGTCGGATGACAAGACTTTAATTGCTATTTTTCTCCCTCTATCCCTCAGGAGAGCAATATGCAGACATTTAGAGAAGGATTTCATAAAACAGAAAGAAAGCAATTCGCAAAGTTCCATGTCAATTTGCTTTCCAAGCTCCTCACCAGGAGCCAGCAGCGCCTCTGGACAGCGGAGTCGTGCATCCTTGTTCAGCCATCCTCAGGGGTGGGTTTCCAGTGCCGTCACTGGGGGGACAGAGACAGGAGGCCCACCTGGCCCACGGGACCTCCAGGAGCCTGACAGGCGGCCCAGAGAGGGGTCTCTGGGGTGATCAATGTCAGATTCCTGTCCTGGGGATCAAAAGGGCTGTCTCCAACAAGCTGGGGCAGTTCCCCTCACATGGCCCTGACTTTCTGTTTCCAGCTGTATTTCCAACTACACCTATACTCATTCATTCATTCACACCCTCACTCATTCATTCACGCATGCATCGAGCATCCTCTGAGTGACCGTGGTGTGCTAAGCCTGTGCTGGACACACGCCTGGCTGGGGAGTGGACCAACAGAGGAATCGATGTGCTCTAAAGGGCCCCTGCTGAGGCGCATCTTTGGGTGGGGTCAGGGGCAGGGGGGCCACGAGCTAGGCTGACGCTGGGTGGGGTCCCCACGAGCCGCCAGAACATCACTGTGGGCGGCAGGGACTCATCGGTGCCTGTTAGCCGGGGAGCGTGTGATCAATACCGTCGATACTTGACCGCGCGGAGGACGATCCGGTGCCTGTCTGCGAAAGCACGTTTTGTCTGGAAAATGCATAAATTCTCGTGTGGGGGATGGGTAGGGGAGGGAGAATAACAATGATCATAATTTGTTAGCCAAGGATTCCCACCTCGCCCTCGGTGCGAGGCGTGATAAACAGCTCCTTAAGAACTCAGGAAATATATTCAGGAGACCAAATGGAAATCAATCTTCTCTTTTCTCTAACCTCCATCTCCCAGTAATTCCGAGGAACCAACTCCACCGAGTCCGTTGTTCATTCACAACGTGTTCAAAGGACTCTTTAAGGTTAGAATTTTCCTTTTAAGAAATTGCTCAGGGCGGCGGGTTTCCTGGCAGAGCCACCCAGCTGATACCTCTCATTAGCGGCCTCCTGTGCCTGGGCTTGAGGCCCTCCCAGCTGAGAGCTGGGATGACGCTGACCTTTGTCCTAAATGGGAGAGGACAGGACGAAGGAGGGGAGTGGCCGGAGAGCGAGGGTGAGGACCAGCTCTGGGAGGGGGCTGTGAGGAAGCGTTGCTGCAGGAAATCAGGCCGAGGACCATCTCAGGGGCTGGGCTGGCTCCCCGGGGTCACAAGAAAGCCTTGCTAACTTGGTTTTCCCAGCTGTGCACAGGGCGCTGATCTCTGGGATTGACGTGATTGCACAAATGGGGACACTGATTCGGGAAAAAGCCGAGAACAGAATGACTACAACTGGGCCTTCTGTCCCCAAGTCCAGCAGTCTTAGAGTCCCTAGCACAGCCACCCGCCCCCTCTGCCTACCTGCCAGGCCTGGGCTGGGCTGACTCCATTCATGTGAGCGTGTGCACATTTACTTTGCCAGTGCACCCCGCACCTGCCATGTGCCTAGCCTGGAGCTGGCCCTGGAGGTGTCAGCTAAGAACATGAGCGCCCACTTGTCTAAAAGGAATTGGGAGAAAGCAGGCTCAGACTTCAGGGGACTCTCAGTGCACACACGTGCACATGCACAAACGTGCACACATGCACATTTGTGCATACAGACACAGACATGTGGGCGCACGCACTCACACACAGAAGTGTGCACATTTGCATGTACACAGCTTACTCAGATGCACACACACAGGCATAGGCATGCTCTCCCTCACACATGTGCACATTCACACACACATGCAGACACCCACACACTGGGGCAGAATGAGGCAGGCCAGATTAAAGACTGTAACAAAGGCCCGTGAGGGGAGGTGGCCATGTCCAGGGAAGAGCTCCAGAGGCGCACTCTGGGGCCAAGGCTTCACCGGGGCTCCTTGCAGGCCTGGACCCTGCCTGGGTAGATGCCTGGAGAGGGCCCTGCCTAGCGCTTGGGGCGGTATTGAGGGTGGTGCTTGCAGGAAGTCCAGGCTGGAGGGGTGGTTCGAGCAGCTGGTCCCAGCCGAAGCTGAAGCTGGGCGCGCAGCCAGGGAGCACCCCCAGCCCCAGCCTCACTCCTCCCTGCGATCCCTTGGAAACGCTCTGACATCCGGAATGAGAGGGGAGTGCGAGGGTCTGCAGGGGGAGGGTGGGCTGCAGATGAAAGGCCTTTGAGGATGGGGCGGGCAGTGGGGAAGGCTCTCACGCTCAGCAAAGGAAATATTGAAATTAAATCATTTCCCAAGGTTGGGGGAACTTTCCGTCCTAATTAAATAGCCAAGGCTCTCACGGCTGCCGACAGAGAGACATGCGGGGAGGGGAGCAGATGCTGCCCTTGGAAGGGGGGATTAGCGGGCTGCTCCCCTTTGATGCCCGCCCCAGGCTCCCAGCAGTGGCGGGAGGCAGTCATCACGCTCTAATTAGGGCCGCACCTCCTGTCCTTAGGCACACATCCATATTCACGTGCTGGGGCGGGGAGGCCTTTTCAGGCACCAAACAGCCCCAGCCTGAGGCCCAGTGCAGGAGGGGCTGGGGAGGAGAGAGGAGCTCCCCCACGTGCCCCTCCCACTCCTGGGCCACCAGCTCCCCGCTGCACTGTCTCTGTCCTCCCTCACACCCTCTCTGCTGAGGGAAGGCTCTGCTCCGGGGGCGCTGAGCCAGGAGGGAGGCTGCAGAGCCAAGTCCGGTTCAGAGACCTGAAGCTGTGTGCCCCCATCCAACACTGACGGGGTCTATGCCTGGGCTGGGCACCACTGGTGGGAGGGGGATTCCTACACCCCTCATTCCCCCGCCATCCCTGGCTCCTCGGCCACCTCAGGCTATAGTGAGCCATCCCATTCCACCTCCTCCAACAAGCAGGGCCCTCGAGACAGTCAGACCCAGACTGCAGAAGTCAGGGGAAGCAGAAAGGAGTTTCCAGACCCAGAGTGAGCATGTAGGGGAGGGGAGGTGGTTATATGAGCGTTCTAAAAGGGTCTCCGGTCACAGTGGGTCGTGGCTACCAAAAGAAGCAGAGGCTCAGGGAGCAGGGAAGCCCCTCTCGCAGGCCACGGGTGCCAGAGCCCTGACCCCAGACACAGGGCAGTCCCCTGGATCCCAGGATCTGCAAACTCATCCTAAGAGTAGGACCACAGCTGGGACTCAGGGAGGTGGCAGAGAGCAAGTCTTAGTACCACGGAGGAGACAGAGGCTCAGACTCAGAACCATGGCTGCCCAGCACCTGCCATGCTCAGCTCCTTCCTCTGCATGGGCTCCAAGAGCCAAGGAACCCTAGAGCTGCAAACAGGCCATTTCCGGGCTCCCAGCGCCGGAGCTGCCTCAAGGCCCGCACAGCCCCTCCTCCATTCCCTATAATTTATACACAGAGGCCCAGCGGGGAGGACATTGGCTTAAGGCATCACAGTTGGGTGATAAGGCCGGCACTGATGCCCGGACCCAGCCCCACGCTGGCAGCCCAAACCCTAGAGCCCCTTGCCCCACACCCCACAGCCAGCCTCTGGCATGACCAGCCTGCCTCCAGTTTCTCTACCAACCTGCCATGGACATGCGTGTTCCAAGGTTTGCCTGGGGCCAGGCCTCTTGCTTTTCCCTCCACCTTGAAGACCTATGAGAAGCACACGGGTTCCGAACTGGGCATTGGAAAGAGCCCTGGGGCACCAGCCCTGTGATGCTAGAGATAAGCCAGGGGAGAGTCAGTGCAGATTCTTCCCATTCTTAAACCCGCTGGGTACTTTTCACTCAACCACCATGGTCTCTCCATCCTGGGAACCAAAGTGCCAGGTTTCCATCTGGCAGCACGTAATCATTTCCCATCCATTGGGAGAAACTGCCTCAACACTGCTTGTGGTGCATATTCAATGGTGAAGAATTCTTTTGGTTTACATTGATTGATTGATTGATTGATTGATTTTGAGGCAGTCTTGATCTGTTGCCCAGGCTGGAGTACAGTGGTGGGATCTCAGCTCCTGCATCCTCCACCTGGTGGGCTCAATCAATCCTCCCACCTCAGCCTCCCGAGAAGCTGGGACTACAGGCATGTGCCACCAAGCCCAGGTAATTTTCGTAGAGATGGGGTTTTGCCATGTTGGTCAGGCTTGTCAAAAACTCCTGAGCTGTTTATTTGTATCTGAGCATTTCTCCCTTTCACCTTCGCTCTTTAAGAACAGCTTTTGCTATTATAGGGTTCCCCCCGCACAGCACAGTTTTGTGTATTAAAACTATTTCCCACTGTCTTCTGACCGCCTGTCCTTCTCACAAGAAGTCAGCATCCCCTGGAACCCCATCCCCACTGTGCACTGTGTCATTTTTCATGGCTGTTCTCAGCCTTCTTTCTTTGTGGTTTACATCTGTTTCAGTCTAATGGCCTTTGGCATGGTTTCCACTGTATTTATATTGACTTGGGTTTTCCACTCTTTAAAAATCTGTAAATAGGTGTCTTTCAACAAATTCAGGTAATTTTTAGCCATGATTTCTAAAATTTAAAAAGAAGTGCCTATTTACTCCTGTCTCCCCTTCTAGCACTTCAAGATCACATATGTCAGGCTTCCGTAATTATTCCATAAGCCCCTAAAACACTTTTAAAATTTTTTTCTTTTTTCTCTGTCTTCTTCAAATTGGATCATTTCTGTTGATTTCTCTTCAAGTTCACTAACTTCTTTTCTTTGTCATTTTCATGCTACTGCTGAGCCCAGTGAAGTTCCTATTTCAGATTTACGTTTTCAGTTCTAGAATTTTCACCTGGCTGTTTCTTACAGCTTCTATTTTTCTACAGCAATGCACAATCTATTCAGTGATTGTCAGCATACTTTCTTTTCTGTCATCGGGCATAGTAGAAATAGCAGCTTCAAAATGCTTGTCTGCTTAGCTCGACATCTTGGTCATTTTGGGATTAGTCTCCACGGATGGCCTTTGAGTTTGAGAATGGATCCTATTTTCTTCTTTCCTCATATGCTGAGTAATTTTGAATTGGATATTGGACTTTGTAAACAGGTGTTATAATTCCTCTGCATTGAAGAGTATCAGTTTTCACTGTTTTAACAGGTAATTAACTGGTTTGATTCAAACTGAAAAGTCCTCCCTTTGAATGGTAGCTCAAATCTGCCCTGAGTCCTTAGCCTTGGCGGGGCTGCTTGGGCTCTGCCCTGGCCGTGGGTTGTAGCTTACACACAGGGTTTGGTGTCTGCCTCCTTTTGGCTTTTTACTTTCTGCAAGTGATTCTTTTTACCTTTCTGTGACTGAGACTGCCTTAAACTTTGTTTTCTGTCTTCTGCATATTTCCTACTGGACTGGAGGCTATCTCTGTGACCTGCATAGTGTAGCCACAGGGCCGCCCTTGGCTAGAAGCTGTTAAAATGGGGACCTTACTCAATTCCAATCCCTTCTTCTAAGAGCTGACCCCCTTCTAGAATCTGCCTGCTTTCTCCGAGGTCTTCCCCATTGCCGTCAGCCATTTTCACGTCTCGCGTCCAGTGTTGACGGCTGCTATCTTTGGAAGGGTCACTCTACAGGGAGGCGCCTGCTGCTGCCAGGATCAGAACTTCGAGACTAGTTTTTCATCATCTGTGTTAGGGATGGGCCAGTGTAGCCTTTACTCTGGGGCTGGTTTACCTTCCTGCTAAGTCATGACCCTCTGAATTCTCAACTGAATGTCTCAAGTGTTGCTATGAGCTGGACTGTGTCCCCCAAGTTCACATGTTGAAGCCCTAACCCCCAATGTGACTGTTCTTAGAGAGAGGGCCTCTAGGTTTAAATGAAGTCCCAAGGGTGGGGCCCTAATCTGATAGGACTATGGCCTTATTAGAAGGGGAAGAGATCTTTCTCCCCATCATGTCCCTGCTGTGTGAGGACACAGTGAGAAGGTGGCCAGTTTTGAGTCAGGAAGACGGCCCTCACCAGAGTCCAACCCAGCTGGCACCTTGATCTTGGATTTCCCATCCTCCAGAACAGAGAGAAAACACATTTTTTATTGTGTAAGTCACCCAGTCTGGTATTTTGTTATGGTAGCCTAAGCAATGTAGTACAGATGTTTTAAAGGGTTTCTCTCTCTAGCTGGTCAGAACTTAAATGTCTCCCAGCTCTGTCCATTCCGAAAATGCTTAGCTTTTCATTCTCCCTGTCTGTTGCTTGGCCTTGCAGAGTTTTACCCCATGCAACCACAGGTTAGCATTAGCAACAGGCTCGAGGGAGCCCTGTGCAGCTGCCCCAGCCGTTCCATCACACAGCCCTGTTCCTTGGTACTCTTCCCCACAAATTCTGGCCACTTTCCTGAACCCGAGTTTGTATCTTCACAACTCAGCAAGCCTACTGCACTCCGCTGGGGGCCTTTGGTCCTGTGGTGCATTCTGGGCAGAGCCCCTGAGCAGGAAATGGGACACTCATAGGGCTGGCCTCATTAGTCTCCGTCTTCTCAGGGACCTCAGTCCTGCATTGCCTGCTGTCCGATATCCAAAAACTTCGCTCTGTATCTTTTCTTCAGTTCTGCAGTTGTTTGTGACATGAGGGAAAGTCTGTGCTAGTTCCCATGTCCAAGTCAAAACAGCTACCCTCGGTCCCTGACAGAACTTCAGATTAATGTGTCAGGCACACACGCAAAACAGCTACCCTCGGTCCCCGACAGAACTTCAGATTAACGTGTCAGGCACACACACACAACAGCTACCCTCGGTCCCCAACAGAACTTCAGATTAACGTGTCAGGCACACACACACAAATGCACAGACCAGAAGGATGAAGGGTTTTCACAAAAGAGTGAAATGTCACATTCCTCACCCTAAAGCTCCCTGTACCCCAACCTCAGAGGCATCCATTGCTTTAACTTCCTACACCATAGACCAGTTTTCTCTCACTTCTGACTTTCGTCAGATGGCATCACACAGTGGGGGTTTCCCCAGGTCTGGTTTCTTTCACTCCACGTTGAGCTGCGAGCATCAGTCCTCCTGTTCGTACAGCAAGGGTTTGTTCGCCTTCAAAAGCCTGAAACACTTACCTTACCACTGCTGGGTTTCAACCCAGCCCTAAGCGCACAGCAAATCCCACCACCGCCAGGAAGCCTTGCTGGCCTTCACCAGTCAGTCAGCAGTGACCCTCCCTTCCTCTCTTTCTGCATGGCCCTCTTTCCTCCCCTGGAACCTCACTGCTCTGGGTCTCAGGCACCCAGGTTGTTGCTGGTGATGATGTCATGAGAGGCAGTTGCTAGGCAACCGACCTCCACAGAGTCAGGGGCGCCTGCTCTTGGATTTGAAGTGCCCCTGCCAATTTCTTAAAATATCAGAACTCAGAGCACATTGAGTCCCAGAGAAGAGTGGAAAATCCAGCGTGCTTCACAAGCACTAGTAAGTCCCCGCACCCTCCCCCTCTGACTACACAGGTTTTCCAAGAGGTGATCATGTGAGACTAACATCATTGTCTTTCCTTGTCATGGTCCTTAGACTGGCAGACAAGGGACGGGTTATTGTGATTTCAGCAGGCATTTGCAAGGTCTGCTGTGTTATCCTTGAGGCTGAAATGGGAAATCCATCCCAGATGATCTGTTAGGTGAATTTAGTCTGTTATATGCAATTATAGACAAAGGGAGTTAGCTAATGGCCTGGTGTCACCCTGGAGGGGGGTCTCCAGCATCCCCCAGGACTCTGACATCAGTCCTGTATTGTCTGATATTTTGATCAATGATTTATATGAGGAAATAAAAGCCCTGCCTGTCAAGTTGCTGCTGAAACAACAAAGAACAGAAAGTACATCACAAGTCAGGATCATAATTCAGAATCATCCCAGTGCTGAGAGGATTTAAAATTCTAAACATTTTTAAACAAGACACAAACAGCACTATCCATAAAGAAAAAATTGATCAATTAATTGGACCACATTAAAAGTAAGAACTTCTGTTCATCAGAGAGATTGTTAAGAGAAGGAGAAGACAACTAAGAGATGTCATTTGTGATACCTGTCTCTGACAAAAATCTCATCTCTAGATTTTAAAAAGCCCAACACATCAATCTTTTAAAAACTGGAGGAAGACAAATGGATAGAAAAATAGGCAAAATATTTGAACTGACATCTCGCAAGGTAAGAAATCCAAATGCCCACTACATGTATGAAAAATAAAATGTTAGGTTTCCTTAGTTAGCAGGAAGATGTCAGCTATAACCACGATGGGACACCCTCTCTAAAATGAACGGCCAAAAGGAAAGAGAGAAAATGTCCCACACGAGGAGGACGTGACATGTGTGATTGGGGGACGTGCCTTGTGGAACAGCTTGGCAGCATTTGTTACCACTGAACCTGCGTATGTACCATAGCCCTGCTTCTCCCCGCTTAGATACGGACCCAATGGAAGCACATATGCATTTTTGCCAAAAGACACACATAAAAGAGGTTTATAACTGCTTCCAGTTCCAGAAACCAGAAATAACCAAAGTGTCCACGGATGGGCGGCTGTATACAAAGCCAGTGTGCAGTCATAAACGCGATGCAGCGAGCGACGAACGTGAACACACCTTTGCTGTATGAACAGGATGGCTGATGCTCACAGCTTAACGTGGGGTGGAAGAAGCCAGACTCGGGGAAGCCCCCGCCGTATGTTCCGTCTGACGGAAGTCAAAAGCGGGAGGAAACTGGTCTGCAGCGTAGGAAGTTAAAACACTGGCTGCCTCTGTGGTTGGAGTACGGGGGCTTTGGGGGTAAGAAACGTTCTGTTTCTTGATCCAGGTTCTGGCAACAAGTGTACGGTCTTCTGGGCAAGGCCTGGGCTAGGGGTGTGCAGGACACGGTGGTGGAGGGACGAGGGGGCACAGGCGCCTGAGGGGCAGGTTGGAGACGGAGCAGGTTGGGGTAGGGGTGTTCAAACAACTTACACTGTAAAGGCCTCGGGCAGGGAGGGGCCCCCACAGCCCTAAGACGAGGCTGGAAGAGAGGAGGGAGGTGGCAAGAGAATCCCCAACTGGCAAAGGCGAGGCCCAAGGGCCCCTGAGGGTGCTGGTCAGCATGCAGGTGGCCACCAGCCTCCCAGCCCATCCTCACAGCCCCTGCCGGCTCTGTGTCCCTGCACAATTGCCAAAACACCTCGGTCACTCCCCAAGGGCCGAGCTCAGAAAATGCGTGGAGTGGTTTCTATACCCAGAGGGACCGAAAGTGTCCCAAGCCCCTGTCTTTGGGCTCAGTGTCACTCCCACCTGCTGGGGTCCCCACAGCAGCCTGGGAGAGGCCTGTCCCGATCCTAACGAAAAGGATGAGAAAGCTCAGGGTCAGAGAGGAAAGTGCGGAGCCCTCATCCGCTGCCTCGGGGACAACCGTGGTTGCCCCCGGGACTGCCCCAGGTCACCTGGGCCTGAGACTGCAGGGAAGAGACAAGTCTGGGGGTGGTGACCTCCCAGTAGCCTCATGGGTAAGAGAAACGGGGCCATTTAGGACAGAGACCACAGGGGACAGAGGGCCATACCTATCAGAGGGAAGCCGCTGGGGTGAGAAGGGCGGTGGGGAGAGGCGCAGTGCGGAGGAGGGTGTGCCTTTTACTCACCAGGGCAAAGGGAAATCTGACCTCCATGAGGGTGGATAAAGCTCTCCGACTTCGCCAACTGAAGCCAAGAAAAATTGCTAAGGAAGGAAGCACCTCGAAACACAGCAGCTGGAGAGGCAGCGGGAGCCTGCTGGGCCGGTGCTCCATGGGATGCCGGAGCTGGGTGACTCTGCCCGGTGGAACTTACACCCCTATGGGGTTCCCGACCGCCAAGCGACTGGCAAACCAGTTCCCACAGCGATCACCACGGTGAAAGTAAAATCACGAGAGCCAGAGGGTCGGGGGCCCTTCGAGTCCAGGTGGCCAGGAACAGCCTTGCTGGGGAGGAGGCACTGAGGCGGGTCCCAAAGGACCAGAGGAGCCCCAGATGGGTACAGCAGCCAGCCTGGGAGGGCCACCCAGAAGGCCTGCACTTCATGTCCAAGGAGGCCGGTGGCCAGCAGAGGATATGGTAGGTGTGAGGCGGGAGGCAGGGCAGCTCCCTGAAGGCACACGGAGATGGCCGCCGCAGAGAAGGATGCGGTCAGGGTGAAAGGGAGCAGCCCCAACTCAGCCAGTGCAGTGGACAGTGAGGAGGGATCAGGCCGAGGCCCCGAAGCCCCATCCTGCAGGCCAGGACCAGGCCGACAGCTCAGAGAGAATGGGCTTCCACGCAGCTGCCGGGATGCCAGGCACTAAATCACAGCGACCTCTTGCCAGCCATGCAAATAATCCAATTACGTCGGGATAATTTATTGATCAGGAAAATCAAAAGAAGGTAATTAACACAAATGAAGCAAGTCCTGGGCGTCTATACGGTCTGTGCATCTGCTGTCCCCAGGATCCTGCCTGCGCTGGCCCCTGGGCCCAGCCTGAGTCAGCCCCGTCTGCTGTCCACTAGAGGCCAGGTCCCATTCCCCCATTTTGTCTCCACTGTCCCCTGCACTGTCCACGGCTCTGGCCCAGCCCTGACAATAGGATGACACCTCCCATGTACGCCAAGGCACCCCAGCATCATGCTAGCCCTCTCAGGGCACCCCACCCAGCCGACAGCCGCATCTTCCCCCCCACTCCTAGGATACTCCAACATGGCTCTTGGGACAGTCACCCTAGTGCCTCCAACCTCCTTCCCCAAGGCCGCTCAGCAACTCTTCTAGCACCCCGTCTCCCCGTCCCATAAGGGGCTCCTCCCGCACCCTGTCTTCCCATCCTGTAAGGGGTCCCCTGGGCTCCTCCACATCCCATCTCCCTATCCCATAAGGTAGCTCCCCCAGACTCCTCCTGTACCCCATTTCCCCTGCACCATAAGGAGGCTCCCCAATTCTCCCTTGTGCCTCCCCCCTCGCCCCGTTGAGCTCCTCTAGGTCTGGGGGCGGCTGGTGCAGACAGCCCCACTGGGTGCTCCCAGGTGGTGTGCAGACCAGGTGTGGGCCCTTGCCTGAGGTCACACAGCTGCTGGGCGAGAAAGGCCTCCTTGCCCCTCCCGGTGTTGCACAAGCCTCTCAAACTCAGCCTGGCCAGCACAGCCCTAGGGCTGGCTTCATGGCTATGACTGAGGCCCATGCTCAGAGGAACTCAAGCTTGGTTAGAGCTCTGAAATTCCTCATAATGTTTGAAGCAGGGCCCCAGCTTTTCACTTTGCCCTGGCCCTTCCTCCTGGGCCGGGGCTTGATCCTGGCCTGTGCAGCTCCACTCCCCACACCCAGCAGCGTCCAGCCAGCAGGGCCCCTCTGGCCTCCCCATACCCACTTTTCCCCATGGTGGCCTCACTGTCCGGTGTTGTCCCTCACCTGGCCCCGTCCAGCTCCACTGCCCCTGCAAGAGTAGGAAACACTCAGGCTCATGTCAGCTGAGTTCCCCGCCCCCAACCTGAGGCCAAGTCTGCACCCCTCTTCGCCCCCGGCATTCCACTGTCTAGGTGGGCAGCTGCACCCCTCCTCACAGCCTCGCCAGTCTGGGTCCAGGGTCCTCCTCTCCCTTGGACTGTCTTCCACCAGACACCCCTCTTCTCTGCCAGCCAATGCCTGGGGTGAGGCAGGCTGAGTCTCCCCCAGGATGCCCTCCTCCTAATCCCTGGACCCTGTGAACCCGGACTTTGCAGATGCAACTAACAGAAAGACCCTGAGACAGGGAGATGGCCCCGGACGACCCTGGTGGGCACTAAATGTGGTCACAAGGACCTCAGAAGAGGGAGCAGGAAGGTGAGGGTGGAGACGTGAGGATGGCAGCAGTCAGGGAGAGGATGGAAGGACACTCTGCTGGCCTTGAAGGGGAGGAGGGGGCCGGGGGCGCCTCCAGAAGCTGGAGAAGACAAAGAATGGATCCTCCCCTAGAGTCCCCAGAAGGAGCTGCCCTGTGACCCTTGACCGTCGCCCGGTGGGATGCATTTTGGACACCGTACCCCAGGGCTGGAAGGCGCCAGCTCTGTGGTGCTGGAGGTGCTGCAGTGGCGGGAGCTTGTTATGGCAGCAACGGGAACCTCCTACCAGACCAGCTCAGCGGTCCTACTGTGGACACCTCCTTCCTCTGCCCTGGGACCCTCTCCAGGGCCCTCCCGTGTCCTGTCTGGGGACTATCTGTCTGGCTTCCCCTGGAGGCAACTGTGCCCCTATCGGAGGGTAGCAGAAGACCCCACTCCACCCCTGGGGAGTTGGGACTCTGATTTCAAGTTGAGTCTCTGAGGGTGCGGGGTGTGGAACAGCCCCTGGATGGTACAACAGACTCCCACTCCACTGCCGTGGCCCCCACCCCGTCCACCCCCCGGCGCCCGATAAGCACACCAGAAATGCCCTCCTTGGAGCCTCCCTCCCTCCCTCTCAGCAACTCCCAATCTGTGCAACCCAGGGAGGTGCAGGGGGTCAGGGCCCACATGCCTTCCCTGCCAGGAGCCACTGCTTCATCACACGTGGCCCTAATTGACGGCAGCAAAACAAACATTTGCTTTGGTGATCCACGCTGAGTGAGACGCGCGGCATTATTTTAATTAAGCCTTGCGACCGGTGAATCTCAATAAAGCAGCTGTTCGAGTATTCGGGTAAATAAATAAAAATCACACCAGGAGAGCTGCCGGGCGCAGAGCTGCCACGCACATGGGTGGGGAGCGCAGGCAGCTGCCTGGAGGAAGGGGGTGTGGTCCGGGCTCACAGCACCTGTGGGTTGACCTTGGGGAAGGCCACGTGGAGGAAAGGCTCCTTCCAGGCCAGCCCTGGTGGAACGGCTACTGCGGATCGCGACACAGACCATGAGGGCTGGCAAGACTGGGCCTCGGACACAGGCGAGGGGCCCGGCCAGGACCCCCTTGGAAAGGAGGATGCGAGAAGGCACAGGTACCGCGCTGGCCCTGGATGGCCATCTCCCCATTAGGACAGCTCTCGCTTAGCCCCCCGAGAGCCCACAGGTCTACCACCAGGAACAATTCTCACAGGGAACCCGAGGCCCACGCCTCTCAGGCTCCAGAAGCTGGCTCTGGCCTGGCGCAGTCTGGAGACCAGGGTCTCCCAGCTTTGAAGAGTGACGCTGCTCCAAGCCTGTGCAGAAGAGAAAGTGAAGCTGAAACGCCCAGGCAGCCCAAGGAAATAGGAGGAAGAGGAAACTCTCCCATGGGCCTGATGGAGCTCAAAGTCCTGCAGTGCTAATGTGATGGTGACGAGGCCTGATTTCCCCCCAGGACGTGTTGGGGGTCATGGAAAGAGACACTCAGGGAGGAGCAGGTGGGCAGAGAGCCTGTGGACAGGGGCCTGTGTGGGCAGAGTGCCTACCCATGTGGTACCAGGAAGGTGTGGCACCCTGTGGGTCAGTGGCTGAGGACATCCTAGGCAGTGCCTCTCCAGAGATGGGTGCTTACGGGCGTGCGGGGCGCAGCCAGGTGGTGGGGGACCCAGGAGGCCACGCTGCAGCCATCCTGCCTCTCACTCTTTTGGTCCAGGTACTCTCCACAACTCCATGACCACAGCTAACTTCCCAGCTCCCATCCCCCTCCTATCCTTGCCAACAGAACCTGCTTGTGCCTGGGGAGCATGTGCCTAGCCCAGTAGATAACCTGTGATTGGTCTAAGCCCATCAGGTCAACTTATTCCTTTTGCCACGGATGGGCCCAGAATAGCTGCGGGACCTTGCTTGGATGTAGCCTGGGAAGTACGCAAAGGGGCTTCTGAGAAAAGCTTTCCTCTTTGATGAAAGAAAGACCCACACAAGGAGAAGCCACGCCCACCCTTTCTCACCTCTTGCTTCAGAGGCTGTCGTGTGAGGATGTGACACCTGGAGCAGTGGCAGCCATCTTGTGACTGTGAGGTCAGGAGCCAGAGAACAAATAGCCAACATCTGAGGATGACTAAGGGAAAGGAGAGGAGCCAGGGCCCCGGGTGATGTCATTACCTCCTTCTCAACACCGGTGCCACCCACCTCCAGGCTCCTTTAATGAATGTACTAGATTCTTATGGCTCCTGAAAAAAAATTAAACTATCACAAATTTAGTGGCTTGAAACAACAGAACTGTATTCTCACACAGGTCTCAAGGTAGAAGTCTAAAACAGCTTTCACGGGGATGCAATAAGGTGCAGCAGGCCATGCTCCCTCCAGAGGCTCCGGGCAGCCTGTCCTGGCCTTTCCCAGCCCCCTCGGCACTCAGTGGTCCTTGGCTGTGGCCCCATCACTGCACTCACCATCTCCGGGACACATCCCCTTCTCTCTTCTATCCTCTGTCAAATTATCCGCTGCCTCGTGGTTACACTGAAAGACCCACCAGGATACCCGAGGCTGCTCTCTGCATTGCCAGATCCCCTTTCCACAGGAGATCCATCCACAGGGCCCTGGGGCTAGAATCTGGGGTCCTTGGGAACTCCTTTCCATTCACCCTCGCGAGGTAGTTCAACGCCCACTGCGTTTGACCACCGTTGGTCTGGCTTTCTGTTCCTTGAACCATGAGGTTCGGATGAGAGAACTCATCTGCAGAGAGGAGGTAGCAGGACCTCCACCCTGGAGTGCAGGGAGCAAGCAAGAAGCACGGAGGGGCTCAGCAAACTCAGCACCTGTGAACGAGAGAGCTGCCCTCTACGGCCTCTCTAAGGCGGTTCAGGACGTGCTGTGAGGGTGAACCGCCTGGCAGCGCGAGCGAGTGCCACTGGCAGTGCTAGCGAGTGCCTGGCCTGGCCGTGTCTCCAGGGTGCAGCCTCGAAGCCCTCGCTCCCACCCTCGGTCTGGGTTGAGAAGCCCCTTTGAATGCAGCTTGCAGCCCACTTCAGAGGGCTCTGGGACAGAGCTTTCCCCTGCAGGGTCTATTCCTGGGGAAAGTTCCGGGGTCCTCCCGTGCACGACCCTCCTTCCATCCTGGCTCGGTCCCCAGCATCAGCAGCGGCACCCGAAGCAGCCTCACGGGCTCCATCCATTACCTCTTGCCCGTTAATCGAGCGGATCATGATCTGCAAAATTGAGGGGAAGTTATATTAAGTAGTCCGGTGGTTAAATCTGACACTGTTGATATTTCTCCTCAAAAATAATTAAGAGCTTCCTTCATTGATGAGATCACGTCTTGCAGTCATAATGTGCTTAATATTTTTATCACAAGCCATTTAACTTGAGGCTTTGCTGAAACTCATTGCGACATGCAGACTTTACTTAAGAGATTCCCGCGAGCACAGGTGTGGGTGAAGGACCCATGCGGTATCCGACACAGGACAGCGCCTGGGCCCGCCAACCCACTCCCGACAAAATCCCAAGAGGATTACCCGACACAGGACAGCGCCTGGGCCCGCCAACCCACTCCCGACAAAATCCCAAGAGGATTATCCGACACAGGACAGCACCTGGGCCCACCAGCCCACTCCTGACAATATCCCAAGAGGATGGTTGTTGAAATGCGTGGCCACCCTCCCCATACCCCGCGCTGTGGGAAGAGTGTGAAGACGGCAGGTGCTGTTGACAGCCACAGCGGCTGAGGGATACTGGCCCAGCTGGGGCCTGGAGGGAGCAGGGTGGAGAGGCTTCAGCTCCTGGAACCCTCAGCCCCATGGGTCCCTTCCCTCCTGGGTCCGTTTCTCCGCTGAAGATGAGCCGTCCCTCTAGCGGCTGTCCCCTGGCTGCCAGTAGATGGTGCACATCGAAGGCGTGTGTTTCCTGTGGCTGCCCTAGCTCAGAGGCTTGAAACAACAGGCACGGCCTCCCCCACAGTCCTGGAGGCTGGAGTCCAAAACCTAGGCGTGCAACGCCGCTCCCTCTGCAGGCTCCAGGGCAGGATCCTTTCCCACCCTCCCAGCTTCAGTGGCCCCCGGTGTCCGTGGTGTGTGGCCACGTCCCTCCATCTCTGCCTCCATCTTCATGTGGCCTCCCCCTGTGTCTGTGTCTCTCATGGGTACACCTGTCCTTGGATTTAGGGCTGGATAATCTCATCCCAAGATCCTTACCTTGTTAAATCTGCAAACACTCTCTTTTGAACTAAGATCTCATTGCCAGGTCCTCAGGCTTTGGGTCCATGGACACAGATGTTTGGGGGCTACCATGCCACCCACTACAGGAAAGGTGCCACAACTATTTAATGAATGGGCAAATGAACAAAGGTGACCGGCGGCCACCTCCTGGCCGGGATGTCAATGACTCTACGATTGGAGAGAAGGGAAGAGTCTGGTCCCATCACCCATGGGAGATGGGGAAACTGAGGCTCCTTGAAGGGCAGTGACTTTCCCAGGGTCACCCTGCAGATTGCGGTGGGTGGGGGTAGGATCAGAGCAGGATGCCCCTCCTGCCTCTTCGAGGGCGGGGCTTTGTCTGGAGGCCCTGCTTAGACGCTGCACCGCCAAGGATCTGAGGAAGGAACTGAGTGAGACTGGGGGCGGGGTGGGGGGAGGGAGAGATGGAGGAAAGCTCCATTTGTGATTGACAGTGACCAGTAACTTGCAGGTCTCAGAGAAAAGCCCCTCTCCCCCAGTCCCCACATCCAGCCCTCCCCTGAGACCTCTGGTGGGGCTGGGCATGGCTCCGTGGGGCTCCATCATCTCCATGGATAAATCCACCCGTTCCCTGGAGAAGATTGCACCAGGGGCGTGTGGACTTCTGGGGTATGCGGGAAAAGCCGTCCTGTGTCCCCAGTGCAACAAGCCCCCACTTGCTTGGGGCCACCATGCAGAGCAGATTCATTGCTCCCTTTCAGTGGACCTGCACCCTGCCCCACCTCCACGCAGCACCTTCCCGGCTACACGGCGGACCTGCTCCTCTGCCGAGCCCTCAGACCCCAGTCAGAGGCCCCAGATAAGCCGTGTCAAGATTCCTGACCACCAGAAACTGGAAATAATCAATGTGTGTTGTTTTCAGTTGCTAAGTTTGGGGCAATTTGTGACACAGCAGTCGACAGCTCATTCAGGGCTGAGCACTGCCTCCCCCTCAGGCAGGCCCTGCCCTGGGGGCAGCAGGTCACTGGGGAGGCTTGAGGGCGGGGGGCCTCACCTCCAGGTGCCAGCCCTGGGCCAGGCCACGGGCACAGGAGGGGTCCCATCTCCATTCCTCCAGAGCAGGGGCAGATGGGGCTGGAGAGGGACTGCTGTGCCAGCACACACCTCTACAGACCCTGGGCCACTGCCTCTCCGTGCAGCCCCCCACAGCCATATCCAGGGGCCCTAACTGGGAGGCTCTGTGGGGGTCCCTGCTCTGGCTGACGGTCACCCACTCTGGGATCACAGGAGCCCCCACACCCGCTGCTGGTCACCTGAGCCTCGAGCCTCACAGCCCACCACTGCTTTTCCACATGCAGGACCCCCTCGTCACGTAGCCACTCGTGGTGGTCTGGCGTCAGAGCCAGGCGCTGGCACATTTCCACACGATGAGATCATTGTGCAAATCAGATCCAGGCCTCACGCAAGGAAAAGCAGGAGCTGCTCCCCGGCCTTGCCCTCCCTGCTGTGAAAGCCCGGCCACTCCAGGCAGTGCCAGGCGGTGGCAGGGGGTCTGCAGGGCCGGAGCCCCAGCTTCATGGGCCATCACCACGGAAACCAAAAGCACCCTTTTTGCCCACAGCTGATGTGCTGGCAGGCGGGCAGGCGGCTGACGGGCCTGGAGAGCCCAGGAGACCCTGGGACCACCTCACAGGACAGGAGCATGGGTGGGGACCCCCAGCACCACCACCTCTCACCTGGGTCACCCTAAGTAGCTGGGTGCCAGCTGGCCTCACACCAGGGCCCCTTCCAGAGAACGCGGCTGTCTGCTCCTTGGGAGAGAAACCCTGGGGCTGCAGAGGCCGCTGCGGAAGAAGCCGGCCGCTCCCCTCGGGGAGGCCCTGGCTGGGAGGCCGCTGAAGGCTGATAGCAGCGTCTGTGCTGGTCACGTGAGCGCTCCCGGAGCCAGCAAATCCCCGCTCAGCAGCCTGGGGGAGGTGCTTTGCTGGCAAAGGTGCTGGCACCAGCATGGGCTCTGCTCTGGGGCTGGGCTACCCCAAGGAGGCTGAAGAGACCGAGGCAGCGTCTGCGAACACGAGGCTGGGCGAGCCTCCCAAGTATGGAGCCATCCACGGGGCGGGAAGGGCCGAGACAGATCACCGTGCCATCCCCTCCATCCCAGACGGGGAGACCCAGTGAGAGGGAGGGGCTGCGCAAGTCACTGAGCAGGCAGGACAGGGCCAGGGAGAACCCAGGTCCCCATCACCTGGCCAGTGACCTCGAGCGTGAGGCCTGCGGCCCCATGGTCCAGGCAGCCTTCAGCCTTGAATCGGCTGTCGGCTGGGGTGACGGCAGCCCCAGCTGACCCCTGTACTGCAGCCTGTGAGAGCCTAGGCCAGAGGTGGTGGCCTAGCCGTGCCAAGACTCCTGCACCCCACACAGGGGCTGCTACAGCAGGGCGTTCAGGATGGGAGCGTCACCCTGCCCTGACATCCAGAGAAGCTGCCATTCTCTAAAGCCGCGGGATCCAGAAAGGAAGACGGGACACACATGGTAAGTCCGGGCAAGGTGAAGTGGAGTCTGGGAGAGCGGGGCTGGGAGCTGTGGAGGCTGGTGTCTGATGACAGTGCCACCACGGAGGGGCTGGGCACAAGGTCTCAGCAGCCGGCCCAGGGCCGTGCACTCCTGGAAAAAAGCGGCCCCCAGGAAGGGAGTGCATCCTCGCCAGGTGCAGCTGCTGCCCTGACCCCATTTGTCCTCGGGCGGAAGGCTGCGTGGCTGAGGCTGGGGCCCAAGTCCTCCAGGTGGCAGGAAGCCGTGACCACCCGGCCGCCCGCAGCCTCTCCCGGTCACGCCTGCCTGCGTCTCTATCACATCTCTGGTAACAAATGAGGCGTCCTGAGTGGGCCATCAATTTCGACGCGATTGGTTGTTTCCGGGGTCCGGGCTGTCTGTGCAGCCTTTAGGGTGGATAAACACGCCGTGGCCTTTGTTCCAGGCTTTCAAGGAGACATTTGTCATGGAGATTTATCCTCACTTAGGCCGGAGCTTGCGTGCCTGGGCTCCGTGTTTATCTCCGAGGGCGCCCACTCACCCTGAGGCTTCCTATGGGAAGAGCTTCCCGGCGTGGGGCGCAGAAGCCCCCCAGGACAAGCTCGAGGGTCCAGGATGTGGCACAATGAGCTGCTACACCTGTCACCCTGCTGCCCGCCCAGCCTGAGGCAGAGCCAGACCTGGCAAGTGTTGGCTGAAAGACAAACGAGGGGGCAACTGACTGAGGTCCCCACGGGGATCCACTCCGGCCATCAGGACTGGGGAGCCCTGGCGCACTGTCGAAGGAGGTGGAAGTGGGCCCGGGTGGCCTGAGGACCAGCCCAAGCACCCCCGGCTCTCTCGGGGCTGGGCACCCACTACCCCCTGGCCAATTCTTGTCCCAACCTCTCAGGGGCTCTTTCGGGAGGTGGGGCTCTGGGGAGCACCAGCGGCTCAAGGACACAAAGGGCACAGGAATGCTCAGCACGCAGTAGGGGGCAGCAAGGGCAGGGCCTCCACCATGGCACAGCCATCATGACCCTAACGGGGGCTGTCTGCAGGGCGGCAGGCCTGGGAAGGCCAGCTTTGTTTCATGCTGACCAGCAGCACCTGGGCCAGCTCAGAGCAGCCCTAGAGATGCCCCTGGCTGCTTCCCCTTCCCACACCAGTGTCCACCCAGCCCCTTCCTCTCCCAGCCCTGCCCCTAAAGGAGTGAGGCCCACAAGAGGGGTGACGGTGAGAGGAGGAAGTGGGAGTCTGGAAAGCCTCAGTGGCAGATCTGTGTGAACTTCTTCCTTCAGGAGGGGGTCTGGGCCCCTGAGCCAGCTATGCCCGGAAATGGGGTCAGTGAGTACTTGTGGAGTGAGTGAGTGAGCAGGGGAGAGGGAACAAGGGAATGAATAAAGAAAAGGAAGACATTCTAGAATGTTTCATTTTTAAAAAAAAAATTTTTTTCCTTTTTTTTTTTTTTTTGCATTTTTGGGAGTATCTCTAAGGTCATTGCTCTTCAGGGGCTCCCCTTGCCATCTTCTTCCTTCTTGAGTTCTCTGTTCTTGTCTATCATTATCTGCTTTCCTCAGACAAGGTAGGGGGCGATGTGTCATCTCTGAATCCTTGAATACCTCCCATGAGCTCTTCCTGGTGTGCGAAGGCTATCTTAGCTGGGTATAGAACCTGCCCTCCGTCAGCAGTGCAGAGGCTGTTCCACTGCCTCCCACCTTCATGGCAGCCTGGATCCATGTTCTGTTTAACTAAAATCACAATTCTGAAATGCAGACACTTTGGTCATGATGTTTGGTCATGATCTTTTTTACACATTACCATATTCAGTCTGCTGATGTCGTAAGATGCTTGTGTCTGGGTTTGTGAGTGGGATTTTCCTTCCTCACACTTTCCTATTTGGATTTTTGTGTTCAGATTATGCTCACCTGATAAAATAAACTGGGAAGAGCTCCCTCTTTTCTCTGAAAGGTTTTGTATAAAAACTGCATTTTTTTCTTTAAATATTAAATCAAAGTTCTGAATGAAGACTCTTTGGGCCTAGAGTTTTCTCTAGGGAAGAAACACTATAAAGACAATTTCTGTAATAGTCATAGGTAAGAATTTTTCAGGTCTTCTATTTCTTCTTGTGGCAATTTTGATAAACGCCTCTTTCTAGAAACTGTTAGCTTCATCAAATGTTTCAAACTTATTGACTTGAATTAATTTATAATATTCACTTATGGCCAGGTGTGGTGGCTCACACCTGTAATCCCAGCGCTTTGGGAGGCTGAGATGGGCAGATCACCTGAGGTCGGGAGTTTGAGACCAGCCTGACCAACATGGAGAAACCCCATCTCCACTAAAAATACAAAATTAGCCAGGCGTGGTGGCCCATGCCTGTAATCCCAGCTATTCGGGAGCCTGAGGCAGGAGAATCACTTGAACCTGGGAGGCAGAGGTTGTGGTGAGCCGAGATTGCACCATTGCACACTCCAGCCTGGGCAACAAAGAGCGAAACTCCATCTCAAAATAATAATAGTAATAATAATAATAATAATAATATTCACTTACAATTTTTTCTCTTCTTAAATTTTAGAGATCTATCAGATCTGTAGAGATTTCTCTTTTTCATTCCTAACACTGGCTATTCATGCCTTCTCACATTTTTCTTGATCTGACTTACCAGGGCTTTACAGATTTTTTACATTGTTTTATTTTTAATTAACAATTAATAATTGTGTATACTTACGGGGTACCAGGTGATGTTTTATTCTATGTATACATTGTAGAAAGAGTCAATCAAGCTAATTGACATATCTATCACCTCATCAACACATTGTTTTTTGTGGTGAAAACATTTAAAATCTATTCTTTTGGGAATTAAAAAATGTAAAATGCATTATTATTAAGTGCAGTCACTGTGCGGTGCAACAAATCACTAAAACTGATGTCCTTTCAAAGATCAAGCTTCTGGCATTAGTGATTCCTTTGTTTTGTATGTTGTTTTCCATTTCATTACTTTCAGCTCTTATTTTTTTATTTCCTTCTTTCTTTGTTCCCCTTTTTCTAGTTTATTGAGCTGGATGTTCAGCTCATTAATTTTCAGACATCCTTCTTTTCTAATATAATCATTTAAACCCATAGAATTATCCTTCCCTACAATTTTAGGCAGATCCTACGAGTTTTACTGCGAAGTACTTTTTCATCGTTCAGTTCAGTGTGTCAGTTTAGTCTGGTTTCTTGTTTGGCCGAGGGGTTGTTTTCATACTTCCCGGATGGCCGGGTATTTTCCACTCCGTTCTTGTCCCCAGTCCCTCACGTGGTTGTGCTGTGGTTGGAGAAGGTACGTCTCACGAGTCCTTCAGGGCACGGCGACTCCCCAGTCCCTGGCATCAGTCTCCAGCGGTTCACCTCACCCTTGGGGACAAAGTCAGCACACTAATGTTCTCAGAGGGGGCCCCTGTCAAGCCCAGGGCTTGGATGAGGTGGGCGGGTATGCGTTGAAGGTGGAGGGAAAGTTAGGGAAAGTCATGAGGCTCCTAGAATCCTCCTGTCTATGAAAAGGTACAACTCTTTTTGGGAGAAATCAGGCAGTCACCTCCAAACACACAGGTCCCAGCCGCATAGTGTGGGGGAGTTGGGTCTGGGTGTGATCGTCTGGTCAGGACACAGTTCAGACTGAGGACATGCCAGATAGTAAGAGAATCTGGTGTGGCATCACAGTTGAGTGAGGACCTCACAGTCCCCACCCTGGGAACGGTGACCCCTGCTGCGTCCAGCAACGTGGGCAGTGCCCACTTCGTTCCAGTTAGCTTCCTCCAAGTGCCCTCCAGGGCACCATGGAAGACCTCATGCAGTGACCCAAATCCCCCCTCTCAGCGGAGAGCATCCTAGGGCCACTCTGTCCCTACTGGCTCCCACTGACCCCGCTCCCTCAGAGCCCATGCCACACGGTGGCTCAGTGTGGGGGCCTGAGGAGCCCTGGGCACCAGCCTAGTGGAAACCCTTCTTCCGCGGAAGGGGGAAGGGGTTGGATCAGTCCCAGAGAGATCAGGGCCACAGTCAGGACTGAAGCACAGCCCGGACATGCTGACGGGTGACAACAGAAAGTAGGTGTGTCCATGTGGGGCGATGAGGGACCCTCTGCATGGGAGCTGGTTCCTCATGCGTCTGGCCTGACAGGGAGGAAAGAAAGGGACCCCAGGACAGACAGAGCCACAGGGCAGACACGCGGGTCAGTGGGTGGCTCCTGGCGTCCCCGGCCCCCGGTCCCACCTGGCGGTCTGTGAGGGGACCGTGTAGCGCTCCCATACCACAGGCCCTGCTGCATGCCTTGGTCAATGTTGCTTTTGCAGCTGAATGTCTATTTCCCGATTATCTGTCCACGGCAACCCCGGGGCTCTCAGGAGTCACAGCCCCACACGGGGCAGCCGGAGGGAGAGCACAGGGAAGTTCCAGAACTCTGCTTGGGGCCGAGCGTCCTGACGCCAGGCCAGGCTGCTGAAGAGTCCATCCTGGCTGTGCCCCTTCCTAGTTCAGCAACCTAGGGTAATGAGAGAACTGTTCTGTGCCTCAGTTTCTCCAACTGTCAGTGGCAGTACTGATAGTCCCTACCTGGAGAGATAGTGCAGGGGACAAAGGAATGTGATATTTAGGAGTCTGTTAGAGAACAGCCTACTCCCTCAAAACTGTTCCTTGGAGACAGTCACCATGAGACCTCAGAACTGACAGGCAGGGAGGGGCTGCGGCCCCAGCTGGGAGCCCAGGAAGGCTTCCTAGAGGAGGTGACACTGCACTGAACACAAGGGATGTTCAGGGATAGTCTATTTTCCCAACTATAATCCCCAAAGCCAGCGTCCCAGGGTGTTCTGTCTGGACTTTAGGGAGGCCCTGGCAGCTGGGTCTGTGCCCAGCCCATTGTCCGCTCAGCCGTCATCAGTGTATTCTCCGCCCGTGGAGTGTGCTGGACCCACGGCCACTGTGTGACACCTTGTCTGGGGCTGATTCTGTACAGAGCTTGAAGGAAGCTTCCAGGCTGGTTAATTACAGTCCTGCAAAGTGGAGGAAGGCCTCTCGCCACTGCAGGACAGTGGCCCTGGGCCGAAGGAGTCCCATGGCCTGTGTGGCATTTAGTGACTGGCACACGGCTATGTAGGGACACTTCCAGGACCGGTTCCTGCACCGCCCAGGCTTACCGGGGCTCTCACCTCCCGGGACTGCAGCTCTCTGCTGCGGCAACACTGTCCCTGCTCTAGTTTCCATCCAGCTCCAGAGCCGCGGCTCTGCAGGAGGCCTCCCCGGGGTCCGGGGTCCAAACCCAAGCCCACCACTTCCCAGCCTCACATGGGCCTGGACTTTCACTGGCTTGCAAAGCTGGGTTTCTGATGCTATCCACAGGACTGCCAAGGTAGACGTGACCCACATAAGCCTCCGAGCACTGGCCAGCGCATAGTAGGTCCTCAAAATATGTGGCTCAAAGAACATGCTCAGAAAGCTGGACCATGAGTGCCAGGCTGCATCCGCTGGGGCCCTGGCCCGTGCTGTAGGACAGCCCCGGCCCTTGCAATTCACACGTGGCTCTCCTAGCTCTCAGCTCCTATGGCCGCACTCTCACTCTTGGGCCCTGTCTTGGACGGTGAACGCCCTCCAGCCAGTGCTTGGGTCTGCCCTGTCGTTCATACCTGCGTTCCGTCCTCTGGTGTTTTCCCCGTGCTACCAAGGACCAGGGCCTGAGGTCCTGGGAGCAAGACAGACCGGGTGAGAGATGGTGACTGAAGCGCCCAGACCAGCATCTGCCTTGCTCCCCTGTGACTGCCGCATCGCATGTCTGCAGGCCGGGAGCTTACAAAAGGCTTGTCTTTTTTCAGGGCTTTGGAGGTCAGAGGTCTGAAATCAAGCTGCTAGCAGGGGTGGCTGTCCACCAGGAGTGCAAGCCCCACAGAGCCTCCAGCCACCCTGGAGGAGACTCACCCTCTGCTCCCTCTGGAGGCTCCAGCACAGGCTCCTTCCTGCCTCTCCCAGCTTCCAGTGGCCCTGGGCATCCTCGGCTTGTGGCCACATCCTTCCAGTCTCTGCCTCCATCTTCTCAGGGGCCTCCTCCTCTGTGTCCAGTCTCCCTTGGCTCTCTCCTCGTGTAAGGACACATGCCAGCCATGGGATTTAGGGCCCACCCAGATGATCCAGGACGACCTCACCTCAAGATCCTTCACTCGAAGACCCTAGTTGCAGGTGAGACCACAGGGTGGGCTCCAGGCATTATGCTACGGCCATATCCTTGAGGGGCACCATCCAACCCACCGCAGCATGTGAGCACCAGCTGTGCCTGGGGTGGCCTCCTTGGTGCTCTCCAGGCCCAGCCTAAGCTGCACAGGGCTGCCTGCTGGCTTCCTGGGGTCCCACCATGGCCAGAGCCTTCCCTGCTGTGACCTGAGGGAGCCAGGCCTGCAGAAGATGCATCCAAGCGAGAATCGGGCCAGGCTTATGTTTCACGCCCTGGAATATCCAGGAGCCCACCCAGCACCAGGGGGCAGCTGGCCGTCTTCTGTTTACCCTGGAGCTGCTGGACCCCGGTCTATGCTCACAGCCCACCCCTTGGTCCTGCTGGGGCGCTGGGTCTGGAATGCTTTCCATGTGAGCGTCCCACCAGGAGGAGTTGCTGAGGCTTCAGTCGGCCCAGCCCAGGCAGCTGCTGCTAGAACTTTCGCCCAGCAGTGGCTGGTGATTCCCTCCTGAAGAGCTGGGAAAGGAGAAAGGTGGACAAATGAGAAAGACAGAGGCCTTTCTCTGTCTCCTGGGGTCCGGAGGTGAGTGGCAACTGTCCGACACTGAGCCTGGGTCAGGTGAGGACACAGGAACCATCTGAGGTCTTTCCTCATCCGACCGGCTCTCCCAGGGCCCTGCAGATGGCAGAGGAGGCAGGACACCGCCCACGGTGAAGGGAGGCGCAGCCTGCCTCCCTGCCTGCCTCTCTGCCCACCTTCCTGCGAGGATGCCCCATGACTGACTCAGAAGCCCCGAGGCCACACCAGGCCTGGCTCCCCAAATGCCCCCCACAACCCAAAATGGAGGGGCCCCAAAAAACGGGGGGCATGGGACCTGGAGGGAGTGGGCCTCTGCTGGATGGTGGGAGTGAGAAGGAGCTTCTCTCTTTGGCCAGGGAGGACGGTGGCCTGGCATCCTGGCAGGGGCACCAGGCAGTAAGGACAGTAAGGGCTGGATGTGGATGTCAGACCCACCTATCCCCGTGGGAGTGGGGTACGGCTGGGACTCCTCTCTCCTCCTTGGAGCAGAGTGCAGCTGGGGTAATTACCAATGCTTTCTCCACGTAATGACAAAATGCACTTTTAGCAAGAAGCTCTAAATCATTTCTGAGCAATTTCTTTTGTAAAAAAAGTGGAAATACAAGAAGACAGAACAGAAGAAAAAAGCCTTTTCTGGGCTGCCATTCCCAGGAGGAACGGGCTCAGAGGCTGCATCCAGGCTGCCTGTCCCCCAGCCTCTGGCCCAGTGCAGGGGAGACCAACCCCGGCCAACCCCAACTTCTGTCGGACAAAGTAACCACGGGGCAGCCACACTGGCCCTGGGGCTGAGAAAGGGGGACAGCCACTCACCACCCTTGGTCCTTGTTGCCCTCTCAACAGCCTGGGGTGCTGGGGACTGGCCTCTCCATCACTGCACGCAGCTGCAGGTCCCCTCTCCCCACCCAGGAGCTTGGTTTGTGGGACAGAGTCAGGGATGGGAGACCAGGGGGTGCAGACCTGGTGTAGGGGCTCTCCCAGGGGCCCAGCTTGGCTGGGAGAGGCCAGTCCCAACCAGAAGAGCGAGTCGGAGGCTGTGCAAGGTGACAGTGTGTAGGAGGACAGGGAAAGTGAGCTCCAAGCTGGAGGGCAGCCTGCGAATGCCACACTGATCAGGCAGCTGCCATCGGAGACCACCTGTAGGAGCCTTAACCCGAGGGCGGGCCTCAGGGGTGAGGCCAACTTGGAGCCTGCTGTGCAGGGGAGCCACCGCTGGTGGACGCACCCCTATTCTGAGCAGCCACCTCAGCCCACGTGCTGTGACCAGGGGCTCCCTGGGGCAGCACAGAGCAGGATCTACTGAGACAGGATGCAAAGGCTCCGGTCCTGCCTGCCCCCAGCCCCCAGCCTGCACAGCAGAGCCAGGCGTACAGCCTGAGCAGCCACAACCTGTTGCCTCCCACTCTGTCCCCTTTTCCTGTTGCCAGCCGCTGTCCCAGACCTGTGTCTGCACAACCCCGCCACCCACCCCTCGTGCTCCGTGCGGTCGCAGTAATCCAGAGTCACTTGAAACCTGGATAATATTTCAGCTCAGCCCCGCCACCATTATGGATTCATTTGACATTCAGTGTGCGGCAATAACAATGAATTTCCTGGATGCTGAATGTCACATCCTTCCTCGAGAGCCAGCACGCGTCATTACGATGCAGAGCAATGTCCCAGCAGCTCCCAAGAAGGCTCCTGGAAGGGCTGAGGGCTGGCGGCTGGCAGTGGCCTTGCTGGAGCCGCCGCCCAGCGCCCCAGGCCATTCTGCCAAACATGGTGCATGGTGCTTTCTCCAGACAAGGCCGGCCAGGGCCACCGGGCAGGACCACAGCCCCCGCAGAGCCCTCCAGACAAGGCCGGCCAGGGCCACCGGGCAGGGCCACAGCCCCCCACAGGGCCCACACCCAGCTGCCAAGTTCTCTAGTACTGCCAGGGGCCCCAGGGCCAACCCAGGGCCCCTCTAGCTCCAGGGACCTCCAGGACAGTTCCAGCAGACCCTGCATCCACCACGGAGACCCCGTCTCCCTTTCAGCCCCTAGAGCCCACCCTCCTCCCTGATAATTGAGAAACCAAATTGGGACTCCAGTCACTCCCTGCTTGAAGGACTCTGGTTTTCCTCTGTGAGACAGAAGTCAAGCCTCTCCCAGCACAACTTGCTCCTCAACCCCCACCTCGCTCCACAGCCCCTGCCTCCAGCCCCTCAACCAGACGTCTGTTCCTCCAGCACACCAGGCTCTGCTGCGCCTCTGCACACTTCCCTCTGCTGGGAAAACTCGACCACACAGTGAAGAATCTCATCTCACGAGGACCTCCCATGTGCCAAGCCTTCAGATTCACAGCCTGCAGCCCCGATGACAGCTCCGTGAGATGTCTCATTTGACAGATGGACGGACTGAGGCTCCAGGAGAGGACGTGGGTGGATGAGGGGCCAGCACACCTGTCGGTGCGGAGCCTCTGCTCCTCCCTGAGGGCCTCCTTCCCACCTCTCAGGTCTCTGTACCACAAGGCCACCCAGCAGCCGACCCGGGGTCCTCCTGTCCCTTCCCTCCGTGCCCCACACAACAGGGCTTTGCCAGCCTGTCATGTGTCTTTCTTCTTCACTGGGCTCTGAGTGCCTGAGGACACTCGCTATTATTCAGAAGTGGGCGGGGCTGGCACTGGGAGCCCCTTCACTTCTTCTCTGGGATGCTGGAATCTGGGGGAGGGACCACAACAGGAGGCAGTGGCCAGTCACCGCACTGGGGGCCCCAGCTCCAAGGGGCGAAGCTGCAAGACATCCACAGCCGGCTTGGGAGGTTCGTGCTGGGAGAAGGGGTCGTCACGATCCCCTCTCCTCACTCCCCTCCTGCCCCACTGTCTCCCTCACCTGCTGGGATCTGCTGGCCTCCTCCTCAGGCCTCCTGGCCTTCCCTAGGACCAGTGTTCCCCCACCTTCCCGTCCCCTGCCCCTGGCCACTCCCGTTCCTGCCTGACCACCCCAGTCCCTACCCCTGGACTGCCGTATACAATCCCTCTGGGCCAGAGCTGCCCAGGTTGGGAGAAACTGGCTGGGTCCCTCCAGGGCTGGAGGGCACCCAACCCTATTGTTCTCCTGGTGGGATGGAGACAGCAAAGAGAGGCCGAAGAAGCTAAGATCTAGCTTAGCAGGCAAAGGGCCAGGCTCCAGAGACCATGGTAGATTCAAGATGGAAGCAAATTTCTTGTTTCTTCTCCCTGGAGAAATGGACTCTGATCCACCTGCCCCATCGAGTCTGCACTGGCCTTAATTGGTGACTTGTTGACCAATGGAATGTGGCAGAAGTGACATCTGGGACTCCCAAAGCTGTGTGGTCAAGAGTCTTGTGGCTTTTACCCAACTCACTTGGAAATCTTCAGGGCAACATGTTTACCCCCTGGCCATGCTGTGAGAAGCCCTTGGCTCCCATGTAGGGAAGGAGGGACCACACGGCATCCAGGCACCAGGCATGTGGGAGAAGATGCCATCTGGAAAGTGGCCACAGTGGACACCATGTAGATCCGAGAAAAACCTCCCAGCTGAGCCCTTTCCAAACGTGAGCCCACAAAATCAGGAGCAAAATAAAATGGGGGGGTGTTTTAAGCCACCAAATTTTGAGGTAGTTTATTACACAGCAATAAGTCACCAGAATATAATTTGATACCCGGAAGGTGGGGGTGCTGCTATAACAAAATCTTTAGACACGGGCCATTGGCCCTGATCTCATACCATCCACAAAAATCAACTCAAAATGGATTGAAGACTTAGATGTAAGGCCTACAACCATTAAATGGGTAGAACACATAGGGAGAAGCTCCCGAACATTGACCTTGGCAACAGTTTTTTGGAGATGACACCGAAAGTTCAGGCAGCAAAACAATAACCAAGCGGGACTGCACCAAACGACAAAGTTCCGGTGCAGCAAAGGCAGCCCTCAGCACATGAGAAGGCCCTGAGGAACGGGAGGAAATTTTCAATACCATTCGCCCACTAAGGGACTCACATCCAAAATATATAAAGAATTCAAATGATCCAATAACAAGAAAACAAATCATCCCATTTTTAAATGGGCAAAGGGTCTGAATAGACATTTCTCAAAAGAAGACATACAAATGGCCAACAGGTACATGAGAAAGGCTCAGCATCACTAATCATCAGGGAAATATATTATGTTGGTGCAAAAGTAATTGCGGATTTTGCAATGGAAAGTAATGGGAAAACTGTAATTACTTTTGCACCAACCTAACACATTTAAAACCACAGTGAGATATCACCTCACACCTGTTAGAATGGCTATTGTCAAAAAGACAAAAAATGGAAGTGTTGAGGATGTGGAGAAAAGGAAACCTTGCATGCTGCTAGTGGGAATAAGTACAGCCATCGTGGCAAACAGTATGGAGGTTCCTCAAAAAGCTAAAACTACAACTACTGTATGACCCAGTAATCTCACAGCTGGGTATGGAGCCAAAGGAAATGATATCAGCATATCGAAGGGATAGCTGCACTCCCTTGCTTATTGCAACACCATTCACAACAGCCAAGAAATGGAGTCAACCTAAGTGTCCGTCGATGGATGAATGGGTAAAGAAAATGTGGTCCATATACACAGTGGAGTACTATTCACCCACAAAAAAGGAAAAGATACTGCCATTTGCAACAACATAGATGAACCCAGAAGACATTATACCAAGTGAAATGATCCAGACACAGAAAGAAAAATACTGCATGTATTTGTAGAATCTTAAAAAGGTGAATACATAAAATCAGAAAGAGGCACTGTGGTTACCAGGGGCAAGGGTGGGTATGGGGGGTGTTGATCAAAGGGTATAAAATTGCAGTTATGTGGGATGACTAAGTCTAGAGTTCTAATGTACAGCATGAGGACTGTAGTCAATACTATACTATATGCTGGAAATTTGCTGGGAATAGATTTCAGGTGCCCTCACTTAAAAAAGGTAACTATGTGGAGTGATGAATCTGTTAATTGGCTTGACTATAGTAATCATTTCACTATGTGTATGTTCAAAATATCATGTTTTATATCTTAAATATATACAATGAAGCATAGTAATTATTTCACTATGTGTATGTTCAAATGTATATCTTTAATGTTGTATACCTTAAATATATACAATTTTATTTAAAAAATGATAATAAGGAAAAGTTCACCATGGGTTATTAGTTTGAGGACCAGATGATGGGAGGAGGCATGGGGAATTGTTGGTGAGGGCTCTAAGGGTGAGGGCGGCGAGGACGTTACTGGAGGCTGGAGGAAAGCCCCCCGTTATGTGGTGACAGTGATGGAAAGTCTGACATACGAAAGAGAAAGAGCAGCTCACCCACCGGTGGATCTGACAGGGGACCCTTCCAGGCAGCCAGCTTTGCCCGTGATAAAATACAAAGACAGAGGGGTGCAGCTTAAGGAACAGTTAAATTCTTAGCAGAATTTAGAGTGAACATAAAAGACCCAGGACTTGCTCAGTTCAAAAACAAAACTGTGTCACCCTCAAGCTCTCCCAACAAAGACTCTCAATACAAACAATGATCTCGGGGCAGAAACGTGTGGCTGCAAGCCAGCACAACTGGAAGCGCTCTTGTCCAGACCTCAGAGAGAAGGAAGGGGGTGGTTCACTGCCCTCTCCGCTAAACAAAAGAGCCTTTAAACATCTTCAGGGAGTGCCCCACCAATGCTCCCAGCCAGTCAATGAGGCTTCCAGGCATGTTTCGGTGCTGTCCCGTAGCTGGCTGCCCAGGGTGAAGACAGGCCAGCCTCAGCAGGCAATGCCAGGGCGGCTTTGATCTAATCCAGCTGATTCTTAGTTGGTCTGGAAGAACCTCTCAAAGCTTTTAACAAAATTGTACCAGTGGTGTTCTCTACCTTCCTAAGGTAGGAGGAGGGCCGAGCTGGGGACCCAGCTGTGAACAGGGACAGCTCATATGGAAGAGAAAGGGTGACTCAGACGATGATGCCAGGAGCCCAGAAGGCACAATCTTCTTCCACCCAGGGGCCCTAGGACAGTTGACGTCTGGGTGGATCTTTGCCGTCACATTCCTTTCTGCATCACATCGGGGAAGAGGAGCTGGCAACGTGCCGGGGTGGATTTCAGGATCGCCATGGAATGACTGCGATGCACTCCTGCTTTCTGCTCTGTTGAATGGGTGTTCGTTCTGATGGTCCCTGGAGTCTTACCACCAGAATCTAGGTGGGTGGGGGGCCCCATGACTAGTCTCTGTGTTGCAGTTGTTCAGATCAGAACAACTGTGCTGGAGGACCCAGGACCCCATGTGCACTGGAGTTCATTAGCTGAGGGGGTCCTGGACCTCCAGCCAAAGCCAAACAGATGAGACAAGGAGGGGTCTCCAGTGGGGCTGAGTGCATGTTGCGAGGGCCTTCAGTGAGATTCAGTGTGTGTTACATTTGAAAGGAATATCAGCAATTGTAGCCACAGGGCAGACTGTGGTAGATTAAAGACGGATAGAAACTCTTTGTTCTCATTGAGAAATGAAGTCGAATCTGCTGCTACCTTGGATCTGCGCTGGCCTTAGTGATTTGCTTGACCTACAGAATGCAGCAGGCATGACATGCTGGGACCTCTAGACTAAGTCCTGTGAAGTCTGGCAGCTTCTGCCTAACTCACTGGAATTCTTGCTCCAGAAGACCAGCAGTCATGTAAGAAGTTCAGCCAACCTGAGATGTCTGAGATGTACCTGTTGTAAGAAGCCCAAGCCATGCAGAGAGGCCCTGGGGGATGAGACACTGTGTGGAGGAGAGAGAGAAACAGAGGCACTGGGGTTCCAAACATAGGAGTGAAGAAGGCATTTTGGAAGGGGAGTCTCCCACCTCAGTCACCCCAGCTGACATCAACTGAATGAGAGATGAATTGCTCAGCCAAGCCCTTTCCACATTCTTGGCCCATCAAAATAAAATAGCTGTTTTAAGCCACTAAGTTTTGGAGTCATCTGTTCACACCAATAGATAACAGGGTAGGGACTGTTAGCAGAGAAAGCGGGACCCAGGGGCCCTAGAACAGTTAACTTCTGGCTAAACCACTGCAGTCACACATCTTTCTGCATCATATCCCTATGCAGTCCCTTCCCATACAGAGTCTGAGATTGGTCACATGACTTGGCTTAGCCAATGAGACAATAGCAAATGTGACCTAGGCATGATGGGGCCTGACTTCTTCCTGCTCTTGGACCCCTGTGACCACATGTGGAGGAGACAGGACCAGTCTGCTGGATGATGAGGGACACATCGCCCAGAAGCCCCATCACCTCAGCCAACAGTCTGCTGGCTACCAGGCATGTGAGTGAAGCCACCCTGGACCTTCTGGCTCCCAGCTGACCTGCTAACTGACCGTAGGTGCATGAGTGAGCCCAGCTGAGGTCAGTTGACCAGATCAGAGGAGAACCACCCACAGAACTGTGAGCAACATGAATGGTTGCTGTAAGCTGCTAGATTGTGGGTGATGTCTTGCACAGCAAAGGCAAACTGATGGTACATTTTGTGGTATATGAATTATATATTAACAATTTTTTTAAAAGTGAATAAAGACAGTGTCTCTCTGCCAAGGACTTACATTGTTGTCACTAGGTTTTCAAGTCAAGGTAGGCAGAGCCAGAGGCTGTGTGCTACCCACAACCTCCCTTTAGGGAAGAGAATCCCCAGGACTCAGTTGGTGGCAGTTGTGCTAAAGAGGGGAGAAGGATATAAGTAGTAGATTAGATGAAGTCAAAGAGAGATTTACTAAATTAGACAGGAGAACTGAAGAAATTACACACAATGCATCTTAGAGAGAAAAGTTAGAAAATACAAAAGAGATATTAAGAGACACGGAGAATAGTTTGGGACGTTTTAATTGACCTAACTTCAAATTCACTGGTGCTTACTTTGGATGTGTCAGTCCTCTGATGAGCAATTTATCATTTCTGTCATAATGTTTGTTTGTTTGTTTGTTAAAATTTCTACTGAGAGTTTCCATCTGTCTACTTAGGTTAATCATCTTGTTTCTGCTTGTTGTCTTTTTCCATTAGAGCCCTTTGCACATTAATTATAGCTATATCTATCTTCCCTGTCTAATGATTGAATCATCTGTGTTACATCTGAGTCCATTTCTAATGGTTGCATTGTCTCTTCAGAGTGTGATTTTTTCTTACTTTTTAGCACGCTTTGTAATTTCTTGCTGAAAATCTGACATATTGTATTGGGTGGTAAGAACTGAGAGAAATAAGCCTTTAGTGGGAAGTTTTTTTGTTTTGTTTTGTTTTGTTTTGTTTTGTTTTTTGAGATGGAGTTTCACTTTTATTGACCAGGCTGGAGTGCAATGGTGGGATCTTGGCTCACTGCAACCTCTGCCTCCCAGGTTCAAGTGATTCTCCTGCCTCAGCCTCCCAAGTAGCTGGGATTACAGGCATGTACCACCATCTGGCTAATTTTGTATTTTTAGTAGAGATGGGGGTTCTCCATGTTGGTCAGGTTGTTCTCAAACTTCTGACTTCAGGTGATCCTCCCGCCTTGAACTCCTGAAGTGCTGGGATTACAGGTGTGAGCCACCGCACCTGGCCTAGTGTGAAGTTTTATGTTAACCTTGCTAGGAGTTGGTCCATGTTTAATATTTGCTGTAGCTATGGGTGCCAAAAGCATCATATTCCTCTAATATCCTTGTTTGTGTCCCCAACTTTTGACTTTGGGCTTCCCTAAGTACTCCTCCTTAGAGAGAGTCTGTGTCTGTCCCAGAATCCACTGCTATTATATGGGAGCCCTGTTGGGATCGTAGTACATGTGGGGGAGGAGGTTCTTTATAATCTTCCAATTATATGTCAGTCTTTTAGTGGGCCTGTGACCCTAGGCTGTTACCTTCACGTGTTTCTGCATGGGTATAGCTTCCCATCCCTGCAATTCCTTTCCTGGTTGCAATATTCCCAATCTATTCTTTTGAAGTTCTCTGGCCCTTGTTTACTATGTTTTTTGTTTTTATCCTAAGGTGAGACAGAAACACTGGAGGGGGCAGGAGTGGGAGGAAACCCCTCCCCCACCTGCAATAAGGTTTCCTGGAGAACAGGCCTTTGTTATGATGAAGGCACTGGGTATATTTCACGTGATTGCCTTCGCTACCCACTGTCAGAGACACGGGGATCATTTTCAGACTTTCAACATGAAAGACTTGTTGGGTTTCTGGGAGTGAAGCCCACGAAAATGGGCTCCCCATAAAGAGTGTGGCCCCGAACCCAGGAGTTGGAGGTTGCAGTAAGCCAAGATGGCGCCACTGCACTCCAGCCTGGGTAACAAGAGCTCCCTGTCAAGCTCCTCCACACTCAGCCCCCAGCAATTCATCAAGGCTGCCAGTCAGGTTGCGGGTTTCTGGCTCCAGCGGATTCTGCTCCAGGTGAGCAGATCTCAGACTTACTCTTCCATATTCATGTGTCTCCCGGGATTTAAGGGTGGCAGTTTGCTTTGCAGCCCCCATTCTCTAATGGGTTTGAGAAAAGTCACTGATTTTCACTTTTTCCGCCTTTTTCTTATTGTTAAGGACAGGAGTGACTTCCAAGGTATTTACATGTTGGAGCTGAAACTGAAAGTTCTGTTGATTTATTTATTTTTATTATTTGTCTGGAGGTTATCACCTTTATCTATGGCAGGATCAGTCCAATTCAAGCTTTGATGGACACACAGCAGTGGAACTTGACTGAAAACTTTTTTAAATGGCAGCTTTTTTCACTTCAAAAATAAAATTTAGAGTTTGCCTCCTCCACTCCCCACCTAAGAGGAGCGAAGCGTGGCCCAGATGACTCACACTGGAGCCTGTCCTCAGCAACGTGGTCCGGTGGGTGTGTTCCTGCCCTGGAGGGGAGATCCGAGGCCAGGGCGGTGCACAGTGCCTTGAGGGTGGATGGGGCAGGTGTGCTGCCTTCACTGCTGGTCTGTCTCGTTCCCCACCTCCAACATTCTTGCAATGCCCTCCGGTGAAGTCAGATCCAATGTCTTCCATGCCTCCCACAGTGCCCCCTGTTTTGTGAACTTGTTTTTTCAGTTTGGAGCCTGCGAGCCCCACACTTTGCCTCCATCTGGCACAGAGTGAGCTTCAGAGTTGGGTAAACTGGCTTCGGATCTGATCCTCCCACAAATTAGGGTGGGGGAGTGGGGGTGTCAAGAGTGACTGGAGGGAAGGAGGCAGCCTTGGATCCTGGATGGGCAGCCCCAGCAGGGACACATGCAGTGGGGGTAGGGGACCCTCCAGGGTCTGCCTTTGCACTTCAAAAGAGGAGAGGGGCACCAGGCTCATGAAACCACAGACGGCCACCCAGTTCAGTGACCGCTGGCCTGCTCACCTTCCTTCTCTTGTCTCCAGGGCCCTCCTTCCTTTCTCTTTGTGTCCTACTCTTTTATCTAGAGCTTGCCCTCTTGGTCACAATGATCCACCGGAGCCTCTTCTAGCGGGGAAGCAATGCTTCTCTGCACTGGTGCTCATTCCACGGGGTCCCATGGGCACTCCTCACCCCCCCGGCCCTAAGCTCCATGCACATTGGACCTTGCCCTTGGGTGCCCTCTTTGGAAAGGGCCCTGGCTGGCACCATCCCTCCATGTGGGCAGGTCACAGATATCTTTTTGTTGCCTTCATGTCTGGGTCATGCTTCTCCTTAGAAGCTCAGAGCTGGGATTCAACCTTGTGCTGGCTTCAGGCAGGTGTAGCTTGGACTTCCCCCAGCAGATGCTTGCACTGCTGGTGGCGCTGTGAGCTGGTGACCCGTGAGCAGTACGTAACCTCTAGGATGCAATTTGCAACACATGGCGAGAGAAATAGCAAGGGCTCCTCTATCAGGTAATTGCAATTCATGGAAACTTCTCCTGAGAAAATTGTTCCCCTGATTGGAAAAATTTTGCCACTAAGGCGCCCCTCCCCATGGTGTCTGCAGGAGTGATGTGTTGGTGACAGCCTGAGTGTGCAATGTGCAGAAGAGTCTGGGAAGCTACCCGTCATGCAGTCAATAGAACTTGGGCCGCACTAGTGAAAAATCAGATCTAATGGAAATGTGAGCAATTGGTATCCAAAAGGAGGGAAGCCAGCAGGACACAGAAGCCATTTGTCCTGCAAGTGCAGCAATGATAAATGTGCTGTGTGGACATTGCCTCGAAGGGGATGTACAACCAATTCATTCGTTTGTTTACTCAACAAATATTTATTGAGCACCTCCTACATGCTAGACACTATTCTTTATGCTAAAGATTTGGCAGGAAAAGAAATGCAGGCAAATCTTTCTGTTTGCGTGGAGCTTGCATCGTAAGGGAGAGAGCAGAAAGCTTACTCGCAAATGAATAGATCATGCTGGATGATGATCAGTGCTACAAAGGAAGGACAAGGAAGATTTTCCTTGGTAGGGCGAGAGACAGAGAGAGATGGAGGCACAGAGGTATGGTGGGGAAGAGAGACCTTCCCAAGAAGGTGGCATCCAAGTTGACTCCAACTAATGAGGAAGAGTTCAGGCTGGTGTTCTCACCATCGTTGTTTGAGGTCCCAGGCTGATGCCTCCCCCAGGAGTGTGCTCACCTCAGGGTCCCAGACTGAGGCTTCTGTCTGGGCACTTGCCCAAGCACCTTGTGTCTGCACATCTGGTGCCAGCTGCTTCTGCAGCCAGAACTGAGACTCTGTGCATGTGGGGCATCTGCACGAGAACCCAATTCAGGCTTGTAGAAGTGACTTCAGAGTCACTCCAGTCTAGGTGGACAGGGAGGGATCTTGCAGGAACCTGGAGTTGGAGGAGGCTGGAAAAGTCTGCAGAGGTTGGGGGTGGGAGACTGGAGCTTGGCAGGTGCAATACAGGTCTGTGGGCAGGAGCTAGAAAGTGCCAGATGTGTGCAGGAGAGAGGAAAAAGGCCTGACCTCAGCCCAGGGTCCTCCAGGGACTCACAGAGATTGCAGCCTGACCGAGGAGGCCACCGGGAAGTGGAGGTGAGGATGACCTTGCCCTGATGTGCCACCTGGAGTCGATGGAGGTGTGGGCAGGCACGGCTGAGCACGGCCCTGCAGGACAGTTACTCAGAGGACTATTGGGCTGGCGCCTGCCTCCCCAGGGATGTGAGCCTGGAGCTCCCCAAGTGTCTTCAGCCTCCGTTGTAGCATCTGGCACTGAGCACATGATCCAGAAGTATGTGTGGAATATGTGCCTGCTCCCAGGCTGGTCACAGGATCCCCTTGTCTGCATGGCCCTGGGTCCAGGGCGTTGGGCTGGGGGTCTCCAGGAGAAAGGGTGCGGCAGAGATGGGAGAAAGCAGAACATCTCATGGGGAAGCAGACTGCATGCATTTGCTGGGCTTCTTCCCTCCCCTCACACCCCCAACGCCCCCCTCAGCCATCCAACACACTGTGTCTGAGAGGCAGAAAGGCTGAGCTGCAGAACCAGGTCACACCACAGGTAGGGAACCCAGGCTCAGAGAGGCCAGGCCATCACCCGAGGTCACACAGAAAGCCCACAGTGGCAGCCCCTTCTCATCTCTCCTTCAACTCCCTGCGGCTCTTCCGGGCTCTGCTGACTTCTCTGGAAAGTGGGTGTCAGGATGGTGTGGGGGCCAGAACCAGAGGATTCCGGAAGGTGCTAAGCCCTCTGTTCTCTCCCTGCATCAGAGCTCCGCCCTCAGTGCAAACAACCCAGACCCACAAGGACAGGAGGTGTGGGTGCCGGGAGTCCTGGCAGGTTGCCTGGCAATTCGGGCAGTGAGTCCTTGGAGGGACAGAGGGCCTCCAGCTGGAGGGTTGGCCTTGCTGGTCTGGGTGCTAATGACCACTGCGGCCCTCCCGCGCCAGGGACCCCAGCCTCCCCAGCTTCCACTCACCTCTTCTGGGCCCTGCAGACAGGAGCACCAGGGGCTGCCGTGGCCCATTGGTGAGTCAATGGACCTTGCCTGGGCCACTCACCCCAACTCCCCACCTCGTTAGGCAGTCAGTGAGCAGCCAGCCTGTCGGCCCAGCAAACTGACACAAACAGCCTTATTACCTGACTAATTAGAGCCCAGAGGCCCAGCCAGCGCCCCCCGCCCACCTCCTCTGCAATCAGTCCCAGTGAGTAACTGCTTGAACAAGTGCTTTGGAGGCGAATCTATGGTGTCCACCGGAGCCATTTCCCAGGTGTATTTCAAACCGGCCGCCATCCTTCCTCCAGGAGGCCTCGCGCCTGCCCTACCCCTCCTCCCTGGGCCAAGCAAAAAGGTCCAAGCCCAGGACCTCATGGGTAGATTCAGCACAGACTGGATGGACAGCGCCAGGCCAGGTGATCAACTCAGCCTGGGCTCGGATCTGTGACATGGGGGTCACCATGCAGGGCTTCCTTACAGGGCTGGGCAGGTAGGAGCACGCATTTCAGGCACCTGGCACACAGCACACTGTCAAAGGGACAGGTGAGGGGACAGCCTACTTAGTGGTCTGAGGAGTTAGAGGATCGGAGCATGGAGCTCGAGGAGGCGGGATTGCACGCACCCACACGGAGCTCGGCTTTCTCATCAGGGATGTGAACACAATACCTGCTCCCCTCAGCCTCTGCAGCAGCAAGACACAGGAACATCGTCCCGAGCCATCTGGGCCCCTGGGGACCCGGACGGGCCTTTGTAAACTTGACTTTCCCTGACCTGAATTTCAGATCCCCTCGGCTCTGACAGTGTCCAATAAATAACTCCACCCAGCATGACTGATGGCAAACCCCAGAACGGCTTTAATTTTGCAGGGTGATAAATTAAATGCAATGTCTGCCTCGTGTGCGCGATTAAACTCTTTTTATAGCGTTTTCATGTTGCTTTATGACTGGACCACTGCACCTCTCAGAATTCTTGGCAGAGTCCTCTGCAGTCAGGCAGCTTGTCCAGGCCAGTGCAGGTCACATGGGTGGTGAGCCGCACCCCTACAACCCCCCGTCCCCGGCCACGGCAGGCAGGGGCAGCTGGGTCCAGGGCGCTGAACGGGGCTCCGCATGCTCCTCCAGCCTGCAGGTGGCGCTGCAGGTGATCTCCATGAGCGCGGAGGGCGATTCACCGGCCCCGCACCTCAGTTCTCCATTTCGGCATTCCATGTTGTACTTTGCCTCTGACCTTTATTCTCCTCTTCCTTTCTGACCTTTATGTGAATTAGACATTTTTTATTCCTGATTTTTCCTTCTGTACCAGGTTGGAGGTTATGTGTACTATTCACATTGTCTCAGTAGTTGGCTGTGGTCTGAATGCTTGCATCCCCCCAATATTCATATGTTGAAGTCTAAACTCCAATGCAATAGTATCAAGAGGTGATGAGGCCTCTGGGAGGTGATTAGTGCCCTTGCAAAAGGGGCTGGAGGGAGCTTGTTTCCAGCTTCTGCGTTATGAGAACACAGGGAGAAGTCATCATCTGTGAGAAACGGGCGCACCAGTCACCAAATCTGCTGACACCTCCATCTTGGACTTCCCAGGCCCTAGAACTCTGAGCAATAAATATTTGTTGTTTATAAATTGCCTGGTCTGAGGTATTTTGACATAGTAGCCTGCATGCACTAAGGCAGTTGTTACTAATAATTTTAATAGGCTTTTTTCAAAGTCAAAAGTTAACCAAAGGGCCAGACCAGTTTCAGTAAAGCAAAGAAATAAATGCATGAGGAAAGAAAAGAGAAAACGTGATCATGTTCTGAAGATAATATGATTGTTTAAGTAGAAGGGGAAAAAAACTAATACTAATCAGAATGAAGATAGTTTAGCAAGTTTGCTGGGCACCAAATCAATACCCCAATCCAACTGCATTTCAATACAATCACAATCTATACAAACCGATGTCTCTACCAACCATGGTCATAAAATATAAAATTTAAAATGTCATTTACACTAGCAATTAAAAATATTAAATATGTAAGAAAAAAACAACAGGTGTGCAAACACATTATGGAAAAATAATAAAAGCTTTATTTAAAGACATTAAAGAAGATGTAAGTAAAAGGAGAGATGTATCATATATTTCATAAACATACTATGTACTTCATCACCATATCAATTTTCCTCACATTGATCTAAAGATTTAACACTTAAAAAAAAAATCACAAGAGATTTTTTCATGTAAGAGCAAAGGACTAAGATTAGCCAAGATGCTCTTGAAGAAGAAAGCAAACTGGGACCTCTGCAACATAGCAGGACTTAGCACAGAGCTGCAGTCATTAAACTGTGTGGTATGGGTGCACATATGGACAAAAAGACCAACAGAAGATTACTGAGAACACAGAAAAATATATACTGATGGAAACTTGAAGTATAACTTGACAGAATAAACAGTACAGATCAGTGTAGAAAGGATGTTTTTGGATAAGGTGCTGGGAAACTTGCTATCCATACATATCCATCTAAGTAGAGAAAATGAATCCCTACCTCACATCACACTCAGAAATAAATCCCAGGTGATCAAAGACTTAAACATGAAAGGCATAACTAAAAAGACTGTTGAAGAGGGAGGGGTTTCTCAAACAAGACACAAAAAGAGCAAAGCATGAAGGGAAAGCTGTAATGAAAGGTAATTTTATTGAAATTAAGAAATTCAATTCAGCAAAATAAACCATTTAAAAAGTGAAAAGAAGGCTGGGGACAGTGGCTCACACCTATAATCCCAACACTTTGGGAGGCTGAGGTGGGAGGACTGCTTGAACCTGGGGTTCAAGACCAGTCTGGGCAACATAGCAAGACCCCTTCTCTACAAAAAGCAGTAACAACAACAAAAGGTGAAAAGACAAGTCACAGGCTACGAGAAAGTATCTGTAACACATCTAACTGACCAACAGCATACAAAAAATATAAAGAGATTTTACAAATTGATAAGAGAAGGCAAAAATCCCCATGGGAAAAAACAGGCAAAAAATTTGAACTAGCATTTCACAGAAGAGGAAATACGCAGATTCATAAACATTTGGAAGTAAGTTCAACCTCTTCAGTAATCAAAGAAATGCCTTTGTTTGTTTGTTTGTTTTTGTTTTTGTTGAGATGGGGTCTATCTCTCTCACCCAGGCTGGAGTGCAGGGGCACAATCATAGCTCACCACAGCCTCAATCTCCCAGGCTCAAGCAATCCTCCTGCCCCAGCCTCCCAAGAAAATGGGATTACAGACATGCACCGCCACTTACTGCTACTTTTCAAAAATTTTTGTAGAGACAAGGTCTCACTATGTTGCCCAGGCTGGTCTTGAACTCTTGAACTCAAGTGATCCACCTGCCCTGGCCTCCCAAAGTTCTGGGATTACAGGCTTGAGCCACTGTGCCTACTCAGAAATGCCTTTTGAAAATCCTCTAGGGAATTCTGATTGTGATCATAGACTGAACATATGCCTCTCACTTTCTCTCCACACTCCTACTAAAACTATAATAATGAGAGGTTTTTTAATGACATAAACTCTTAGGGATGAGAAGAACACAACAGGAAGAGGGGAAGCATACTTTATGACAGACTAAATCATAAACAACAAACAGTAAACAGTAAAAATAAACACAACAAAATTTTGGAAGCTGGAAAGCAGATAGACAAGTGCTAACTGCCTTAGCAGACTTGAGAAAGACAACTCCTGAGCCAGCAAGGGAAAAACTGTGAATAAGCCTGATTTGCTCCCAAGAATATTTAAAATCTCAGGAACTGGCAGCAGCAGGTGTCTCTAGGACTGACGATGAAGGGGGAGTGGCAGAGCCAGGACTAGGATGAGGCTAACAAGATACCAGAGCACAACATTTAAGGAGCTACATTATTAGCCATTAGAGAAGTGTAAATTCAGATCACGATGAGATACCACTACATACCAGTCGAACACTTAAAATAAATAGTGATAATACCAAATGATGGGGAAGATGTGGAGAAACTGGAGATCATTCATACGTTGCTGGTGAGAATGTAAGGTAGTACAATCACTCTGGAAAACAGTCTAGCACTTTCTTATTAAACCAAACATACTCTTACCCTATGACCCAACAATTACATTCTTGGTCATTTATCCTAAAAAATAAAAATTTATATTCACATGCAAAATCTGTACACTGTTGTTCATAGTGGCTTTATTTGTAATAGCCAAAACCTGGAAACAATCAAAATTTCGTTTAGTAGGTGCACGGTTGAACAAATTGCCATACATCTATGCTGTGGAGCATTAGTCAGCAATAAGAAGGAGCACAGTTGATGCATGCAGTAACTCAGATGGCTCTCAAGGGAATTATGCTGGGAGGGGGGACAATCTCAAAAGGTCACATGCTTTACAGCTTCATTTATACAACATTCTCAAAATGATGAAATTATAGACATTGAAAAAAGATTAGTGGTTGCTAGTTTTCTCCAGAAAATAGGAGAAAAGTAAAAGGACTATCCAGTATGGTGGTGAGGGGAGATCCAGGCATACAGGGCAGCCAGTCTAGATCAGAGCAGATTTTTCAGGACACCAGAATATTGAAGGTTGTCAGCTCCTGATGAACCATCTTTTTATCCTCATTTACCCACAAAATGGTTCACGCCAAACAAGGGAGCAAACCAAGAAAGAGGAAGGCATGAATGCGATCCAGGAAACAGGGACCCCCACCTGGGAGAAAAGCATCAGCAGAGGCAAGTCCCAGGATGAAGTGTGCAGCCAGCCCAGATGAGAGGAGAAAGAGGTCTTCAGGCAGAAGGTTTCCAGGAATAAGTGATGTGGAAAAGTGCACAGAAAGGATATTTGAAGATGTGGGAAGAATTAGTGATAGGTTAGGGAAAAAAGTAAGCAAATGAAAAAGCAAGGCAATGAATAACTTTAGGAAACACAGAAAGTAAAAAAGGAAACATAATTGGAGTATACTATGTTAGGCTGAGCTATGAATGTTATATAGACAACATAAAGATACAAAATTTAACCAAATATTATAGTATAACTATACTGGAAGAGAAGAAAGGGGAGCACAGGAGCTGGCAGAATGCAAGGGCTAAATTCTCATTACCATAATAGGAAATTTTAAAAATTATATTCTAAAGGAAGTAATAAAAAGGTAGCAATATATACACAATATTTAGAAAAATGCAGATGTGTAAATGCCAGAACAAAAAAAAATTAAGTCAATAATGGTTAATTCCAGAGGTGACCCTGGTGGGATCAGGGAAGAGAAGATCAGTGAACATACCATTTTGTACTGTGTGAGTTTTGTTGTTTCAGCTATACACATGCTCGATAATAGACAATTAATTGGATTAGATAGGATTGGACTGGATTTAAATTGTATTTATTAAGTCAAAATAAAATAATATGATATCATTTTACTACAACCAAATTTGCACAAATTAAGAAGCAGATCAATTCTAGGTACTGGAAAGGAAGAGCGGGCAATAGGATGTCTCAGCCACAGCAGTCAGAGCTACGCTTACTTTGGAAAACAGTTTCTCAAACCTAGTAAAGGTGACTTTACACATAACTAACAAGCCAGCAACTCCTCACCGGGGTGCCATCTCTAGGGGACCCCCAACCTTTTCCAACTCCTGGCAGAAAACAGCAGTACTTATATGACACAATGGAGTAAATGGGCGAGGCTGCTCCAGGCTGCAAGGCCAGCCAGAAAGTCCAGGGTCCAGGCTGCTCCAGCCCTGCTGGCTGCTCAAGCAGAGTGGGACCCCATTGCTTAAACATGCCTGCACCCCAATCACAGCATTCCAGCGGGCTCATCCGGAGAAAGGCTCATGTGCATGCACCTGGAGATGTATACCAGGATGTTTATAGCAGCACAGTGATTGTAAAAAGCCTGCAGGCAACATAAATGTCCATCAGCGATAGAACTGATCAACAAATTGTGATATATTCACACAACGGAGTACCCAACAGCAATAAAGACTAATGAACTGCACCATAAGCATTCAAATGGATAGTCCTCATGCATATAGCATTGAATGAAAGAGCAAGACACAAACGTTATATATGAAGAAGGTTCTATTTACATAAGGTCTAAAAGCAGCTCAAACAAAACAATATGTTATTTAGGATCACAGATATAAATGGCAAAAATGATCAAGGAAAACAAGGGAAAGATGAACACAAATTCAAGTTCGCATTACCTGGGAATATTGGGGATTGAAGAGGAGACTGTGATTAGGGGGAAGCATTCTGTGGGCTGTTGAGGCTCCGTGGGGATTTTATCCAAGTGGTGGCTACAGAGGAGTTTACATGATTATTAATCTTCTTCTTCTTTATACCATACGTATATTTTATACTCTTATATATGCTATATAAAATGGTAATAAAATTAAAATGATTAGCAAGAAAATAAGCAAAATGCAATAGTTAATACTGTAATCCTCTTACTCTCCTCTCCAACAATACAGGATCTGAGAATATGTTTACTCCCAACACTGACCTCCTATCGATATGTAATTATTATGTATTTAATAATTACATATCATGTAATTATATGTAATTATTATGTATTTAATAATTACATATTATGTAATTATTATGTATTTAATAATTACATATTATGTAATTAATATGTAATCAAGCATTTTATTTCCACCTTGTTCTTTTTAGCCAGACATTATCACCATTGCTTCAAATTGTCAGTGTTTACTGACGTGCACCTACCTGTCTCACCTTTCTTTGATTGCTAGTCCTTCCCTTGTTTTAGAACATACTCCTAGATCATTTTCCCTCTTCCTAAAGTAGGGATTATTGTTAATAAATTCTTCCCACTTTTAGCCAAAAATATCCTTATTCATTCTAGGTCTTAAAAATATTTTTTTTCCTCAGGCATATGACTCTACGTCATGCATAGATTACCAGTTGCCCTCCATATCTGCGGTCCCCTTCTTCAGTAACAGAACACACAATTTTCACTGGGCAGGTGTCTTCCAGGAATAAAGGCCACATTGCCCAGCCCTGTTTGCAGTGCAGTCTGCCATGTGACTAAGATCTGGCGATGGTAAGGAAACCTCAGGAATAAAGGCCATGCATGGTGGAGCAACAGGACAGAAGTAGCCGCAGCTCCTCATGCTGAGTGCAGGATAGCAGCCCTGGACCTGCCCCCTTCCGGCTTCAGAAACACATAGAGAAACACACTTCTATCATGTTGAAGTAATGATTATTTGAGAGCTTTCTATTCTATCTGGCAGAACCTAATTCTAATTAGATATAGGAGTGAGAGGCAGCAGAAAATCCTCTAAAAACAAACAGCAGAAGCTTCCAGCCCATTACTTGCCCTCTTGGCTGGGTGCTCTGTACTCCCTGGTTATTAATCTTCACAGAAGCCCTGTGAGGAGCACACATGTCGCCTGTTTATCAGAAGAAGAAACCAAGTCCCACGGAAAGTGCGCGGCTGGTTTGGCATTGCACACAGTGTGTCCCAGGCTCCACATGGCTGGTGCTCTCTGCTCCTCTCCAAACGGATCCCTTTCTTCCAGGGTCCAGGGCCCAGGATCCCGCACAGGGCAGTGGGCAGACGGTCTCAGGCCATCGACAGGGTGCTGGCAGATGTGTGAGGGAGCATCTCCCCCACCGTGGCATCTGGGAATGGAAGCTGCCAAAGACCCACCGCTAGGCTGGGCTCTGGCCTCAGGTCCCCCAGATTAAGTTGCCATGTGACCCCAGACAAAGCTCTCCACTTCGCAGGGACCCGCTTCCTCCACCTGCAAATGCCCATCCTCCATTCCTCCACATGCTCCACCAGGCCCAAGGCACGTGACCACTGCGAGCTGGCAGCAGAGGAGACCTGGGGGCTGGGCTGGGCTGGGGAGGGAGGGCAGTTTGGTGTGGGGATGAGAGAAGAGGGAGGGGTTGGGGTGCTTTCTCCTTCAGGCTGTGTCTGCTTGTGGCTGCCTGTCCCCACAGGCTGGGCCTCCCCACTGGGCCTCCCCACTCCCCAGTCCCCACTGGGCTGCAGGGACGGGGAGTGGGCATGGCCATTTCTGAGGGCCTCTCTTGCTGCTGTGTGCCCTGATTTGGGCTGGGCTCTGTACCAGGCACAAGGAGAGAAAAGGATGTGGAGAAAAGGAGTATGAGCTGTGGGCAAGAGCCTGAGACTGGGCGTGGTAACCGGGCCCTAGGTAAGCACCCCACAGAGTGCGGCCCAGGTGGGCACATCACACTCGTTGACTGCCCAGAAGGGCCCACAGTGGTGCACACGACACAGCGGGATGAGGTCACAGAGGCTCGGCTCAGGCCGAGGGTAGGGAGGGTGCCGAGGGCCGAGGGAGCCACCTGAACAGGGGTGGGGGCGAGAGCAAACTCCTGTGGCAGGAGGGGCCACAGGATAGGCAAGTGCAGGCAGCCCTGTGTGTGCAGAGGGCTGTGGCCAGAACTGGGAGGAGACTGCCCCAGGCGGAGAGGAGGGATGAAATCGGGGAGACCGAGTCACCCTCCCTAGAGCAGCCATCCCAATGCCAGGGAGTGGGTCTGAGGCCGGCCTGGTGCCCAGAGCCCAGGGCCTACGTCCCACCACCCGGCCGGGGTCTGCTGCGAGGCCCCTTCTACAGTGCCCGGGCCCCGCGAGGATCTTGCAGCTTTTGTTCCAGGGTTTATTTTTTCATCAGACTGATATTAGAGTCACTTCACGCAGTGCTCTCCAGCGTCAGCAAAATAAAGATGCAAATAAACCTCCTGCCCCGGCTCCTGGGGCCGCGGGTGTCGCCCGCCTCCCGCCACGCTCCCCGCACATGGCGGCTTTGAATTTTAAATTTCATTTTCCCATCGCTTTTCAATAACTGCTTTTCCCAGCGATGTCTCGAGTCTTGACCTTATAATGCCCGAGTTAAAAGGCAGTGTCTTGTTTCCAGCTGCAGATAATTTACTTTTGAATGGTCCAATTACACGGCAGCCTGGGCTCTGCCTGGCTGCGGAGACGTCGCCGTTCGCCCGGGAGATAATGGTGTCGCCGGCGACATATCTGTTCCCGACCTGGGCAGCCGCCGGCTGGCCCGAGAATGCACTGTCTAAAGAGGCCCTGACAGGCACGGCCACCCGGTGCCTCCCCGGTCCAGAGACAAGTGGCCTCTGTTGGGCATGAACATCCCCCGGCACACACAGGCTGAGGTCCTGAGAGGCAGCACCGGCCCTGGGCCCTCCGGCTGCCACTCACCGCCCGGAGCCCACGGGAGACTGGGGAGCGTGGCGCTGGGTTCCAGTGCAGCTGCGCACGTGCGGATGTTAAAGGCCGCGTGAAAGATGGTGTAATCACATGAGCTCTTTAAAGAAGCGTGAAATCCAACCAGTCCTTAGCCCTGATTTGGTACAGCTGTAACAAGGAGGCTTTATGAATTTTACGTTCATGTAACGTAAAATCTGAACTGATGTGAACGATCTGTGCCTTCAAATTCTTAAAGGGAAACATTTAAGTGCTTTGCTCTTCTGTAAGATTTCTTCCCTTGGCACAGAATACTGGTCTCTAAGTGGTTTTGCTTCAAAGAATGCCTAGATCTAAGTGATCCCATTTTAAAGCCAAAAGAAAAATCCCTAATAGTTCTTAAAGAAGTGGAGGGAAAATGCTAAGCGACTCCTCTGCTTGTCAATGGTATAATAATGTGCCTATAACTAGAAACAAATGCCCTCCCTGCATTTTAAACAAAGCACTTTTCCCTTGGATTTTCTTTTAAAAACGTCTAAATAAATTACAATTTTAAAAAGATTTTTCCCCTAACACATAGAAAGTATGTGACTGACGGATCATTGCCACCAGCAGCATTTCCCGGACAGCTATTTAGGGTCAGTTTCCATGTGGTCACACTATCATCAACAGGCCCTTGCAGGGACAAGTGTGAAATCCTTCCCTGGGGACCTGGGGAGCAGCACGGGGCTCCAAATCTGTCTTTGCTTCCAGAACCAGCCCTGTGGGGAAGCTGGAGCCTGGGGAGAGGGTGGTGAAGGCATCGCCCTGGGGAGCATGGAGGGGGTGTGGAGAGCGTGCTGGAGGTGGGGGTGTGGAGGGCGTGCTGGAGGTGGGGGTGTGGAGGGTGTGCTGGAGGTGGGGGTGTG
>NW_012102521.1:587527-591619 GCF_000951045.1 Mandrillus leucophaeus | reverse complement strand
GTGGAGGTGGGGGTGTGGAGGGTCTGGAGGTGGGGGTGTGGAGGGTCTGGAGGTGGGGGTGTGGAGGGTGTGGAAGGTGTGGAGGGTGTGGAGGGTGTGGAGGTGGTACTGGCTCAGCTACACCCCCTTCTTCCTTCTTGGTGCCTCTTCAGCCTGGCCTGAACGCATCCCCCTCCCCATAAGATGCAGCCACCCCCACCACAAGCCTGTCCCAGCCCTTCGTGCCCAGGAACCCTGGGAAGGAGCTTTGGGTCTCCAGCCCCAGCCCAGGGCCGGTGGCCATGGAAGGGAGAAGGGCCCAGCATGTTGGATTGAGAGCCTGCTGAATGCCAGGTCCCAGGTCACATCTAGGACGCCAGGTGCATCTGTGGGGCATTGGAGAGGACTGTAAACTCCCTGCCATGCTTCCCTGCCACTGGGAGGTGGGGATTACTTCACAGTCCCTTGAATCTGAGCTGAGCCTGGGACTGGCTTTGACCAATAGAACGTGGCAGAGGTGATGCTAGGCCAGTCCCAGGCCCAGCCTCCGAGACGATGGGCAATGTCTCCTGCCTTGCCAGACACAGCCTGCTGGAGGGGCCACAGGAGGCCCGGTGGGGAGGAAGAGGCCCCGGAACCAGAGGGAGAAGAAATGAGGAGTGTGGGCCCCAGAAAAGACCAAGACCCCAGGAATGTCCCCACCCCTCCCACCCCCCAGGAGCTGCCCCCACCCTCCTGGCCCATCCTCCCCAAGGCCTCCGTGTGGAGGGAGGAGCCATCAGCTGCTGAGGAGCCCAAGAAAAAGAAGCAGAGCTGGTTTTAAGGCACCTGGAGACAATGGCCTGCAGCTCTGTCCCTGCCATGGGGAGCTCCTGGGCTGGCTGTAGAAACAGTCTCTGCCGCATTTGAAAGGCCAGCTGGGCGGAGCTGAGGTGGTGACAGGGATACCCGGAAGCAAGGACGAGCCTGCGGCTGGAGGGAGCTGAGTCTCCTGACCCCCACGTGGGCATGTGGGGCACTTCCACCTGCTCTGGATGTTTCCTGGTGCTGGGAAAGGCAGCTGGCAAGCCCTGGGCTCATGGTGCCTTGTGAGCCTGAGCTTCTGGGACCCCAAGGAGAATGACGCTGGGAGGATGAACTGGGTCTGACTCTCTCCCTCTTTCTCGGGGCTGAGCTGCCCAGGATGTGGAGTCCTCCACGGGGCCCCCGGGGACTGGCTCTGCCTTAGTTCAGGGGCTGCCGGCTGGAGCAGTCCCTGCACTGGGAGGGTCAGTGCACCCAGCTCTGGGTTCAGTCTGAGCAAGCCCTCGTGGCCAGCAGGCCAGTCCCACAGACTCCTCTGGCTGGACCTTAACTACCACCTGCTCTCTCCACTCTATCGTTCACCAGAGCATGGGTTGGGTGGCAGGTTCGAGCCCCACGACCATGCCTTCTCGCTCCTGCTGGACAAGTCTTGCCTTCTCAAGCCCTGGCTCCCCCAAACAGCCAAAGGAGGAAAAGGAAACCTTGGTTCCTCTGGAAAGACCGGAGTGGTTCAGCTCAGGCTGTGACTCTCCTCCCAGGAGGCAGGCAGTTCCATCCCAAGCATTCTCACCACCACCGCACCGCCGCACCACTGCTGAACATGGAGCCTTGGGCAGGCTGGGCCCCTGCAGGCTTCTCTCCTCTAAGAGGAGGCTCCTGAACCCCCAGGGCAGGACACAGGCAACACGCTTGGCACACTGGAGTGGGCATCTGAGCTCAGCTGGGAGATGAGGACTCCCCATCTTCAGGATGCTCTGTCCTCATTCCTTAGGGTCCAAGAGGCCCCGGCCTGGGAGAGCAGTCTACCTGGGGTTAGGAGTTAGGAAGGGGGTTTCTTGTCATCAGATCACTTTTGGGTTTAAATACCTGCTGTGCTGGAGATAGGAACACACAGTTCACAGAAACAGAAACACAAATGGCCCTAGAAGATGTAAAAAGAAGCTCACTTTCCCCTATAATAAGAGAAATGCAAATTAAAACCACACCAAGGTACCATGTGCCACCTATCCCGTTGTCAGAAATCCCAAAGTTTAACAACACATTCAGGATAACAACATATGTGTTTACAGCATAGTTTATTGAATATTTTAAGCACACTGTTGAGAACTACTGCTCAGAAATAAAAGATTCTTTTCAAAATATTACTGCTCATTGACAGTGTACCACAGTGGTGCACCGGTGTACCCAGCCACCCAAGAGCTCTGATGGAGATGTACAAAGAGATGAACATTGTTCTCATGCCTGGTAATACAACATCCTCTCTGTAGCCCATGCCTCAGGAGGGATTTCAACTTTCAAGTCTCATCATTTAAGAAATACATTTTGTAAGACTGTAGCTGCTGTAGATAGTGATTCTTCAAATGGATCTGGGCAAAGTAAAATCTTCTGGAAAAGATTAATCATTCTAGATGCCATGAAGAACATTTGTGATTGAAGATATATCAACATTGACAGGAGCTTGGAAGAAGTTGGTTCCAACCCTCGTGGATGACTTTGAGGGGTTCAGGGCTTCAGCGGAGGAAGGAAATGAAGATGCGGTAGAAACAGAAAGAGAACTATAATTAGAAGTGAAGCCTGAGGATGTGACTGAATTGCAGCAATCTCATGAGAAAACTTGAAGGGATGAGGAGTTGCTTTTTATAGATGAGGAAAGAAAGTGATTTCTTGAGATGGAATCTACTCCTGGTGAGGATGCTGTGAACACTGTTGAAATGACAGCAAAGGATTTTGAATAGGATCATAAACTTAGTTGATAAAACAGTGACAGGGTTTGAGAAGACGGATTCCAATTTTGAATGTTCTACTGTGGATAAGATGCTATCAAACAGCATTGCATGCTACAGAAAAATCTTTCATGAAAAGAGTCAATCGATCAATGTGGCAAACTTTATTGTCTTATATTAAGAAATTGCCACAGCCACTCCAGCCTGCAGCAACCAACACCCTGATTAGACAGCAACCATCAACATTGAGGCAAGAGCCTCTATTAGCAAAAAGATTATAATTCACTGAGGGCTCAGAAAATTATTAGCATTTTTTAGCAATTAAAAAATATTTTTAATTAAGGTATCTACATCGATTTTTAAACATAATGCTGTTGCACACTTAACAGACTGCAGTATGGTATAAATATAACTTTTAAATGCAAAAACAAAAAATATTGTGTGACTCATATTTTAGCTATTTGCTTTACTGAGATGATCTGGAACCAGACTCACCCTATCTCTGACAGATTCCTGTACAATGGTGAGTCAGGGACAGGAAAACTATACGCACTCCCCTTCGAAAAGGGGAGGAACAGGAGGCACATGCAGTCACCAATCCCAGCAATTATGAAACACAGCCAGTGTCCTGTACTCTGAGGGCAAAGAATGTTCCTTAATTAGGTCCAGCTCTCCTCCCTGGGAGTGGTTTTCTAATTTATTGTTCTTAGCTACCCACTCAGATTTATTTTCTTTTCCTTAAGAAGTGACCCATATTTGTAGCTGAGTAATTTCTCAACCTTTTTCTTCCCAGAAGCTTCTTTTCATTTTAAACTGTCTTCTGTAGTCTAAACTGACAGTGTTTTTACCAATACAACTCTCTTTAAAACTTTGTGGATTTCTTACGAACCTAACTGAAGTTTACACCATATCTCAAAAGCCACATGCATAATTATTTTTTGAAACAGATCTTTCCCTGTCTTGGGCCATGTATGACTGTTATGGAATAATCTTGGATTCTTAAAATCCCTTTTGTGTGGCTGAGAGGGCCTGTTAGGTACTGCCATAAGTCTTTCAAAAGCCTTAACAAGGGGTCTTACAGATACATCCTTAATTTGATCTTTGGCCCTAGCTTCATTCATTTCACTTTGCATATTTTTACCAGTTGGAGAGAATGGGGATGAGTGACAGTTTCATTTTCCACGCAAGCTAGTCCTGGGCCTTTTGTCTTTAAGTTCTGATTGCAAATTGAATGATCCATTCTCCAGTTCACCTTCCCTTTCCTTCCCTTTCTTTCTTTCTTTCTTTCTTTCTTTCTTTCTTTCTTTCTTTCTTTCTTTCTTTCTTTCTTTCTTTCTTTTTCTTTCTTTCTTTCTTTTTCTTTCTT
>NW_012102521.1:579590-587477 GCF_000951045.1 Mandrillus leucophaeus | reverse complement strand
TTCTTTTTCTGAGTCTCGCTCTGTCACCAGGCTGTAGTGCAGCGGCAGTGGCACAATCTCAGCTCACTGCAACCTCCAACTGGGTTCAAGCAATTCTCTTGCCTCAGCCTCCTGAGTAGCTGGGACTACAGGCGTGTGCCACCACATCCAGCTAATTTTTGTATTTTTAGTAGAGACGAGGTTTCACCATATTGACCAGGATGGTCTTGATCTCTTGACCTCGTGATCCTCCTGCCTCAGCCTCCCAAAGTGCTGGGATTACAGGCGTGAGCCACCACGCCCAGCCCAACTCACCTTTCTTTCTCTATCTTATCACATGTGTGAGATGGAGCTTATGGGCACTTTTGACATTCTGTCCAGAAGCAAGACCCTCCACCGGATCCTACAAGTTCATGAGGTATATCTTTTACCTTCCAAGTTACCATAGGTGCCAGTTTGGCCACTTATTCCTGAGTGACAAGGGTCACTGTTTCTCCAGCTTCCAAAGGTCCCTTTCCCTCTTCCCAGCCATTATACACCCGGGGATCCAAAGCCAATGTCACATGTCTCAGGTGCCTGTCAAGGCACCATTCCACTGGTGGTACCAACGTCTGAACGTCTGAATCACTTTTCTATTTGCTACATCACGGACCATGCTGAAACGTGGTGGCATCGGGTAACAATGCTTTATACGTCTCACAATGATGGGGGCCGACACTGGCTCCCTTGCTGGCCTCACAGGGGCTTCCCACCAGCTTGCAACCAGGTGAAGGCCCAGGCACCAGGCCCAGCTGGAGCAGCTAGAAAAGCTGAGCCCACTCTGGATAAAAGAGCTTTTCATCACAGCTTCTTCATAGCCTGGCGGTCTCAGGATCCTGGAGAGTGGAAAACAGGAACTGTAAGATCTCTTAAGGGCTTGCCTTCAAGGTCACACTACATCGTGTCTGCTGCACCTTCCAGAACAAAGCAAATAAGATCAGTCCGGATGCAAAACATAGGAAAACAGACTCTCCCTCTTGAAGGGGTCAGAGCAAAAATCTTGTGACCAAATTGGCTCTCCCACGTTCCATTACAGTTACACAGATCGTGTGCAGTGAGAGAAAGCAGGTAAGTCATTATGTAGATGTCATTAGGAACCAAGATTTTCAGCATAAGAGGAGATATAAATTAAAAAATCAAAGAAGCTGCACAAAACACTGTAATCTTACATTTAAATGGGAAAATTAGTATGAACTCATGATGTATTTTTCTCTTGCCAATAAAAAAAAAAAAAAGCCCAAAAAAATAAATGCATTTCTCAGCTTTGGCCACAGAAAAAGTTTAGAAGGAATGACCTGCCTGGCAGCCACAATCCCCTTAGCTCCCGACTGTGACCATGAAATGCCATTTTCCACTAAAGGAAACCAGGGCTGCTTAGAGAAATGGCCACTGTGAGATCCGGAGCAGGAAACATGCAAGATGAATCTGTAACATCTTGTCATACAGGAAAATAAATAGCCCTCAGGATGACCAGGTTGAGCGAGAGAGTCTGGAGGCAACTAGGATGCCTCCCTCTAGAGGAGGATGGCGATATTCACATTGCAAAAGTCCACGTCTATGTTAGGGGCCAGACTGTGTCTCCCAAAATCATATGCTGAAGTCCTCATCCCCAGTACCTCAGAGTGTGACCGTAGTTTGGAGAAAATTTTTAAAGACACAATAAAGTTAAAATGAAATCTTCAGGGTGGGCCCTAATCCCATCTGACTGATGTCCTCTTAGGAAGCGATTGCGGCCCAGCCACGCACAGGGGGATGACTGTGTGCAGAGACACAATGAGGAAGGACCATCGCAAGCCGCAGAGACAGGCCACAGCAGAGCCTCTCCTGTAGCCTCAGAAGGAGCCAGCCCTGCCAACACCTGGACCTCTGGCTTCCAGCCGCCAGAGCTGCGGGATGAGACATATCTGTCATTTTGTCTGTGGCACTTTGTTACAAAGCCCCAGGAAATGAATACAATTTATACCTTTACACATCTCATATATGACTGAAGTGAATCGAAACCAAGTTAAATGATACCATAAGGACAAAACACTAAAGAAAAACCTCACGGCCCGTTTGGAAGTACCGTGGCACCATCTCATCCCTGTGGACACAGCTACGTGGGTGAGGATCAGGTGTTGGCTGCCTTTTCTGCTAGTCTAACTCGCTGCAGCCGTCTCTTGGCCTTCTTTCATTAGGAAAATGTCCCTAATGGAAGAAGGCCAAGAGACGGCTGCAGCAGGTTAGAATGGTGACTAGTGTCACCCCTGGTGGCTACTCACACCATGGTGAGGAAACCCATGAGAAACCTTATGAAGGGGGAGCCAGGCTAGTGGCCCCAGCCAGCAGACCCTCCCGATGGTGTGTGCAGTGACACAGCAGGTGTGTGCGGCTACTTACCCAGCCTCAGTGCTAAGCACAGCTTTGCGGCACTGCTGGGTAAAAGTGCAGGGTGAAGGGCACCATGAGGCACTCCGCACGGACGCAAACTACCGTGCAGAGGGCAAGAAGTTCCACAGGCAAAGACACTAATTTCTTCAACGCATACACAGCCAGACCAGCAAAGAGGTTTGGAGCCACTTAGAGCTGTAAGGAGACAGGCACCATGAATCGGCCACATCTATGCAGGAACTCTTCTGGGTCTCAAGACCAAAGTTTAAATATGGAATAATTTGCTTTAAAATAACCCAGTGGGGGCCTGGTGGTGTTCATTATTGAAGCCAGGAGATGGGCATGTGAGTATCCAGGTACCGCACTCTCTCTCATTACATTGCTTCTGTGTCTTTTTTAAAGCTCCCTATTAAAACGTTTAGAAAACACAACTTTAAAAAATCTGTTGTGAGACAGGATACAGGTGCTGAGTGAGGCAACATGTTCCAGAAGGCAGCGCAGGGGGCAAGGAGCCAGTACAGGCCAGGGGCTCCCTGGTGTCAGCAGGGGCAGTGGAGCCTCACTGGACCACTGAGACCTGGGCCCCAGAGGGACCCCTGGGAAACAGAGCAAAGCTTGTTCCTGAAGCTCCACCCACAAAAAAGGATGGACAAGCAGGTGCCAACGGGAGAACCCCTGGAAGAAATTCTGAGGGCTCAAAGCAGCCCAGGTACATATTGGGTGAGGCCAGGCTGGAGAAGCTGCCTGGATGTGGACGCCTTCCCGCTCCAGGGGAGCAGTGCGCTGGAGGCTGTGTTGCGTCACCGAAAAACACGTCTCTACCTAGAGCAACTTGGAGACCCGGGAAGGACAAAGATTCCAGGAAGGACCCTTGAGATTCCTCCATACACACCAGGTCCCAGTGGAACATTTGGTGTTCCCCTCCATGGATGTTCCTTTGGGAGTGTGTGTGCACACACTCACACTTACACTGACAATAATGCATATTCACACTGACACATGCATTTACTCTCACACACAGGCATAGTCACACACATGAATAATCACACACTGACAATGTATATTCACACTGAAACATGCATATTTATACTCACTCATGCATAATCACACACTCATGCATAATCACACTCACGCTCATGCCTACCCACACTCACACTCGTATATCCACACTCACACTCATGCATAATCACACTCATGTTCATGCCTATCCACACTGACACTCATGCATATCTACACACATGCTCATGCCTATCCACACTCACACTCATGGCTATTCACACTCACACTTATGCATACACTCACACTCATGTCCATCCATGCTCACACTCATGCATACTCACACTCACACCTATCCACACTCACACTTATGCATAATCACACTCACACTCATGCCCATCCACGCTCACACTCATGCATATCTACACACACACTCATGCCTATCCACACTCATGCTTCTGCCTATCCACACTCACACTCATGCATATCCACAGTCACACTCATGCATAATCACACACTCATGTCTACCCACTCTCACACTCATGTATAACTACACTCACACACCTGTGTATCCACACTCACACTTCTGCATATCCACACTCACACTCATGCATAATCACACACTCCTGCATATCCACACTCACACTCATGCATATTCACACTCACACTCAGGCATATTCACACTCACACTCAGGCATAATCACAAACTCACAGTAATGCACATGCACACTCATGCCCACAGTTATGCATATTCACACTCACACAGTAACACATATTCACACTCACCCTCATGCATGTTCACATTCACACTCACTGTAATGCATATTCACTCCCACTCATGCATGTTCAAACACATTCATGTGTAGCCACACTCCCACTAATGCATATTCACACTCATCCCAGTAGTGACTATTCACATCGAATAAGCAAGAGAAGCAACAGCCTCAGAAATACATTTTTGCTTATTTTTCCAATGATTGCCTTGGGATACATTACTGGTGTGTTCTCTGTCATCCCATCTCTCAGAAGAGGCTTCCGGAAGGCAGCCCTGCACCACAGAAGGCACACAAGCCTCAGGGATGCTCTCTGGACCCAGGGGCACGTAGCTGTCTGTCAGCGGCTGCAGCACCTTCATCTCCGGGAGTCCCCAGAACTAAACGGAACCTTGCCCATGCAGGCACCACTGCCAGGGCCTCTGGCACTCAGTGCTTCAGGGCTGGGGGGATCCCATTACTCAGCTCGAATCTGTCCTCCCCGCCCCAACCGGCTCTCCATCTCCCTCCCCAACGTGAGGCCAGGTCGAGTCTATTTCTCAGCAGGCGTGTCTCCACTGAGATGTCAGCACTAATGGTCCTCATCCTGGAAAAACCCTACGGCAGGTCTCAGAGGGCGGAGTCTGAGCCAAGGTAGGAGGGGTGAGGCAGCACCTGACCCCAAGGAAGTGGAACCTTCTGGAACGACGTGGAAGGTGGACCCTGAAGCAAAGGCTGGGTCCCAGCACGGTGCACCCTCCTGGGTGCCCCAGGAACCAATGATAGTTCTAATACTGTTTGTGGGACAAACTCAGCCATAGCCGACTAACCCCAAGGTGTGTGGGCTGGACACCTACTCTGAACCAAGAGCGCATACGCTGATTTCGTTGGAATATTACAAAGTACAAACCTGGTTGCTATGTAATTAACTCAGAATGTAATGAGCAATAAAAATACAATTATATTCCTGTAATACATTAAACCACCGTGCTTTCCTAAACTACTTAAAAGGCCCTGCGCGGGTTCCCGAGGAAGCGTACACTAAGGGAACATGGGGGAGGTGATTCTTCATGAACACGTCACTCTCAGACAGCCCTTCAGCCCCTGCACCACCAGCAAGGGCGCCGGAGGCTTCAGAGTCCACTTCGGAGACTTCACAAAAGGCTCTGCTGTGCCAAAGGGGCCAGCCTCGAAGCTGTGGGCACTGCCAGCACGGACAAGCCCAGGAGGGAGAGCTCTGCGTGAGGGGAGCTGATGAAGGCTGGAGTGGAACCGCACGACCCGGTGACTCCCCGCCTTGGTGCTGTCCTGGAAGAAAGGCAGACACACGTCCCCACAGCACACGCACGCGAGTGTTCACAGCAAGGCTATTCACCACAGCCACAGAGCGGAAACAGCCCGTGTCCATCAAGGGGTGGATGGATAAACACAATGCGGTCCATCCAGACAATGCAATGTGGTTTGTCTATAAAAAGGAACGAGTTGCTGGCACGCGCTGCAACGTGAGAAGCTGGAGGACACTGTGCTCACTGAAAGTGCCAGACACACTGGGCCACGCTGCAAAGGTGCCATTTAAATGAATGCCCAGGACAGGCAAATCCACAGAGACAGAGGGTCGGCAGGGGCTGGGAGTATGTGGGCAGATGGGAGTGACTGCTAATGGGGAGGGGATTTGGGGAGGTGATGGGAACGATCGACAATGGGATGGTGCACGTGTCTGTGAGCACATCATCATCATTGGATTGTTCACTTTAAATGGGTCAAGTGTATGGTACATGAATTTTAGCTAAATAAACTGTGGTGTGTGCTTGTTTGTTTGTTTGTTTGTTTTTGAGACGGAGTCTTGCACTGTCACCGGGCTGGAGCGCAGCAGCATGATGTTGGCTCACTGCAAACTCTGCCTCCCGGCTTCAAGCGATTCTCCTGCCTCAGCCTCCCGAGTAGCTGGGATTACAGGCGCCCGCCACCATGCCAGGCTAATTTTTGTATTTTTGGTAGAGACAGGGTTTCGGCATGTTGGCCAGGCTGGTCTCAAACTCCTGATCTCAAGTGATCTGCTTGCCTTGGCCTCCCAAAGTGTAGGGATTATAGGCATGAGCCACGGCACCTGGCCAATAAACTGCGTTTTATTATAAGGCTAGAGGAAGAGATGGGGGGACAGGCTTTGGCAGTGCAGGAGGGGGCGGCCATGCCTGGATGCTCACTGGGCTTCTTCTCAGCCCCTTCTCCGCCCTCCTCAGATCCTTCCTGGGTCCCTACCAGAAGTCAGGAGCAGAGACAGGCAGGAGCACAGGCCTAGGGCTCTGGGCACAGGGACACCCATGCCATCCTGCAGGAAGGGGTCCCACCTTTCCTTCCTCGTGCTGGATGCCTCCGGCTGCCCCTGCCCCCAGTGCTGTGCCACATGTCCTGCCCCCGAGGCCACTCGCCCTCCCAGACAGCTCTTGCCTGGTGGGCCCCAGCCCTCATCTCTGCGCCCGGCCCACATCCAATGTGGACCCCAAGTCTCAGTTTCCCCATCTGTGAAATGGGGATACTCGTGGTCTTGCCAGGCAGGCTGTTAGGATCTAGGACCTAGCGCAGAGCCTGCCCACAGGAGAGGTGCCACCGTCACCATGGCATTGGTCAAAACCAACAGCACGCTTCTGCCCTTTCGTGGTAACATTAGATGGCGGCTGTCACGTCATGATGAGGGCGGAGATGAGGACACACCTTCGCTTCCTAACTGTCCCCCAAGATGGGATAAGACCAGTGGCGGGGACCCCCAGGCTCCTTCTGGGGAGCTTTCTGGCCCTGCAGACAGCCAGGAAGGTTCCGGGGCAGGTCAGTGGTGGGGTGGGGATTGGAACCCCAGACCCAGACTCAGGAGAGGGCAGGAAGGGTGGGCGGCATCCAGCACAGGGGGTGTCCACGCGTTCAGGGGCCATGGAGAGGCGCGGGAGGACTGTAGGAAGGAGTGGGCATCCGGGCCGGGCAGCCCGGCAGGAAGATGGGGGGCTCCCCGTGCACTGTGTCAGGCTGTGGGAAGTGTGATATTGATAAAACACACGGCTGGAAAACATCATCTCGCAAGGTCATTTTTACAAGAAAGTTGTGCTGCATGGATTTATTGCTGTGTGCAGAGAGGATTTTAATTACCACATTTTAAGAGGTGTTATTATCTCTGTGGCAGGCTCTGAAAAAAAGTACTCCCTGAGCCATAACCCGCCCCTCGGCGCACTGTGCCCGGGGACCAGAAACCGCTGGCACTGCAGGGTGTTCCATTCACCCTCCCGGGCCTGCCCCGAGACCCTCCTGACCCCGCTCAGATGGGCGAGGAAAATGAGGCCACCTCCCTGCCGGAGCCCAGCCCAGTTCTCGAGGCACCGCCTTCCCCAGCCTCTGCCGAGCCTCCCGGGGTTGGGACTCCTCTCCTCCTCTCCAGCTGGGTGTGGGTGGCTCCCCGGCCACGGCAGCTCTCGGGCCAATAAGACCGAAACTCCCATGTTCTGGGCAGTCTGCTCCTCAGGACACAGCCCTGGGCGTGGCAGGGCCAGCTCTGGGTACCCGCAGGGCCCTGCGGCCAGACAAGGTCAGCCCGGAGGAGGGCAGTGTGGGCGAGGGGATGGGGCCATCAATGAAGGGAAGGAGCTGTGGGCAGTGATGAGGGGAAGGGACTGTGGGTGGTCTGAGGGGAAGGGGCTGTGGGTGGTCTGAGGGGAAGGGGCTGTGGGTGGTCTGAGGGGAAGGGGCTGTGGGTGGTCTGAGGGGA
>NW_012102521.1:551165-578745 GCF_000951045.1 Mandrillus leucophaeus | reverse complement strand
AGGGGAAGGGGCTGTGGGTGGTGATGAGGGGAAGGGCTGTGGGTGGTCTGAGGGGAAGGGGCTGCAGGTGGTCTGAGGGGAAGGGGCTGCGGGTGGTCTGAGGGGAAGGGGCTGCGGGTGGTCTGAGGGGAAGGGCTGTGGGTGGGTGGGTGCGGAGAAGGCGCTGGTGCCCGGTCTTGGGTGACTTTCCCCTTCTCCTTCTCGAGCAGGTGCCGTCAGAATGCCTTTTCTAAGGCTGACCTCCTGACAGACGTTTTTTTCTTATATTTTTTTATTTGCAATTAAAAATTATCCTTGACAGCCGTCCCCTGTAAAAAGGTTTCACTAATTTAAAACCCATTCTTCCATCCTTCACTTTAGCGTGCGGGGGGCCTGATGAATTCTAAAGACCCACAGAGTCTGTCCTGTGGGTGAGCGAGGAGTGGGGGTGGAAGGTGAGTGTCTGGGGATCAGGGTCTCTCTTCCAGGTCCCCAAGCCACTTTCTCTTCGCTCCTGGTGCCCAGGCCCCACTCTGCTGAGATCCTTCACCTTCAGGTTTCTGTCCTCCTGGGCTGCCTGGGGAAGGGGCTGAGGCTCCCCTCACCCTAGGGGGCTGGGCTTGGAGGAGCCTCTCCACCCCGCTCAGGCCAGGCCATGGGACTGGTGCATCCTGGACACACGCAGGGGCTGCTGGGAGAATCTGCAGGAGCGTGGCCGGCAGGTGTGGACAGAGCTGCCCCTGAGCACCAAGAATAAATGGTGCCTGGCGGATTCCACAGGAGAGCGGTGGGAGTAGCCAGGTTCTCCAGGGCTTCACACCAGGCTCAGGGCTTCCCAGGCCAGCCTGGGTTCTGCAGGCTCCCACACTCCGCCCTGCAGCCCGCATGGAGAGCAGTCATATCAAGAGGCATCAAGACTGCTAGGGCTGCTGGGGGCCAACTGTGCACCCTGAGCTCCCCACAGCAGCCAGAGACAGAGCCGGAGGCCGGGGACAAGGAGTCCCTCGCCCCTGCTCCCTCTCAGCCCCGGGAACACACCCTGTCACCAAAGGACGCTACTGGGACCATGCGGGTGGCTCCTGTGTACAGACTGGGGCACCGAGGAGGCCTGCACCCTCAGGCACACCGGCTCTTCTGCCCACAGAACACACAGAACAGGGCCCATCTCAGTGCAGCCCCACAGAACACACAGAACAGGGCCCATCTCAGTGCAGCCTGCTCCTCGGAGAGGAGGCCAGAGACACTGACTGGGAAGGAAAGCCGGCACGGGAGGGAGGCGGGAGGAGGAGCAAGGGAGGAGGCTCTGTTAGAGTCAGGCCTGTTACCCGCTCCCCACCCTGTGACTCTAGTCCCCTTCCTGCCCTGCCTGAGACCACAGTGGCTGCCCAGTTCTGTGCCCACACCGGGGGGGCACTATTGCCCCAGTGCCCCTTGCTGGCTGGCACATGCCCCAGATGACCAGACCCTCCTCATGGCCAGCCTGGAACACAGACAGAGGGAGCCCCAGGCGCAAAAACCCTCTCCAGGAAGCCGCCACAGCCCCAGCAGCCTGTGGCCCTCCTGTCACCATGGGGAGGGAAAGGGCCTCGGGCTGCCATGGTGCAGGGAGAGGCCCCACGGGGCAGCAGAGGGCTCTGGAGGGGGAAGGGGCTGGCCGGCTTCCTGAACCTCCATCTCTTGACCTCCCTGGAGCTGCTGGCGGGGGGCCTGGCTCGGTGTCGGCCCCACTCTTGGCACCAGCACAGCCCAGGGCCTAGGACGTTCCTTTGGCCAAGGAGCACTCACAGCAGGCGGAGCCAGCAGGGCCAGGATGGACGAGCTTGGAGCCCTGCATGCTGGTGGGGTAAGGGACCGTGCCCATGTTGGTAGCCACAGGGGCCGGGAGGCAAGGAGGGACAGTGGGGAGGCGCCCTAAGGGGCGGCCTGGGCTGACAAGGCCCTGCCCTGCACAGGGAGGCTCCCTGGGTTCATTTGAAGATGAAGAAGTGCAGTCTTGGACAGGTCCCGGAGTGGAGGGGCAGGAGAGGGGGCAGGGGCCACAGCCCAGCTCCTCTGCCAGGGCCTCCCTGAGCCTCAGTTTCTCCAGTCTTCCGACTTAACAGGGATGCCTCTCACACAGAAGCCCACACATGTGCCACTGCAGCCCAGGGGCAGCGTCCTCCAAGGGGTGGACAGAGGTCCCTCGAGAGGGGAGGAAGCTCATCATCCTGGCTGAGGCTGGGTGCGGGCAGGCCTAGGCAGAAACAGAGATGGTGCGGGGCCGGTTCTGGGCAAGTTCTCGGGCCCCTCTTGTGGAGCCATGGTCTGTTTATAATCTCTCCGGCCTCTCCACGCTCCAGCCAGTCCCGGGCCGCAGACACTGCAGAGGAGGGACTGGGCTTCTCCTTGCAGTAGGGAAATGAAATTGGGGTGCAGAGGGACAGGAGGGACAGATGGGCCGCCGCCGGGGTGGACTGCAGCGTGGAAATCCGCTCACCGATACTTCCTTGGTTCCATAACTTCCAGGTCTGGGCATGAGAGAGGCCAGGAACCTGGAACTCCCACCCCAAATGCCCAAGAGGGTGCCAAGTAAGGCCCCCAGTGAGGAGGAGGCCTGGGGTGGGAGGTATTCCCCAAGCCCCCAATGTCGGCAGCTGCACACGGGCCCTTCCCAATCCCCTTCTGTCCCCAGGTCTGGTGGGGCTGCTCCAGCAGCACTGGCCACAGCTTGGGCCAGGCCACTCAGGACAAGGAGAGCTGGGCCCAGCTGCTCACAGGCGTGCCATGGAGGAGACCGAAGGCTGAGCCATGATGGGGGACAGCTGTGACTCCCCAGTAAAGTCAGGGAACTCACTTCACTGAGGTGCTCTGCAAAGGGCTCCCCATAGGGTCAACATCTTGGGGAGCCTGAAAAACAGATTCACGTGCAAATCCCTGAAATCCCTGCAGTTCATCCTTCACCTCTCACATCAGAGTGTCCACACCTCGGACAAGGCAGTGTATATTAAGAAACTGATTTTACCTTATCAATTGTTTTGTGCCTGTTAGCATTCGTCTCCAGAGCACATACTGGCATCATGCTGGGCACCGATACACACACGTCCACTCACTTCACTCTCCCCCTGCCCACAACCCCATTTTCAGGTGAAGCAGAGCGTGCATGGAACGCATTAGTACCTGCTCGGGTCCACAGCAGGCCAGAGCAACAACTGCAGTCCACCCAGGCTGTCTGCTCTGAACCCCTGTCTTCCCAGGGAGCAGGACTCACAGGAAGAAAATGCTGCCTCCTCGTGAACAGGCACGTGCCAAGGATACACAGCTCCTCTGGCCAAGCCTCAGAAGTCAATCGCACACAGCAGAGGGTGCTCCCTAGCCGTGCACGGCTTGGAGGAACCTGGAGATGCTCCTGTCAGTCAAAACCAGGCCTGTCCACGCTGCAGGGGAAAGTCCCAAATGCCCCCACTGAGCAAAGGCTCCATGAGCCCCTAGTCTGAGAGGGCTCAGAAGAGGACAAGGCTTGGGTTTCGTGGAGTAACCCTGGCATAAATAGGCTGGGTCTCAAAAAACCATCCCTGGCTCCGGGATGCAGCTCTGAACACAGGCACACAAGACTGTTATCTAGAGGCTGAGCTTCCCCGGCTAGCCAGGGCTGAAGCTCTGTGGCCTATGTGCGGGGCAGTCTCTGGGGTGGGGGCTGCAGGGCAGGGGCCTCAGCTGCAGGACAGCGGGAGGGAAGCAGGACAAGCCCCCATGGAGAGGCTGCAGGCTGACTGAGAGTGGGAGTCCTCGAGGGTGCAGAGCAGACAGGCCTTTGGGGTCCTGAAGCCCCCACACGTCTCATGGCTGCCCCAAGGGCCATTCACCACCTGCCTGCACCCGGGCCACCCTGACTCTGCTCTGCTCACATCCTCCCAAGATACACCTTCTGGAAGCTGAGGGAACTTGCCAGGCTGACTCTAGTGGCAACCCTTCTTCTCCCAGCCCCCCAACCCCCCAGCCCTCCCAAACTACCTGCCAGGACCATGAAGATTTGACAAGTGTGTCGTGAGATGCTGGTGGCAGTCCAGGGTCCCCCCAGGAACCGCAGGGCACCTCTCTTGTCCTCACTTAATTAAAATGCGTTCCTGATGGGGGCCGCACGTGGTGTTGGCTTGCTGCAGCATCAGCGATTCGCCCTTTGCTGTGGGAGTTAACTCTGAATTTCCAGCCAAGAGGAAGCCTCCAAAGGAAGGGTGGAGATGGGTGTCCCTGGAGGGGAGGCGCCTAGGCTGGGCCCCTGTGCACGCACAGCGCTGCCTGCACCTGTCAGGTCTCTACCTGCAGCGGCCCGCAGCCCAAGCCCCGCCCCTCTGCCAATCTGAACGCACCTGTGACTAGCTGCAGTGCCTGTCTTCTGGGAGAGGAGGCACGGACAGCCGCTCCCCTGCCCCCTGGCAGGCAAACAGTGCCAGGGATGGGAGGGCAGCATCCTTGATGAGTTCCTTGCATGGGACAGGGCCTCCTGGCGTGTGGCAGCCAGGCTGGGACTGGCCCTGGAGGCAGAGGGAGGGCCCAGTGGGAAATTCTGAGTCCCAGAAGATGGGCTGGGGCTGCCCACGGCAAGGGCCAAGGAGACCGCAGCCCCGCCTGCTGGGCATCGCACACAGGGTTGGCAGAAACAGCCTTGAGGCCGGGCAGGTGCTCAGTCAGGCTGGAAGGTCACAGGCCATAAAGTTGGGCTCACGTTTTATGTCCTGGGGGCTCCTTCCTTGGGACCCTGGAAAACTCCAAACGCCCCAGCTTGGGCCAGCCTGGGGACCGCCCAGCCAGCCCCACCCTCCACTCGGCCACATCAACCCCAAAGCCAGGGCCCTCCCGCTCTCCCAAGCTGTTTCTAGACCGTGGGAGCTGCCTTGCCGTCCCCAGAAAGCCCCACCACATGAGTGACTCCCCCACGGGGTGTGTGCGGTGTCAGAAGCCTCAACGTTTGGGCCAAATTTGGGGTGGAGGAGTGCGCCCCATGTCTTCAAGGTGCCCCTGCCATGGGCATGGCGCTGTGGGGGCCAAGGCAGGGTGTTGGCGGTCGAAGCCAGGCCTGCTCTGCTCCTCTGGGAGCTGGGGCAGTGCTGGGAGGGTCCCACGCGGGAATGAGATCTCACTTTAGTCTGGTTCTCAGCAGAGAGCTCCAGTGGTTTTGGTTTTGTTTTGTTTTGTTTTGTTGTTTGTTTGTTTGTTTGTTTGTTTTAATCCCTTCACCAAATAGAAGAAGGCTCAGCAAACACAAAGACATGGGGCCAGACTTGTCCTCAGGCGGGCAGGGGTGCAGTAAGGGTGAGGCCGAGGGGTGGCTGAGAGGTGGCGGCTCTGCCTCGTTGGCTTTGGGGTCTCAGTGTCCTGGCTTCCATGGGGAGGAGCCGCGTAGCTGAGCCCAGACCCCATAGATCCAGCTTAAAGCCCGAAAAACAAGAGCACATGAACATAGGACCTGGGCGCTTACACTGGGGACGGAAGCACCGGCCCCACAGGAGGAGCCCGGTCCAGGGCCGGCAGCCCCCGAGCCAGGCTGGTGGGGCCAGGACTGTGGGGTCAGCCCCCAGCTCCGCCCAGCGCTCACCACACCTCGCAGGCTCCTCTTTGTCTGGATCCAGTCTCCCCATTGGCAGAGCAGGGTTTTTTTTTAATTTCTTTAATTTGCTTTGCAAATAACTCTGAATTAGAAACCATATATATCTATTTTTAAAGACCCACTCTTTCACTCCCTTAACTAAATTTCCACAAGATATTTTTCCCTAGGAAAATTCAATTAGGTTTTAATTTAGTCATCTAAAAGGCACTGGTGCTTTGAGCATTTGATTTTTAATTTAAGCCCTTGGTAGGGCATTTCAATTAAAACACTGGGGATGAGAATGACTGGGCGGTTCCGAGGCCGGTGGAGACCCCAGAGGCAGGGCCGGGCAGGGCGGGGTGGGGCCACTGGGCAGAGCTGGGCATCCAACGGGCAGCTCAGACCACCAGGGGACTGACTGAGTTCCTCCACCCAAGGGGCCCCCAGGTGCCAGGCGCCGACCCTGGGTGAGAGTCCACGCTGGGCCTGCAGCAGTGAGCCCAACAGGCCAGAGAAGAGAGCAGGAGCCAGGAAGCGAGTCCTCTGAGGCCACAGGTCCAGCTGACCCCAAGGCAGGGCGCCTGGTGCAGTGACCCACAGGCCTCGCCCACACACCCTGCTGGCCTATTCCAGGGAGAAGGTAGCATTGCGGCCACTCCTTGGACAGGGAGCAGTAAGGCATTCTGGTAGTGGCACCAGCAGGCCTGTCCCGGGCTTGTCCTTTGGCCTCAGGGCTTCATCCTGGGGTTTCAGCAAAGGCCCCCGTCAAGGCTGTGCTGAGACAGGCAGCAAGCATGATGCTGAGAAAGGCGTGTGGCTCCTGCAGCTTGCCCAGCAGTTGGGAGGCCTGTTGTCCACTCCACACACACATCCAGGCTGGGATGGAGGCAGATGGAGCCAGGACCTGCTCAGAGGCCCATCCAGGGCCTGCCCTGGCGAGGGAGCCCTGGAGGTAGAAGCTGGGCCCTTGCCTCAGGGAACGTGGGGGAAGAAGGGGACTCCCCCAGCCTCAGAGGCCTCAGGTTCTTCTGATGCATTTTCAGAAGGTTCTTAACCTTGACATGCAAATGCATCTCCTTCAATGAGAAGAGCCTGCAGTTCCATAGGCTCTGAGAGCAGCCCCTCCCTCCCATACCCCCGCCTTCCCCCAAACCCAACATCCAGCGAGAAAAAGAGCTACAGAGTGAGAACAGGGAGGGGCCATGTCCCAAGCAGGTTAAATTGGTGATACATGTGCCTTTATTCGTTGTTTTTATTGCTTTATTATACTTTTTATTGAGAAATTATTGTTGATCCCCAAGCAGCTACAAGAAATAGCACAAACAGATCCCATGTGTCCTTCATTCCATTTCCCCCAGTGGAAACCTCTAGCAAAACTCTAGCACAGTATCCCCCACCAGGGCGTTGATGGATGCAGCCAAGACGCATAGCCCCACCCCTCAGGGACCCTTAGGGCGCCCTTTTGTAGCTGTGACCACTTTTCCTCTCACCCCCTGCACCCTCTCCTTAATTTCTGCTAACCACCAGTCTCTTCTATTTCTATAAATTTACCATTTCCAGAACATTATATACATGAAACCATACATACAGTATATAAGCTTTGGGGACTGGTGTTTTTCACTCAGCATAATTCTCTTGAGATTCACCCAGGTGGTTGGACGTGTCACTAGCTCACTCCTTTTCCTGGCTGAGTGGTACTCCATGGTGTGGAGGCACCACGGTTTGTTTAATCACTTGCCCATCAAAGGACAACTGGGTTGACTTCGGTTTAGGACTACGGTGAATAAAGCTGCTCTAATCAGTAATGTACATGCTTTATGTGAACATGTCTTTATATCTCCGGAATACAAGACCAGGAATATAATAACTGCATTGTAGGGTAATTGAGTTTTTAAAGAAATTGCCAATCTGTCTTTCTAGACTGGCAGTAGTATCTTATGTTCTCATCCAGCTTCTCCACATCCTCACCAGCATTTGGTGTGTTCATTCTTTTTAATAGTCATTCTGATAAGTGCATAGTGACATCTCGTTGTGTTTTAATTTGCATTTCCTCAGTGGCTAATGACGTCAAACACCTTTTCATCTGTTTATTTGCCATCTCTCTTCTCTCTTCAATGATATGTCTTTGCAGGGGTCTTGCACATTTTCTAACTGGATTGTTAAGGTTTGTTTACTGTTGAGTTTTGAGAGTGCTTTGTGTATACTAGATACTAATCCTTTATCAGGTATGTGGTTTCAGGTATTTTCTCTTACTCTGTAGCTTGTTCATCCTCTTAACAGGTTCTGTCATAGAGCAACAATTTGTAATTTTGATGAAGTCCAGTTTATCAATGCTTCCTTTAAGGAGCATGTTTTTGGTGTCAAGCCTATGAACTCTTTGCCTAACCCTGGATCCCAAAGGTTTTCTCCTACGCTTTTTTTCTAAGAGTTTCTTAGTTTCACCTGTCACACTCAAACTGTCTGGCCAGTTTGAGTTAATTTTTAAATAACGTGTGATACATTTAGATTGAGGTTCTCTTTTTGCTCAAGTAACATTTGTTGAAAGACTATTTGTCCTCCATTAAATTACTTATGCACTTTGTGAAATCTCACTTTGTCAAAAATCAGTTGGGTACTTTTGTGTAGCTTCACTCCCAAGTTCTCTTGTTCTAGTCCATTTATTTGTGGGTCCATCCCTCAGCCAACTGGCCAAATACCACCGTCTAGACTAATATAGCTGTCTAAAAAGTCTTGAAATTGGATGGCATGATCTTTTTTATTCTTCTTTTTCAAAATTGTTTCAGCTATTCTAAGTCTTCCTTGTTTTCATGTAAATTTTATAATTATCTTGCCTGTGTCTACAAAATAAGCTTGCTGGGATTTTTATAGAAATAGCATTAAACCCACATATCTATTTGGGGAGAATTGGCCTCTTTACTATGTTGTCTTCTAATCCATGAACACAGTCATTCTCTCTACTTATTTATATCTTTGATTTCTTTCATCAGTGTTGTACATTGTTCAGCACAAGTCCTATGTTTTACTAAATTTATAACTATTTCATTTTTGAGTAGTTGTAAATGGTAATTCTATTTTTAATTTCAGTGTCCACATGTTCTTTGCTAGGATATAGAAATACAATTGAGTTTTGTATGTTTATCTTGTATACTGAAACCTCGCTGAATTCCTGATTAGTTCTAGGAATACTTTGTCAATTCTTTGGGATTTTCTATGTAGACAACCTCTGCAAATAGGGAAAGTCATATTCCTTCCTTTCAGATATGTATAGTATGTCTTTTATTTGCTTTTATTGTCTTAGTGCAAGAGCTTGAACTTCTGGCACTATGTTGAATAAGAAAGGTGAAATTAGACATCCTTGACTTGTTTCAATCTTGGGAAAAGAAATTCAGTATTAATTACATAGTTAGTTATAATTTTAAGTATATAAAGTTAGCTGTAGAGTTTTTGTAGATGTTCTTTAGCAAATGAGGAACTTCCCCTCTTAGTCTACTTAGTGTTGTTAAAACAGAACACGAGAGGCTGGGTAATTTATAAAGAAAAGAAGTTTATTTGGCTCATGATTCTGGTGGCTGGGAAGTCCAAGAGCACAGCATCAGCCCCTACTCAGCTTCTGGTGGGGGCCTTGTACTGTATCAAGACACGGTGAAGCAGGAAGGCAAGCAGGCATGTGCAATGCAAAAGCAAACACAAAGATAAATCTCGCTTTATAGCAACCCACCGTCACAGTCACTAACCCAGTCCTGAGAGAAGGAGAATGCACTCTGGTTAGATGGCATTAATCTATTCATTAGGGATCCATCCCCATGACCTAAACACTTCCCATTAGGTCCTGCTCCCCAACAGCATCACAATAGCAATCCAATTTCAACATGAGTTTTGGAGGGGACAAGCTATATTCAAACTGTATCACCCTCTATTCCCAGTTTGCCAACAATTTATCACGAATGAGTGCTGAATTTTGTCAAATGATTTTTCTTCATAGATTGATACTATCATGTGATATATTTCTCTTTAGCTTGTTAACATGATGAATGATATTGATTGATTTCAAATATTAAACCAGCCTTGCATCCCTGAAATAAACCCACTTAGTCATAGTATATGGTTTTTTTTTTTTTTTTTTTTTTTGAGACGGAGTCTTGCTCTGTTCCCAGGCTGGAGTGCAGTGGCCGGATCTCAGCTCACTGCAAGCTCCACCTTTCGGGTTCAGGCCATTCTCCTGCCTCAGCCTCCCGAGTAGCTGGGACTACAGGCGCCCGCCGCCTCACCCAGCTAGTTTTTTGTATTTTTTAGTAGAGACGGGGTTTCACCGTTTTAGCCAGGATGGTCTCGATCTCCTGACCCTGTGATCCGCCCGTCTCGGCCTCCCAAAGTGCTGGGATTACAGGCTTGAGCCACCGCGCCCGGCCTAGTCATAGTATATGATTCTTTTTGTATACTACTGACTTCTGTTTGCTAATATTTTGGTAAGGATTTTGTGTCTGTGTTCATGAGGGTTATTAGTTTGTGGTTTGTTTGTTTTTTATACTGTTTTGGGTAATTTTAAAATTTCCTTTAGGACTCTTTTTGATCAGTGGACTATTGTTTCCAAATGAACTGCTCCATCCACCCCTGGGGCCCTGTTACTGCCACACTGTCCCTTTCCCTTCAACCACCCCACCCACCACAGCCCTGCATGCTCCTAACACTCCCTGCCACCCTGTTGCAGCCCTGCGTGCTTGTGGCACTCCCTGCCACCCTGCCATGGCCCTGCATGCTCCTGGCACTCCCTGCCACCCCAAGGCTTTTGTACTTGCTGTGCCCCTGCCTGCAGTGTTCTTCCCTGCCTTGACTCAGTCCCAAAGTCGCTTCCATAGGGGAGCCCTCCCCAAGTTCATCTGTTGCTCTGGGCTTCTATAAAGGATACCCTACCCAGCCTACATCCCAGCACTGCCAAGGGGCTGCAAGCAGGCCAGAGGTGGGCTTCAAAGCCATTTGTTACCTGGAGAAGATGGGCCAGAGCAGGAAATCAGGAGAGGGCAGAGGCAGCTCCACCTGGGGTCACCCCGGGTCTCTTCCTGCCTCTCTTCAGATATGTTTGCAGCCCTGTCCATCTCTCCACACTCTCCCTCCCACAGATCACTCAGGGCTGTCAGGCCCAGAGACCCAGCTTCCTGCCAACTGTGCATAGAGTTGGAGGGGCACAGCAGAGAGCAACACCTGACCACTGCCTACCTCAGAGCAGCCCTTTCCTCGTCCAAAGTCTGGCCTGCTTGAGGCTGGCCCAGAATCTGCCAAGTGGCCAGAATGCAGCTCCCCGGGTCCTGGGGCCCAGGATGGAGAAGCAGCTCAACTCAACACAGGGAGGCAAGGCAGCCCCCTGTCCGGGTCCGCCATGAAGCCCATGTCCTGCCTTCTCTACAGGGGCCTTCACTCCCCCACACTGGGGAAGGTTCTAACAGGGGAGGCCCCAGGGGCCAAGTTTCTCGGCAGGCAGAGCATCGAGCTGAAGGTCAGACTCTCCAGGGAGGGCATGAGCTGCCTGTCCCGAGGCTGTCTGCTCATAGGCAAGATGTGTCTCGTGCACACTGAGTCTGCTATTACCTTGCAGGAGGAACCGAAGCCCCTGCGAGTACGGAAGCCCCAGGACGAGCCTGCTCACCTGCGGCTTCATCTCCCAGTTGGCATCAGGGCAGGTCTGTGGGAGATGGGATGGAGGCCGTGGCGTTGTCAGATATGATCCCTCATCTCCAGGAGCACCGGGCAGGCAGGGCTCATGCTGAGGGAAAGAAGTAACATGACTCACCAGGCCCTGAAGGGTGAGCCCTGAAGCTTCCCCAGAGCTGCAGTTGAGGCTATAGGCCCCGCATCTGCATGGGGCTAGGAAGGCTTCCTGCTGGAGGCATGCCATCAGCAGGGTCTACCAGGACTAGGAGGTGCACAGGAAGACAGAGAGTTTCCAGGCAAGGGGGCTGCTCACGTGAGCTTGAGGGGCACGGAGGAGGTCCACCCTGGGAAAGACAGTAAGGAAGGGGACTGTGGGGAGTGGGGAAGCCCAGGCCTCTCCCAGCTGGCTGTGGGGCTCCCTGCCCCCTGATGTTGGGGCCCTGGAGAATTCTAAGGGGCCCTGGGTCCTCGGGCCCCTCCCCAGTCAGCTTCTATCCAGCTAGACAGGCAACAGGCAGGGGTGAAATGCTGTTTGACAGGTAGCAAATCACCTCTCCTCTTATGAGAATAACCCAATTATTTGACAGTGTTTTTTTAATACTCACAACATCTGTCTTTACTGTCTAATTTATGGAATTACCAATTAGCAATGACAGTTTCTGCCTCTCTGCATAGTACGAGTCTAATCGTGCTATCATTACGCAGGTGCCCTCAGGAGGGATGCCAGCAGTCCAAGCCTGGGCCTGGTCAGCTATAGGGCACCAACTGCTGGCCCGCAGGGCTCCGGGATGTGGTACCCTCTCCAGGACTTGGCAGATGCTGCCAATCAACTTTCCATTCCCCTTTGGGTGGGCAGCCAAGGGGGACTTCTTTGGGATATGGAATCATCCTTCTTTGGGATATAGGGGTCTAATCCAAGATCTCTTTGTGCCCTCTGGCCCCTGGCAAAGAGCAAGCCCCATCTCTGGAGGTGTGTGGGCCACCACACGATCCGAATGTGGCCTACATGACTGTGGGGTCCCATCCACTGTGTGACTCTGAGTCCCTGGGCCAGGGGCAGGAAAAGCCCGTGGGCAGGGTCATGGCCCAGGACAGCATGCCCGGGCACAAGGACCCAGTTGAAGGCAGTGACCAGGGTGGCCTGGGGTTGCACAGGGGTCTACCCTGAAGTCTCAAAACGAGGTTGCAGGCTGGGCGGCCGCCAGTCCCTTATGGCCCCATAGCCGCAAGTCACAGCAATCTGCACCATTCAGAGGATTCCAGATTTCCCCAGAGTTGCCCTGAGCCAAGGACGGGGTCCTGTCAGCACCCAGCGGATCCAAGCCCCAGGGGAGAGCTCAGCTCAGTGCAGGTGATGGTGCGGCTGGGCTGACGGAGGCCCATGGGCCCAAGTCTGGGGCTCCCACCAAGCCGCCTGTGGCCCTTCCCGGCCCCACGCCTGCGCTCCTGAACGCCATCCCCGACGTTCAGACCTTGGTTCGTCTAACTTCCAATTTCCACCCGTGACTAATGGCTGTCCCTGCCTTGTCTCGGCATTGGAGCTGGTTCCTCTGGCCCCAGCTGCATAAACAGGTCCAGCCCTGATAGCCCACGGAAGGGCTGGATGAGGCAATGGCATGGCCAGGAAGCCAGGGAGGGGCCCAAGTGGAAAAATGAGGTGCCAGGCCAGGGGTGGTGCTGAGGTCGGGGCCCAGGGACTGCCCAATGCAGGGCCGCTGGGGCAGACGGCAGCCCCCTCCCCATCCCTCTCCTGCCCAGGCTGCCAGGAGCCTTTGGTGAGATTCCAGCTCCAGCCTCTCACCCCCTTCAGCTGCCCTCTGCACATGGTGTCCTGGTCCCCTGTGCCCAGGCATACCCTCTGAGACCATGTTTGTCCTACTCCCTGGCATGTGGTTGCAGCTGCAATCCCAACTTCATACCCCATCCTGGCACTGGGCAGGCACCCTGGGGAGCCTGGTCACAGCACATTTCAAAGACAAGAACACTGAGGGTCACCAGGGGCATTCATACCCCTGGAAGCCCAAGAGGGCCGCTCCCAGGAGAGGCTCCCAGGCTGGCTGAATCCCAGACCCCACGGCTTTGGCCCTGCCTGGTACTCCTGCTTGCATGTCAGGATCACTCCCATCCCCACTGCCAGCCCTCTGGCAAGACCATCTGATCTGGCCCAAATCCCCTGTACCCAGAAGGAGGCCCATAAAAACTTCCCAGACTGAAGGGATCGTGAGCTAAAGTCAGCAGGGGAAAGAGGTGGCTCCAAGCAAGGAGAGGAAAACCCACAGACAGCAGCCTGTGGGGCCGTCACCACTGCCACACCCTGGAGCCCCCAGAACCATCATTGCTGTTCCCTGGGAGGACTGCAGTGTGGTACGGAGGGAAGCTGATGACTCCAGCACCCCTGCATGCCCCAGGGCCAAGTCAGGCCCCTGCAGCCCATGCCTCGCCGTCCCATCAGGGGCTCCCTGCTTCTTGCACCTGGCTGTATGTGCTCCCCTCGTCAGCCATGGCCCCTTTGTGGCTCACTGCTCCAGCTGCCAGGGCCCTGCAGGAATGCACCACCTCTGACCTCTGAGCAGCCGGCTCTCAGGCGAAGCCCCTCACCTGCCCTCTAGGCTCCAGCCCAGGTTGTAGTCATGCCCCTGGACTCCCAGGGCCCTGCTGTGCTCACGTCCCACCCTGGCCACTCACCTCTCGCTCCCTGCTATGCCCCCAGTCCTGAAATTCCCTCCCAAGCTCACCTCACAGCAACGGTCAAAAGTCACCGAGCCCGCCCTGCTCTGGGCCACCCCTCCAGCTCTGCAGGGGTCCAGGCCTCATGGCAGAAGCAGCCTCGTCCCTCCCAGGAGCCCCCAGAGGGGCTGAAAACTCCACGAGTCAGGAGTCAGCCTTGGAGCCTCACCCCCAACGCAGGCATGAAAATCCAAGCCTCTGGCAACTAAAGGGGGGATTTTATTCTAGGGACCACACGCCTGCCTTTGACAAAAAGAGAAAACGGAAAAGATACTGGAGCTGGTGCTCTCAGAGATCCCGGCACACCTGCACCCCTGCCTGCTCTGCCCTCCCCACCGCCCACCCTCGCACCAGCCTCCCCAGGCCATCTGCACAGGCTCCAGGCCCTCTTCTGTTTCAGAAGCAAGTCTCAGGGCAGCTGCTGGCAAACAGCTGATGAAGGCCCCCATCTCCCAGGGTCAAAACCAGGACTCTGCTGCCCGTCTGCCCGACAGCTGACGGCTCTGCCCATGCATTGGTCAGTGCAGGCATGGACACAAAACCTGCTGTGGAAATGACCACTCACTGTGTCCACAAGGGCCCAGCAGACCTGAGCTTCCCCAGGGAAGGGGAGGGGGCTGACACCTTCTTGTCATATGGGCATTCCCAGATCCCGGCTGCAGATCTCACATATCACTTCCCTCCAGGCCCCAGTCCAGGGCTCATCCTCCTTCTTCCTGGCACTCAAAGCCCCTTCCTCTCAGCAGAGCCTGGCCCCTCTCAACCCTGGCCAAACCTGGGGACTCCAAGGGTTTACCATCGGGGGACAGGGAGCAGGGATGGGGGGCTTCTCTCAGGAGGGGGCACTTTAGCTATGGCCCCAGGGATGCAGCGGAGCAGAGTGCTGGTGAGCTGGGAGCGCACGGGAAGTCAGAGCACTGTGCATGCACACCCTGCACACAGGGCAGCCACACACGCACCTGCAGCCAGGCCCAAGTGCAGCGAGACCCTGAGCTTCTCCAAGCCACGTGTGCTCATGTCGGGGCGATGCCATCAAGGCAGAGGCTTTGGCTGAAGCAACCTGCCCCTAATAGTGAAGGTGCAGCAGGTGAGGGGCTGCCGCTCGGCATCTCCAACACGAGGGCTGAGGCCCAGGTCAAGTCCAGGGTCGGGGCTCACACAGCCACAGGGCCAGGGAGTGGCACGGTGACCTCAGCACCCATGTGACCCTGAAGCACAGGTTTCCAGAGTCCTGGGTCACCTCCCATCCTGCCCCATCTGCAGCAGCCCAGGCCACAAAGCCGGTGCTCTCAGGGGTTGTGATGGGTAATTACATGTGTCGGTGTGACTGGGACACAAGGTGCCGAAACATTTGGTCAAACGTGACTCTGGGCATGTGTGAGGCTGCTTCCGGAGGAGATCAACACTGGAGTCAGTGAGCTGAGTCCAGCAGGGGTGTTCCCCACGTGGGTGGCCCTGTCTAATAGGTCAGAGGCCTGCAAAGAACAAGAAGGCGAAGCGAGGGAGAACTGGCTCTCTGCTGACTGCCGAGCTGGGTCATCTGTCTTCTCCCTGGAACTCGCAGCATCAGCGCTCCTGGGTCTCCAGCTTGGCAATGGCACATCCAGGGACTTTCCAGCCTCCACAACGACATGAGCCAATCCTTTATAATAAACACACATCCACACACACACATGCGTAAGCACATGCATACACACACAAGCATACACACATGCATGCACACACATGCACACACACACACGCTTTTTTGGCATTTTCTGGAAAACCCTAATACGGGGATCACCGAAGCCCCTGCCAACCTTGCAGCCACCCCTGAGTCGGACTGCACCTGGCCTCCTCTGTCTCCTCTGCATTATCCGAGAAAGGACAGAGGCAGACTGGTGAGGAGAGACGTTTACTCAAGAGGGTTACTGCAGGGGGGCGGGGAGGGGGCTGTTGCCACAGGGAAGGGCAGTCCAGTGGGAGAATGCCCCTGCCTCGTCAAAGGGCTGCAAGCTTCTCCAGGGTAAGGCGAAAGAGCTTCTCTTTTAGAGAGAGGCGTCCACACCTGGGAGGATGTGGCATGGGGAAGCAGGGACAGTCTGCAAGACAGAGAGGTCAGAGGCAAGTGCGGTTGGCCCTGGGGTGCCTGTTGTCAGGAGGGCATCTGCTGGCTCGAGTGAGGGCGGCCAAGGTTCATGCGGGAGTAGGGAGCTGAACCGAAGCTGAGTAACAAGACTTTCCTTCCGGTTGAGCAGCCAATCACTTATGAGGCCACACAAGAACTCTGAGGGTGTGTGTCTGGCCTGGGCCTGGAAACAAGGAGCATCTGGGAATGTTTTCCAGTCTTACGAGCAAGGGGCCTCCCCTCTGCTATAAGCTGTTTTCCAGAACACCAGAATAGAGGGTTTCTTAACCTTCAGGTAAATTCAACATTGTCACCCTGAGAGTGTCCCTGCAGGGGTCTCTCCTCAGGGGTCTCGCAGGACAGGCCCCCGGGCTGCACTGGGGACCTGGGAAGAAGAGGACGATGATGCAGTCGGGAGAGATCATAGCGCAGAAAGCGGCTCGGGGTCCAAGGTCCACGGTCGCTGACGGCTTAGCCCCTGGTCCCACGGACAGCGTGGAAAGGTGGGGTCAGAGGGCCAGATGAGGAGGGATTTCTGTGGTGTGACCTGGACTGTGAGCTCTTCCCCAGCCTGAGGGGGAAGAGGACGGGCTTCTCCTTCGCTTCTGGGCAAAGCAGATCTTGCAGAGGATCCCCGAGGCGGGGTGGGGCTGGAGGCTGGGAAGCTGCGGCGCCTGGTAAGGGGGCCAAGCTCAGAAGGCTGTCGGGGGTGGCCAGCTGAGTTCCTACACCAGCGCACGCTGGCCAGACCCGGGCAACTTGCAGGGTGGGGGTCTCCGGCTCACCTCCCTGTGTTTCCCGCAGGGCGCTCGTTCATTCCTTGGTGCATCCAGCCACACATCCTGAGCACCCTCCACGTCCACGCAGACTGGCCTGAGGAGCTACGATGACTCAGCCACCATGGCCTCCAGCAGAGGAACCTTAGCAGGAGCCGGCCAGTTGCCACCAGCTCCACTTGGGGCCATCCTCTCCCAGGGCCCAGCAGAATCCGGAGGGGACACCTCCCACTACTCTACCTGCCTTCAGGGCTAACCCCCTGTGGGTTCTAGGCTTCCTCTCCAGGGGTTCTGGGTCAAACTGTGTCCCCCAAAATTCCTATGTGAAACCAACCCTGCCCATACCCCGATGGTGGACTTCGGACTGTGGGAGAACACCATCTCTGTTGTTTAAGCCACCAAGTTGATGGTCTTTGTTATGGCAGCCCAGGCAAACTGATACGCCAGGGAAGGGTCTCCAGAAAGGTCTCCCGCTCCCCGCTTAGAGTCCAGCGAACACACCTGGACCACAGCACTAGTGCCTGCTCTCTCCAGGGTGCTGGATGATGAGCCCGTTGCCTGCCTGTCTGGGGCTGGGCCGGGCTTGCTGTCTGGGGCCACGGTGGAAGTGTGATGTGAAATTTCAAAATGGCATTCTTGCAAATCAGTGTCAGTCCCTGTGTGGGGGCGCATGAAGAAGGATGTTCCAGAGCCTGAGCTCGAAAGCCCGAGGCCCCTGGACCTGCATAGCCTCCCCCAGTCCTCAACCCCATGTGGCTCCCACTGAGAGCTGCCCAGTCCACGGCATGCAGACGGCCCGTGAACGCTCATCTTCCTGAGCCAGCTTCCAGCACACTCCCTTTCTGCTCTTGGGCTGAGCTGAGCTGGGAGATAAGCAGGCTGCTGTTGGTGCAGGGGACGGGTTGAAGCACAGCCTGCCTGGAGGGCTCATGGCCTGGCCCACATGGACGACAACCGGGACTGCAGGAATGGGGAGGCCAGGCACACGGCACTCCTGGGGATGCAAGAGCTTCCGGAGACCAGCAGCGGCTTCCTCACTAGCAGCACCTGACAGGGGCACATCTGTGCCTCTCTGTGTCCTGGAGTGCTTCCGGAGCTCTGGGAAGTCATAACTGACTGCGTATTTATTGTCGGCATTGTTTAAATTCCGGTGCATTTTTCTGTGATAATGTAATAATAATATAAACATTTGCTGGGTGCTAGCTACGCTTAGTGCATATCACCCTCAACCAGCCTCATGAGGGAGATCCTGCCATTTGCCTCATTTTACGAATGAGCAAACAGAAGCTCAGAAAGTTTAAGTCAGCTGCCCAAGGTCACACAGCTCATGGGAGGCAGAGCTGGGATTTGAACCCATTTGGGTTCACAGTTTGTACTGTTAACCACAACTCTCCCCTAGGCTGACGCTGGGCTGGGGTGCTGCTGGGGCCACCCAGGGCTGCAGAGTGTCAGCACTCGATCTGGGTGAGTCTCAGGAAGAAAGGGAGGTGGGGAGGGAAGAACTCCATCCCAGTGAACACACACTGCCTGCCTCTCGCTCCATTCAGCATCCCACAGAGCCTGGGTGCCGTCTGTCCCCAGGAAACAGAACCCACCCCGAGGGTCCGTGCCCACCCTCCTGTCTGCACAGCCGTGGCGCACACACGCACACTCACACACAGCACATGTGTGTCAGCAGCAGCCAATCCCAGTCCAGGCAGGTGGCCGCGGACACAGCAGCTGGGCCTGTCTCACAGAGCCAGGCTATTCGGGGTAGAAAATGAGGCTTTGAATGTCGTGGTGTGTTTGGAGGTTCAGAAGTTTGCTCAGGGTTGACTGTACATTTCTCCCACTGCAGAGAGAATGAGGCCCGCCAGGCAGCCCACACAGGTCCAAAGCTGGGCTTGAGAATGGAGCCGGTCCTCGCAGGCACCTCACTCCAGCAAGCGGGACCCTCCAGGGCGGGGAGGCTCTCTGGTCTGGGACCAGGACTCTGAGGCATCGGTTGCCCTGGAACGGGCACAGGCCTGGCACCAGGTAGAGCAGCTCTGGCTCAGCTCCCCTTCCCCGCCCATGAGGCCTGGTGCAGATCCCCTGAGGGGCCTGGTGCAGCTTCTCCTGTGTGAAATGGAGATGTGGCCGCCACCTCATCACGGCACCGTCACGAGTCCAGGAAATGACGTAGCTGGAGTACTATGTGCTTAGGAAGTTCCGGCAGGTCGTCCATGTGGTTAATGTGTCCGCTGTTACCAGCAGCAGCAGTAGCAGTGGCAGTAGGGGTGCAGGCAGGTGATAGTAATAGCAGTGGCGATAGTGATAGAATTGCCAGTAGAAGTAGGGGGGGTGGTGGACATGGTGGTGACAGTGGTAGTAGCAGCAGCAGTAACAGCAGTACTGGTGGCAATAGTGGCAGAAGTGATAGTAGTAGTGGTATTAATGGAGGTGGTGGTGAGCGTGGTAATGGTAATAATAGTAGTAGCAGTGGCAGCAGTAATAATGGTAGTTATAGCTGTAGTGGTGGTAGTTGTTGTAATAGAGCAGTGGTGGTCATCACAGTAGTAGTAGTAGTAGCAGTAGTCATGGTGGTGGTGATAGTAATAGTAGCAGTGGTCTCATGCCTGTAATCCCAGCACTTTAGGAGGCCGAGGTGGGTGGATCACAAGGTCAAGAGTTCGAGACCAGCCTGGCCAACATGGTGAAACCCCGCCTCTACTAAAAATACAAAAATTAGCTGGGTGTGGTGGCACACACCTGTAATCCCAGTTATTCAGGAGGCTGAGGCAGGAGAATCACTTGAACCCGGGAGATGGAGGTTTCAGTGAACTGAGATTGTGCCACTGTACTCCAGCCTAGTGACACAGCGATACTCCATCTCAAAAAAAACAAAAAAACAAAAATATAGTAGCAGTGGTGATGGTGGTGGTGGCAGTAATACAGCAGTGGTGGTCATCATAGTAGTAGTAGCAGTCATGGTGGCAGTGATAGTAATAGTGGTGGTAGTGGTGGTAGTAATGGTAGCTGTGGTGGTGGTGGTGGTAGCAATAGAGTAGTGGTGGTCATCATTGTAGCAGTAGTAGTCATTATGGTGGTGGTGATAGTAATAGTAGCAGTGGTGGTAGTAGTAATACAGCAGTGGTGGTCATTATAGTACCAGTCATGGTGGCGGTGTTGGTAATGGTAGCAGCGGTGGTGGTAGTGGTGACACAGCAGTGGTGGTCATGGCAGTAGTAATAGCAGTCATGGTGGCGGTGTTGGTAGTGGTAGCAGCGGTGGTGGTAGTGGTGACACAGCAGTGGTGGTCATGGTAGTAGTAATAGCAGTCATGGTGGCGGTGTTGGTAATGGTAGCAGCGGTGGTGGTAGTGGTGACACAGCAGTGGTGGTCATGGTAGTAGTAATAGCAGTCATGGTGGCGGTGTTGGTAATGGTAGCAGCGGTGGTGGTAGTGGTGACACAGCAGTGGTGGTCATGGTAGTAGTAATAGCAGTCATGGTGGCAGTGTTGGTAATGGTAGCAGCGGTGGTGGTAGTAGTAATACAGCAGTGGTGGTCATTATAGCAGTCATGGTGGCGGTGTTGGTAATGGTAGCAGCGGTGGTGGTAGTGGTGACACAGCAATGGTGGTCATGGTAGTAGTAATAGCAGTCATGGTGGCAGTGGCACTCAGTGGATGCCCTCCCCAGGAGATGTGTCATGACTCGGCCACCACCAGGCCCCTGCATGGCGCACCCCACGGGTCTGGGGACTGACGTCCACTGGTGCCTCCTCACAGGGGACAGCCAATATCCACCGGTTAAAGGTAATCGCTGTGAAATCAGCACCGTTGTCCCAGCTCTCGCAGCACCTCTCGGGCACTGGGTCAGTGGCTGAAAGCGAAAGGCCAGCATTGCCTCTTGATCATACTTTAATCAGATTCGGCCTCTCCCAGCTTCCGCCACTGCCCTCGCCAGGGCCTGGGCCTCATTACAGAAGGTAGAAGGAGATGACATCATTCACAGTTAATTGTCTTGTTTGTCCGCCGGCTCCGAGATTGTTTTAATAAAGGGCAGAGGCGGATAAAGGCTACATTTGCATCCTGGAAGGGGAGGCTGACAAGGGTCTCCTGCTCATGACATTTATTGTTTGCAAATGAGATAACCCAATAACAGCAGAGCCAGCTCAAAGCAGAGAACCCGCCCTGCCCTCCTCCACCGGGGCCAACCAGGAGCTGGGACAGACCAGGCCACGCAAGAGACGCCAGGGTAGCGCCCTCCGCCCACGGCCACCTGGGGTGATGCGTCTTAGTCCCCTCCTGCAACACCTACCTGCAGAGTGGCCCCACAGTAGGATGCAAGCAAAGCCTGTTGAGTACAGCCACCCGCAGGGTGGAACCAGCATCCCCATTTGCCCAGGAGAAAGCCGAGGTTCAGAGAGGTCACGTTGCCTGCCAGTGCCACACAGCTGAAAGCAAACAGAGCAGCTCAGCATGCTCAGACTTTTTGATTCACTATTTGGCAAAACAGATCTCCATGCCTATGGTACCCATATATCCACACCTTTTTAAATAAAAATTATTATTAGTGTGGAGTCCTCGCCCGTCCTGTTTCTAGCTGCCTCTGGGGACCCAGTTCCTGTTGTTGGAACTTCTAAGGAAACTTTTAAGAAATTCCTCGAGTTGCACAGACTCTACTTTCCAGAACCAAACTAGGGATCTGGCAAAGGATAATTGTTTAGTTTGTAAATTTACTCACATGCAAGGACTTTCAAATCATTTGTATTAAATTGAGTTTAATAACACATTTCATAGGTGGCTTTTTAAAAAAAAAATTATTGTTTTATTGTTACCTGGCTAGGGCCAGGGACTTCCTCTGAGTTGCCATGGCCTGCCCCATCCCCACCCCAGAACTTCCCTCTGTCACAATCCAGGACGCTATGTACAGAGAACTGTCACTCAGTCTGAGTCCAGAGATACAGCAGGATCCAGGTAAATGTTGGATGGATGGAATGGATGGATGGATAGATGGATGGATGGATAGATGGATGGATGGATGGATGGATGGATGGATGGATAGATGGATGGATGGATGGATGGATGGATGGATGGATGGATGGATGGATGGTTAGATGGATAGTTAGGAGGATGGATGGATGGATGGATGGATGGATGGATGGACGGATGGATGGATGGATAGAATGGTAGGTGGGCAGATGGGTAAATGGATGGATAAATGGGTAAATGGATGGACGGATGGATGGATGGATGGATGGATGGATGGATGGATGGATGGATGATGGATGGATGGATGGATAGATGGACGGATGGATGGATGGATGGATGGATGGATGGATGGATGGATGGTTAGGTGGATAGTTAGGAGGATGGATGGATGGATGGATGGATGGATGGATGGATGGATGGATGGATAGAATGGTAGGTGGGCAGATGGGTAAATGGATGGATAAATGGGTAAACGGATGGATGGGTGGATGGATGCATGATTGGATGGATGGATTGGTGGATGGAAGTGTGGGTGGGTGGGTGCATGATTGGATGGATGGATTGATGGATGGACAGATGAAGTACCACTCTTGGTACTGCCTTCTGTGTCAGATAGGGGCCATTCTGAGCAGATGGTGGCTGCCAACCACCATGAAGTATGACCTTCCTTGCTCCCATGCAGCCCACAGTGGGTGGGCAAGCCTGCCTGACTGGTTCACACCTTGCCACCTCGAGCCTATGGCAAGGAAGTGGGTGCCATGATGACAGGCTCAGGGCAACACCTGGGCACAATGGATGCTGGGGTCAACCCCAATGCCAGCTACAACGGCTGTGCTTGTAGGGTCATTCTGATTAACCCAGATGTTCCAACATCTCCAACTTGCAGGCCACACTGTCCCTCAGTCACCAGGTTGACCTCTGAGCCGCCTGGTTGTCCAGGTGTTAGGAAGCTCATTCTGGTGGGAAAAGCATCTTGAGCCCCTCCTATGCCTCCAGTCCTTGCCAGACCACCTGGGAAACCCCTGGAGCTGCTGCAGTTCCCACAAGCCCAGGCCGCCCAGGTTGCAGCTGCTGCAGCCCCCTGTGGTCCACACAGACCTCTTCCATGCAAATCATACTCTGGGGTACTCACAGGACATGTCCACTCCCAGAAGACCCAAAAGCTCAGCCAGGTCCAGGCCAGGAGTGATAAAAGCACTTAGCAGAAGTTCCTTAAAGCTCAGAGGTACCGGCAGAGGCGAAAGCAGAGGCAGGGGCCGGGGGAAGAAGGTAGCCAGAACATCTCGTCTCCTGGGACTGTGACCCCACCTGCTCCCCCATCCCAGGCCTCCGGGCCCCTAAAGCCTGGGGAGCCTAGATTGAGGGAAGGACCCATCACCCCACAATTCTGCCAGGGGTCAGGATGGTCCAGGCAGAAGTTTCACCCAGCCCTGTGGGGGGACAGGAGGGAGCCCACTGAGCACAGGCAGGTCAGAGGCTGCTGCAGAAGAGCTGAGCCAGAACCATCTCTGGTCCCCAGGAGCCACCACTGGGCCTCACGCACTGTGAGGACTGAAATATTCACCAATCACAGGGCTGTCCACACGGCGAGACTCCACGCACATCCACCGCAGCCTCCCTGGCCCCCTCTCCTCTTCCTGGAGGCTCCCCAAGGCCTGAAATTACAATTAGAAAGTTTTTCCTTTGACTCTGCAAGGCAGACAGGACCTGGCGTCTCCTGTGCGTGGCTGTGGCCTGAGTAAGAGGGGGCGTGGGACTGCATGGGGGCTGTGACAGTTCAGCTTGCCCACCCAGCAGATGGGTCCTCTTCTCCTGTGGCCACTGAAGGCAAAGCAGGGGTGGCGGTAGGGGAGGGGGTCCCAGCCCCATGAGGCTGAAAGTCAAGATGGAATCATAGAGAAAATCCAGGGACAAGACCAAGCCCTTCTGAAAAATGCATCTAGCAAGCCCCGCCCGGGTGTGCCTCAGTTTCCAGTTTCTCTTTGGCCCTCTCCAACTGGGTGGAGAAGTCTGGTGACTCCTTCCTGCATGCCAGCACCTGATGCGTCTGTCATGGCCCCTGCAGCCCTGGCTGAGGCCCCTGCTGGATGGCCTGGGCGGACCAGCCCTGGACATGCAGCAGCTGGCTCCCACTGCTCCCTGCTCGGCCACCTGTGTTCCTGCACCTGCCTGGAAGCATCTAGTTCTGCAGCTTTTGTCCTGGGCCTGGGAAATGGGCGTGTTCTGCCCACAGGTACAAAGGAGAAACAGCGGGCAGGCACGCTTCTGGAAAGTTCCAGGGCTAAGGAGATGCCGCGTCGTTCTTCCTTACCCAGGGGTCAGGTCCTTACCACAGCCCCCACCCAGTGGCTGCCCCCGCCTCTGGCCAGGAGCCCTGCCTGCCAAGCCAAGCAAGAGGTGGGACGCGGTGACGCAAGGTCTCCACCGAAAGGGTCCGGCTTCCCCTCAGAGAAGGGGCCACACGTTAATTCACTCAAGGCCGGGGATTAGTCATCGGACAAATAAGATTAAATGCCCTTGAAATGGAATTAAAATGACGTCAAACAGCAGAATATCATTTTCCTAACTGCCCTGCAAGATGCTTCCTGCTTTAACCCCTTCCTGGCAACATCTCAACCCCCAGGAGTGAGCTTCAAGCTCGGGAGAGGTGGCACCCACGTCCCTCTGTGCTCCTGAACCTGGCTCAGGGGCCATCGAGGAATCAACACCGAGGCTACTCCCTGCCAACACCCTCCCAGGGCCTTCTGAGACTTTAAATATCAGATAGACCCTCAGGCCCCAGGCTACAGCTGGCAGAACCTGCAGCCCCGGGCCCTGCACAGGGCAAGGGCCTGGCAGAGGCTCATCGGGGACCTCAGCCCTGCCTAGGGCCCCGGGAACAGGGGGCCTGGGCCAGGAAGGAAGCCAGGAAGCTGAGGAGGTTCCTGGTCTCTCCCTGGAACCAGCAGGCCCTCAGCTCCTTGTTCACCGCCTGCAGCTCAGGGGCCCGAGGATTTGTCTCCACTTGCAGGAATCCTCTTTTCATCTTAGAAGAGAAGAGAGCAGTGACGAAGCTGGGCCCAGAGTCCCAGGGAGGCCTGGGCAGGTGGGCACCAGGGCTGGGAACAGCCTCTCTTCCATGGAGCTGTCCACACAAACCCCTCATTTCCCCAGGCCCATCGAGGGTCTGGAGCCCCCTTAGAAGCCAGACAGAGTGAGCCCCACCTGGCCCACCTTGGCAGCCTACCCCAGCCAGGGAAAGGGGTAGCAACATCCGCACGGCCTGTGCCCCCGCCCGGGTCCTCACGCCGGGACAGCGTCTTTGCAGACAGCCACGGTGGCCTTCCTAGTCAGGCAACACGCCTCTCTCTAGGAGGCCCTGGCTATTAGCACCACCAGACGACCCACGAAGTCACTGGAAATCTTCCTCAATCATCAGCCTCAGCCCTGGTCGTCATTTCTCATTTTCACTGAAACAATCACCTGTCGGAGAGCGTGGGCTGTGAGCTGCCCATTCATCACGCAGGGCTGCCCTGGCCCAGCGCACACGCCACCTGGCCAAGCTCAGGCGCAGATCAATAGGCCACGTTCAGGCTGTCAATAGCTGTAAATACATTTGCGACAGCAGTCGGAACAGCCTCCTGCCAGGCCACCGTCCAGGGAGCTGCTGGGCGCAGGCTGCGAGTGGGGCAAGCGGTGTGCACCCTGCACCATCCCTGGGGTCCAGCCTGGCTGGGGCTGCGTCTGTCCCAGCTCTCCCTGCCCGTGCCTCCACTCGGGCCATCATCCTTGCTGTGCTGAGCCTGGCTCTGCCCGGCTCTGGGACTCCGGAAATGAGCCGTGATGACAGAGGCCTGGGAAGGGCCCCTCTGTGTCCACCTCCTTGCCATCCCCAACCCCGAGCAACAGGCCTCGGCTCCTCCTCTCTTCTGGTGGGGTGGCCTCCCACGGCAGCCAGTCCAGCTCTGGGCGCGGTGAGTTCTCTCAATTCGGAGTAGAGATAAGCCCAACCCAGCATCCTCTCGGGCTAGGGACAGCTCTCTCCACACCTGCACCATGCCCAGGAAGTTGGCACTGATGCTTTCCAAACATTTCTCCCGGCCTGGCACCCTGTCTCCCTCTGGCCCAGCAGTGGGCCCCCACTAACCAGGGCAGCTCTCACTCAGAGTCCAGCTCAGGAACTGGGCATTTTCCCTGAACCCATCCCCACCACAGGCAGGGCAGGAAGGTGGGGAGTCACTTCCTTCAGCCCAGACTCCGCATTCCGGTCTGGGACAATCCTTGGTGCCAATGAGAACCCTGGTGTCTGTCACCCACTGCTGCTGTACTTTCCTTTCCAGAGACTCAGAATCAACAGGCCATGGAGAGAGAGTTTTATTACAACGAATTAGCTCATGCAATGATGGAGGCTGAGTCCGCAGACCTGCACCGAGTCAGGAAGCTGGAGCCCTGGAAGAGCTGACGGTGGCAAATCAGGCCGGACGCCAGCAGACTCGACACCGCGGAAGAGCCAATGTTCCAGCTCAAGTCTGAAAGCAGGACAGAAGCCGCCCTCCCGGCTGGAAGGCAGCCTGTTTCCTCAGCAGACCTTCATCTGATTGGGCGAGGCCCACCCGCATGGGGGAGGGACATCTGCCGTGCTCAGTCTACGGATTCCAGTGCGAAACTCATCCGGAAATACCGGCACAGACACACCCCAAATCGGGATTCACCAAATGTCTGCGGTCACGTGGACACATAAAATTAACCCTCACAATGGCTCTCCCTCTGCCCCAAACACACAGCTGCTTCACCCACCTTCACCAGCCCCCCGGCAATTAGCCTGTGTCCCCCAAAGCCAACCACTCTAGGCACCCTGGTCAGAAGGCCCCATCAGCTCTGCCCCTTGGGGGTCCCCAGGATTTTGACTGAGCCCCCAGGGTTGGTGGCTCACCTGCCTACCTGCATTTTCCACCCGCAGGAGGAGTAGACTCATCACATCTGCATTGGAGGACAAGGGCTGAGTCCGGCCTCCTCCCTGCGACTGCAGCCCCCAAAGCAGGCTCTTCGCAGGAGGCTCACCAGAGGCCTCAGCTGGGAGCTGGCACATGGCCACTTCTGGCTACATCGAGCCCGGTGGCCGAGCCCGCCATCAATGGGGACAGTGGATGAGGAAAGAGTTTGCTGAGCGACAATCCTCCCTCACAGCTGCCGGCCTCAGGACAGGGAGCACGGGTGGCAGGCAGCCCTCTGGTCCTTCCTCACCCCGGGATGCAGATGACAATGACCACACTCTGGTGACCAGCCAGGCTGCCCCAGCCGCTCTCAGACACTCACCCGGGTCAGGCAGCAGGAAGAAGCTCCCTGGTGCTCTCGGCTCGCATAACAGGGGTTGCCTTTGCTCTGGGAGGATGGGGTGCTCCTAATCACTGCTCTGTCCCGCCTTGGAGGAAGAAGCTTGAGGGCAGGGCCCAGCTATCAACCAGGCTGCTGCTGTGGACAGCCTCCATCCTGCCCAGGGCCCCTTCCTGGCTGCCCCCTCCCTCCTCTGATCTCTGCACTCACCTCTGCCTGGCCTTGCCCCGCCCCCGGGGTTCATCCCAGCCCACACCTCCCAAGTCTGCACCTCCCAAGACAATCCCACTTGGGCTCTGAGTTGCCCTGGGGCCTCACAGGGGACAAAGGAGAACTCTGGGGATGGGTGAGGCTTGGCTGGAGTCCCCACAGAAGTGTGGAGTCCCCTCACACCCGGGCCAGCGCTCTGAGGCCCACGGCCAGCTCACTTTCTGCTAAAAGAATGGAAATGAAGCACTGGCTTATTTTCAAGGGAAAAGGCCGATAGCAGATGGCCCCTCCAGCCCCCTGGCCC